>NC_065448.1:85015325-85349491 GCF_917563875.1 Diabrotica virgifera virgifera
CGTCATGCGCATTATAAAAAATGCGTTCCAAGCGAACATGAACGATGATTGGTATCGTACACCGTGTTGTTCCAAGCGATCCATGTACCGCTTCGAAATCGGTAACTGAACGGCCCTTTTGATACATGCCTTCAAGCAGAAACTATTTGTACTGACTTGCGCAGTTAGGATTGTTTTCATTTTTACTGGTCACTGCTATGAGATCAGCTGATGATTCAATAATAGAATAATCCACAATTTACGCTATTAGTACCTGTGAATCTTGATTTCCGTTTAAATAATTATTAATTCTTTTTTTTTTCAAATTAATCTTATAAAAATGGATAATTTATTATTTTCTTTTTTCATAGAAGACAACGATTTAATGTCAGATATCGATTCTGGGGAAGGTTTTGAAGCTGAAGTGATGTTTAATGAACATGTTAAGTCCACTTTACATCAACAATAAATTGAACAAGAAATTGACAAAGTTATTTAAGGTCAAATTTGGCTTATACAAAACACAATTCTACATCCAATTTTGCCGTGAATAAAAAGAAAATTGACAAAATAAAACATATCCAATTGTTCTATTTCATCAAATTATTTCACTTTCTTTTACAAACCATACATTTTGTACTCGTCAAATTTGGTATTGAATAACTTTGTCAATTTCTTATTCAATTTATTGTTGATGTAAAGTGGACATTAGAAATATTAATTTCTAACCATCTAGCAAACTACTATAATAGTGGTACAGTGGTACTCGCACTGAAAATGGCTCAGGCGCAACTCGAACTTGAAATGGTACACGAATTCGTTCCAAGAGGGTTATGTACCGGTAATCGGATCGAGATCGAAAGAAAACCGTTCAAGGGCGATTCTGCGCATTAAAACCGTCCAATCGATTTCGTGGCGGTTCAAGGGATCGTACAAATGTGTCGTCTTGGAACGAACCTACTATATTGGGTGCGTTCGGACGACCACAGCGGCTGGACAGCTGAGCCAGCAGTAGCTGTCAGACGTCACCGCTGGAAGCCAGCCGCTGAGAGATTTACTAAAGTCCACTTTACATCAACAATAAATTGGACAAGAAATTGACCAAGTTATTCAAGGCCAAATTTGACGTGTAAAAGCACACTTTGACATCTAAGTTTGTTCGTTATAAACTTCACGTGAAGAAATTGACGAAAAAGAAAATTGTTCTATTTTTTCATTTATTTGGCGTGAATTCAGTGTCACCAACCTGTGTCCATTTGGCGGGAAGTGGAAGTAGAGCTGTAGAGCTTTTTGTTTATTATTATTTGTTGAGGTTGAGTCTTTCATGTTCATGACAACCTAAAAATTTTGATTGGAAAATGCATATAAGATAAGGGGGTGGGAAAATGGAAATTAGTGGCTTTTTTGCAGTTCTGTCTGTTAGTTTTGCTCTGGCTGGGTCTCTTTTGTTTAAACAATTATGTAAGTATTATAAAAACGTTTTCAATTTTCTGTATTCTTTAGGAAACGAATTATTTATGCATATTATTACCTGTAAATAGTAGTACCTATTTCCTATTTCTTTTGATTTTTAATTGTAAAGAATAGAAAAATTACCATTCATTTTAATTTTTTAGAATCAGCTGAAAGTGGTCTACAAAAAACCAGGAAGGAAACGTATTATAGCCTTGTTGTGGCTATGAAAGGCAAAAGAAAGATACCTATAAAAAGTGTATTGACTAGTTGGAAGAAACTCCACATTGTCGATGCATAATAAGATATTACTTTATAAACAAATATCAAGACCTAGGAATGGAACCTGGATAATATAGTCATCAAGAAGATAGCAGGAGGTCATGAGCAACAACAACTTCATAAGTATGAGAATATTGAGGAAATCCAGCTCCTCGATATCTACTACTAGACAAACTAGAAGATTGAAGAGGACAAAGCCTTTTGAACTAGTTTGAGTGATAGGTGATAGTGAAAAGCAGAGCGTAGTGCTTGTGTGCCTGTGTATGTTAGAATAGTGCACGATCTTGTTAGATTAGATAAGAGACGCTATAGGGTAAGCTCTTCATTTTAAGGAACAGTAGTAATTTAGGTTAAATTAAAATTGCTCATTGGTCAGTTATGACCAGATTGTAATTCTCTGATGTTTGGCAAAAAGGGCTGAAGTCAGAATTGCACATCAATAATGTTTTGATGATTTCTGGACCATAAAAAAAGTGTTGCAGACTTAAACTGTATGTACCAATAAAAAGAGCCGATTTTTCTGGTCCAGAAATCATCAAAACATTATCAATGTGCAATTCTGACTTAAGCCCTTTTTCCCAAACATCAGAGAATTGCAATGTACAATTCAATACAAATGAATCATCATCGTAGTGATGATTATGGAAAAAAATATATATATATATAGAAATATATATATTTTGTGCAATAAAAATGTTTATATTTATCAAGGATGTATTATTTGGTATGGCCACATATACTTCTGGTATATTGTCGGTGATGTGACAATACCTCCTATCTGCTTTTTCATGAATTTTGTAGGAGACGAAAAACCATTTTTAGGGTCATCTGTTTTCACATGTAAATTTTGACATGTTTTGTAGTAAATAGATAATTGAATTTACTACAAAACATGTCAAAAAATATCATATGAAAACAGGAGGTGACTGTAAAAAAAGTTTTTAGTCTCTCTTACAAAATGGTTAACAGTTAATAGAGAGACAGATAATCGAGGTTCCACTGTATAGTGAAATTTGGACACCCGACACCCCATACAAATTTTATGGGGGTTTTGTTCGTTTAAACCCCCCCCCCCAAACTTTTGTGTAAGTTACAATTGAATTATTATTGTGGTACTATTAAACACAATGTTTTTAAAACTTTTTTGCCTCTTAGTACTTTTTTGAAGTCAGTTTTTATCGTGATATTTTGAATATTTGTCAAATCCACCACATATTTGTATATGGTTAAGTACGATTGTAGAGACTAATAATATGAAAATTTATTTATGATTTACATTTTTAGGTATATTTTGAACCATTTTAAAAAGAAGCCATATCTTGATAAAAAGAGCTTTATCGAAAAAATAGAAAGAGGTAAAAAAGTTTTAAAAACACAGTGTTTAACTAATGGTACCGCAGAAATAATTTAATTGGAACGTACCCAAAAGTTTGGGGGGGTTAAAGGGAACAAAACCCCCATAAAATTTTTATGGGGTGCACAAATTTCACTATAATTTTTCTTTAAGATGTTACTGCAATAATATTGCTTCATGTCCATTTTCAATAAAAAATCTTTAATAGTTTTCGATATATTCGAAAAAATCGAATTTTCATTTTGTATCTTCAAAGGGCTGTAACTTTTTTTGTGTGCATATTTGTACTAAGGTAAGTTAGGTTCATTCAAATTATTTTTGGTCCCAGAATATGTGATTTAATTTACGACCAATCTTTTCGGGACACCCTGTATAATAAATGGGATTAGCTGGCTTAAAAATTCATAATCTACGTTCTGTAGAAAATATACAGTTTTTGGTTTCTTTTTAACTAGATCTTAATATCCAACCAAGCATTTTAAGACCTTTTTATTATTTTTTCGATGATATATTCATGTTTTTAGTTTGTTCAAAATATTCTAGATGATTGTACACTATAATAGATAGCCAACTAAATAAACACAAAAATTTTATTTTTGTTACAGCCTGTATATAAGTTTACCTATATATACAGTGCATTACGCACCACCTTAAAAATTGGGCATTTTTGATGTCTCGAATTTCCTAAACCTGTTGTCCCATCTAAGTGATTTTTTTATAATAATATAGCCTGAGGCTATAGGTTACTGCCTTATGCTTGTCATGCACGGGGAGCTATACTGTAATATATATTATATCACGTCGCTCTCTATAGTAATGAGTGAGCCTGCACATACGGAACCATTAGTTCCCTGTCTGCAGGCTCACTCATTACTATAGAGAGCGATATGATATAATATACATATATTACAGTATAGCTACCAGTGCATGACAAGCTTAAGGATGTAACCTATAGCCTAGGCTATATTATAAAAAAATCACTCAGATGAGACAACAGGTTTAGAAAATTCGAGACATCAAAAATGCCCTATTTTTAAGGTGGTGCGTTAATTTCTTGGAGAAGTGTATTGTAATTTAATGTAAATAATGTAATATCCAATAATTGTAATTTAATATAAGATGTAATATAAGTTCCTTAAAAATATATTTTTTAATTCCCACCATACATTCTCCACAGGTCTAAATATCGATGCTAGACGTCCACCGGAGGTCCTCTCAGGACGTTAGATGGACGTTCGGCAGCAAGACATTGGACCAAACTGGGACATCCTATGAAGGTCCAATTGACATTCACTGAACGTCCCCTCGGACGTTAGGTGGACGTCCATTGGACGTTTGGCAACGTGGCATTTGGACCAAAATAGGACGTCCTGTTAAGGTCCAATTTACGTCCCCTAGGACGTCCGATTAAGGTCCAATGTACGTCCCTTCGGACCTTAAGTGGACGTCCAACAGACATTCGGTAGCGCGACATTTGGACCAAAATAGGACGTTCCTTGGACGAAAACGGACCTCCCTAAAGTCTGTGAAGGACATCCTTGTGCTATTAGGGATGTAGGTATATAGTATCTTTATTCTATTATATTCTACTCTATTTCAAACCTATTCTATATAAGTATCTACACATTACACCTATTATCATCATCATCATTCTCTTTGCCTTATCCCTATGCAGTGTCGGCTTCCCTAATTGCATTTCTCCACACAATTCTATCTTGAGTCATATCAATGTTAATCCCCTTTACCAACATGTCCTGCCTTATCGTCTTCTTTGGTCTTCCTCTCCTACTCCTTCCAGGAATCTGCACTTCAGCTATTCTTCGTATTGGGTGATTAACGTCTCGATGTTGAACATGACCAAACCATCTTAACCTATGCTCTCTCATTTTGGCATCAATTGGTGCCACACCTAGACTTCCCCTAATATACTCATATCTAATTTTATCCTTCTTTGTCACTCCACTCATCCATCTAAGCATTCTCATTTCCACCACATGCATTCGTTGTTCCGCTTTCTTTTTCACTGCCCAACATTCAGTTCCGCGCATCATAGCCGGTCTTGTGGCTGTTTTATAGAATTTTCCCTTCAGCTTCATTGGAATTTTTCTGTCACAACACACCACTCGCTTCTTTCCACTTCATCCATCCAGCCCTAATTCTACTGCATGCATCTCCATCTATTTCTCCATTACTCTGTAATACCGATCCTAGGTACTTAAAACTATTGCTTTTCACAATCATTTCACCTATTATATTATATTTTACTTTATTCTATACTATATATCTATTCTAATCTATCTATATATTTCATTTAATCTGTTACATTCTACTCTATTCTGTTTTAAATCAAATACTTTATTAGTAAGTATCTACATATATATTACATCTATTCTATTATATTCTACTCTATTCTATTTCAGTTTATTTTATACTATATATCTATTCTAATCTATCTCTCTATTTTATTTATTTTATTAATCTGTTCTATTCTATTCTGTTTCAAATCAAACACTTTACTCAAACAAAGAAACAAACGACATTCAAAAGCTTCTAATAAAAAAATCATTGCATTGGTAGTAATTGGTACTACTGAAAATATTGACATTTTTACAACATTTATTCCAAGTTCCTTCAATTTTTTTGAGGACAAGAAAATTTTGCTTTCAAGAAATTCACGAATTTATTGGCGTCAAGTTAATAACGAACAAACTTGGATGTCAAATTGTGCTTTGAGAACACGTCAAATTTGGCCTTGAATAACTTGGTCAATTTATTGTTGATGTAAAGTGCACTTAAGCTTTCCCTATCACGGCTGGATACAACCACTCAGCCGATTTCTGCTGACAGCCAGCCGCTATGGTCGTCCGAACGCACCCATTATTAGGGCCGGTACTTTATGTCTCCGTTAACAGCCGGTTAGTTAACCGGGGTTTAATCGGGACAGAAATATATGCATAAAATAGACATACACGCAATTATACTTATTATTATGTTCATAAATAATTATAATAATAATTACAATTGCTTTTATTACAACGCAAGAGGCCCTATCAGGTACTTTTCTGTCCCGATTAAACCCCGGTTAGCTAACCGAGGTTTAACCGGGACATAAAGTACCGGCCCTAAGGGCCGGAATCTATGTTTAAGGAATGGCGGGAAGTTTGAAAATGGCCATGAGCAACCAGCCAAAGCAATCTAACCTTACATTTATAAAAGTGTTTTGTTATTGTTTTTGTATAAGTGAACTATTTTAATTTTATCAAATTTACGTTTTATATTAATAAAATGTATCCTTAGAATTTGAGGAACAATTTAGTGATGATGAAAGAATAATATATTTCTTAAATAACGCTTGAACCTGTACCACAGCCTGTACCATACGAGAACGAAAAAAGTTATGAAAGAATTTGATGATAACAATTTTTTATTAAGGTTTATAGTTTCCATAAAAATACTGTGAGATAATTTATACAAGAGCTGGTTCCTGGTTTCCATTATGTAATTCTTCAGTAAGTATAAGTAACCTTCCTTTCATGGAAATACATGTTATGATACTTTTTTGCTTGATATTTATATCTAATGGAATTTTTTTTTAGGTAGGTATGATGAGCCTAATATCACAGATCAAGTTTTAATAACTTTAAAAACTTATATTATGAGTTGTTTTTATTTATTGTATGGTTTTGGTGGTATCCCTATACAAAACAACTACTGAAAGATTTATAAAACCCATGAAGTACTGGCAGATAACGTAGTTGTTGATATTGATAGAGAATGTGTTAACACAGAAGATATTCCATTTATGAGTACTAATGTATAAACATGCTATAAAATACTATAAAATTTAACATTTATAATAAATATTTAAACCTTTGTTTTATTGTGTTTACTTTATATTCTTAATAAGTACTTATACACTTTATGTTGAACATGTCTTTAATTGAATATTCTAATTTTCAATCAGAAATATATCCTTATAACAAATTCTAAACTGATCCACAATGTCTGAAACATGGTTCGTTTATGAAATTTATTGTTTTCACTGTATTCGTTCACTCAACCGTTCTCTCCAGTTCTTTCTCTTTTGCCAGTCCCTTACTGTAGATTTATTCTTTCCATTGCTTGGTCCACTTTATCTCTTCTGAAAGATCTTCGAGTCTGCCTCTCTTCCTTCTTCCTATCAGGCTCCACTCTTTTATCCAACGTTTTTTGCCTGATCTCCTGACCTGTCCGTAACAGATTAATCTCTTCTGTTCTATGCAATCTTATAGTTGAGTTCATTCCCATTCTTTTCTTAATCTCTGTTATTTGTTCTATCTCTTCTTGTTACTCTGCAGCTTCGCCTTAGGAATTACATCTCTATTGCTCTTATTTTGTTTTTGGTTTTCTTATTTATTATCCAATTTTCACATCTGTAAGTCAGGATAGGTACTTCTTGTCATGGTGTTATATATGTTTCTTTTTTGTTTGTTCAATTGTTCCTTTGTTTGATATGATGAAACCTGAATACTTTTATTTGCCTGTTCCTTTGATTTTTTGACCTTCATCTATTTGCAGCTGCTCTATTTCTGTATTCTCCGTTGTTAGGTATTAAATTTTTTTTCGGTCTATTTCCATTCCATTATTTGTGTATTGCTCTTTTTTCATCATAAAGCCGAGGTCATATTCATCCTGTGCGATCACTATTTGATCAGCAGTAAAACTTAGCATATATAAAGGTATTTGTTTCTTGCTGGTATTCCCATTCCTTCGCACTTTCTTTTCCATGGTTTCAGGGTTTTTTACTGAAATCTTTAAACAGGCTAGATGATGTGGAGCAGTTCTTTTGTAGTTTTAAATGGACTATCCATATATAGGTATGTATATATTATTTGTATAAGCACATGATCAGTTTTTTTATTTTTAATGATCTGGAATTCTTGAAAAGTAATGTTCATTTTGTTGTTTATTTCTAAATCGGAAAAATGATTTCCTTTTCAGAATTCATCTTTTTAGGAATAAAAACAAATAATATCAAAACTAAATCAAAATAATTCACAATAATAATGGTAGACACTCAAAAAATTTTCCGGGTAGAACATAATTTTTTAATAATTGAATGGTGGGCTACAACAATGTTGTAAGCGACATATTGGGTCAAAGTGAGGTTTTAATACAATATTATTGTATATCCAAAGACCGATGTGAGCATCTTTCAATCTGGCTAAAAACATTTTGCCTTCCCCGAGTTTTTCATACCGCAATGTTGGTATCCGTATGTTCATCCATAGCTTGTCAATATGTTTTTTTCATCTCCTGCATAATCTCAATTCTGTCGCTTACAACATTGTTGTAGCCCACCATTCAATTATTTATTTATAAAGCAGTAAAATGCCACCTGTTAAATTTGAACAGTTATTTCATTATTTCAGTTCTTCAAAAAATTTAAAGAAACGTCAGACTGTTCCTAGAGCTTAGTTGGTGGGGGGTGCCTAGTCCGGAAAATAAGCTCTCGTCGAGATCAATCTTGGACGAGAAAAGCTGAAGACTCGTTTATAAAACAGAACGTGGTCTTGAGCACAACGTCACAGACGTATAAAAGTACAGACAAATAAAAGTATTCAGGTTTCATTATATCAAACAAAGGAACAATTGAACAAACAAAAAAGAAACATATATAACACCATGACAAGAAGTACCTATCCTGACTTACAGATGTGAAAATTGGATAATAAATAAGAAAACCAAAAACAAAATAAGAGCAATAGAGATGTAATTCCTAAGGAGAAGCTGCAGAGTAACAAGAAGAGATAGAACAAATAACAGAGATTAAGAAAAGAATGGGAATGAACTCAAATATAAGATTACATAGAACAGAAGAGATTAATCTGTTACAGACAGGTCAGGAGATCAGACAAAAAACGTTGGATAAAAGAGTGGAACCTGATAGGAAGAAGGAAGAGAGGCAGACTCAAAGATCTTTCAGAAGAGATAAAGTGGACAAAGCAATGGAAAGAATAAATCTACAGTAAGGGACTGGCAAAAGAGAAAGAACTGGAGAGAACAGTTGAGTGAACGAATACAGTGAAAACAATAAATTTTCATAAACGAACCATGTTTCAGACATTGTGGATCAGTTTAGAATTTGTTATAAGGATATATTTCTGATTGAAAATTAGAATATTCAATTAAAGACATGTTCAACATAAAGTGTATAAGTATTAAGAATATAAACTAAACACAATACAACAAAGGTTTAAATATTTATTATAAATGTTAAATTTTATAGCATGTTTATAGATTAGTACTCATAAATGGAATATCTTCTGTGTTAACACATTCTCTATCAATATCAACAACTACGTTATCTGCCAGTACTTCATGGGTTTTATAAATCTTTCAGTAGTTGTTTTGTATAGGTATACCATCAAAACCATACAATAAATAAAAACAACTCATAATATAAGTTTTTAAAGTTATTAAAACTTGATCTGTGATATTAGGCTCATCATACCTACCTAAAAAAAATTCCATTAGATATAAATATCAACCAAAAAAGTATCATAACATGTATTTCCATGAAAGGAAGGTTACTTATACTTACTGAAGAATTACATAATGGAAACCAGGAACCAGCTCTTGTATAAATTATCTCACAGTATTTTTATGGAAACCATAAACCTTAATAAAAAATTGTTATCATCAAATTCTTTCATAACTTTTTTCGTTCTCGTATGGTACAGGTTCAAGCGTTATTTAAGAAATATATTATTCTTTCATCATCACTAAATTGTTCCTCAAATTCTAAGGATACATTTTATTAATATAAAACGTAAAGATAAAATTAAAATAGTTCACTTATACAAAAACAATAACAAAACACTTTTATAAATGTAAATGTAAGGTTAGATTGCTCTGGCTGGTTGGTCATGGCCATTTTCAAACTTCCCGCCATTCGTTAAATACGTTCACATCTTCACATATAAACAGTAGTGGGGGGTGCAGAGTCGGGAAATTAAGCTCTCGTTTCCGAGCTTGGCTACACTCTCCCAGCTGCGGCTAAAACTCGCCCTGATGGAATACAGTGTTGCCAAATTTTGGCTGACAGAAATGTCACTTTTGGCGGGCAATTCAAATTTCAGTAAGTCACCCAAGGACAGTAGACTTTAAAAAATAATATTTTCATTTTTTTCAGTCATTACAGTATTTATGGAGGACGGTGGCTACTGATTGATAATTCCGTTCATCTTAGATGTGTTCAATTGTATGTAATTATTGTAATATGTATAATATGCAAATATTTGTTTGTATGATTGTTTTTAGACTACAAATAACAGAGATATAATATAATACCATACATTAATTAAAGAATAGGATTGAAATTGATGTCTATAATTTTTTTTGTTGAAGTGTTCAAATGCCAAGAGCCAGGAAGGATGTAGTAAAACTGAAGAACAAAAAATGTGATGTTTTGCAGAATTGCGTGGATGTTAATTAAACACCGAAGTACTTCTAGTCAGTTTTATTTTAAAAGAAAACTCAATAATTCTACAAATAACTTAAACATCAAAATCAACATTTATTTTTCTTTGACACTTATTTTTGCTTACAGTTGACATCTGACACTTATATAACATTGTTTCCAACTACATCATACAATAACAAAAATCCCCTAGATTTGCCGTTGCTTATTTTTACTGGGTATTCAACACCCCCCCTCAAGGGTAAATCTCCTAGATCTAAATTAATTTTTTATTCTAAACCTAGCAACTCTCTAAATTTTTTAAACAGAGTTAAACCTAATGGTTTTGTACATATGTCAGCCTGTTGGTCACTTGTATTAAGATATTTTAATACAACAATATTTTCCTTAATTTTATCTCGTACAAAATGAAATCTAATATCAACATGTTTTAGTCTCTTATGAAATTCCGGATTTCTACTAACCCTTATAGCGCTTTGATTGTCTGCATGAATTAGAACCGCTACATAATCAGGTTTTATTTTTAAATCATACATTAAGTATCTTAGCCAACATGCTTCACTCACACATACACTTAGTGCAACATATTCAGCTTCAGTAGAGGACAAACTGACTGTAGACTGTTTCCGTGATGCCCATGACACCGTGCAATTAAAAACTTTGAATACATATCCTGATGTAGATTTTCTATCAGTACGGTCACCTGCCCAATCTGAATCTGAGTACCCTACTATCAAATTTTCCTGTTTATATTTATGTTTATAGTATATCAAACTCATAGTAACTGTGCTTTGAATATATCTCAATACTCTTTTTATTGCTACCCACAAATCGTTACTTGCACATGTTTGATACCTGCTTAATATACCTATAGCTATACACAAATCTGGTCTTGAGCATAACATTGCATACATCAAACATCCTATAGCAACTCTACATTTCTTTTCTATCTCTATGCTCTCAGATTTTTTTCGTTTGAGAAAATCGTGGTGAAAATTATTATCCATTGGTGTTGTTGATGGTTTGCAGCTTGACATGTCAAATTTCTTCAAAACATTTTTTAAGTAAACAGTTTGATTAATTTTTATTTTGCCTTCAGACAAATTTTGAGTTATGCACATACCCAAAAAATGTTTTATTTGACCTAAGTCGTTCATTTTGAAGTTTTTGTTTAAAATGTATTTTATTTTCTCAACTTCTTGATCATTTGTACCTGCCAACAGCAAATCATCAACATACAGCAAAATGTATATCCTACCTTTTTCATTTACTTTAATATAAAGACAATATTCATATTCAGATCTTGAAAAACTCAAATTTTGCATCAAATTATGAAATTTGTCATTCCAATTTTTAGGTGAACTTTTCAAACCATATAAGGATTTTCTTAATTTGCAAATAGTGCCCTCTTTTTCTTTAAATCCCTTTGGGAGTGAAATAAAAACATTTTCTTTAATATCCCCATTTAGAAATGCACTACAAACATCTACTTGATGAATTTTCATATCAAAAGTATTACACATGGCTAAGAAAATCCTTATTGATGGTAATTTTGCTACTGGACTATAAATATCATTAAAAAACATACCAATTTGTTGAAAACCTCTAGCTACCACACGAGCTTTATATTTCACTACTTTACCATTTTCATTTTTCTTTTTCTTGAACACCCACTTGCACTCAATGACTTTTTGACCATCACTACTTTGCACAAACTCCCATGTTTCATTTTCTAGCAACGCATTTATTTCTGATTGCATAGCTTTCTTCCAATTTTTACACTCACTACTGGCCACTGCATCATCATACGTCTGGGGTTCTTCATCATCACTAAAAGTCAACAAACTCATTTCGTCATCATCCAGAACATAATCATCATATCTTGAGGGTCTTTTTATATGTCTTCTCAGGTCATATCCATGCTCCTGCTCTATTTCATTCACATCTTCAACACTGCTATCAGCTTCGAGGTCACTCTCACTGCTTTCTTCTCTATTATTTTGAGGTTCTTCTGCTTCACTGTCATCTTCTTCTGACTTTATCTCCTCACATATCATCTGTATGTTTTTATTCATGTCTGTCTCCCCATTTTTTATTTCTATGGTTTTCTCGGGCAAAAATATGACATCTCGATGAATTTCAACTTTATTTTTGTCTGGGACAAATATTTTGTAACCTTTTACATCCTCACTGTAGCCAATAAAGAAACCAAGCATATTTTTTGCATCCCATTTTAATCTCTTCTCTTTTGGGACATGCACTGATACTCTAGAACCAAAACTCTTGAGTGTAGAAATATTATTGACTTTCTTTTTGTACCATAATTCATAAGGTGTCACATTTTTTATGCTACTAGGGCCTGTTCGGTTTAAAACATACACTGCTGTATGTATGGCCTCTGCCCACAAGTTTTTATTCAACTTTTGCCCTTGTATCATAGTTCGGGCTGATTCAACTAGGGTTCTATTTTCCCTCTCAGCCCTACCGTTCTGCTGAGGCGTATACACTACTGATCTCTGATGTTTTATGCCTTGATAGTCAAGCATCTCCTTTATTTCTTGGTTCATAAACTCTAAACCGTTATCTGATCGTAAATTTTTCATCTTGCAGCCTGTCTCTCTCTCGGCTAATGATATAAAATTTTTAAGGTGTTTCTTAACTTCTGATTTATTTTTCATGAAATACGCGTACCTATAATTTGTATAGTCATCCTTTAACAACAGGAAATACCTATTTCCCCCTAAAGACTCTTCTTCCATAGGGCCACATACGTCTGTATGCACTAATTGTAATGGCTCACTTGCTCTTGATTCACTTAACTTGAATGGTATTCTGTGTTGTTTACCTGTTAAACACTGTTCACACACGAATTTTTCGTCTATAAAATCAATGTTATTTTGCCTTAAAAAGTTTCTCACATATGTAGTATTTTGATGTGCTAGTCTGCAGTGCCAAACTCTCAAACTTTCTGTTGTTTTTGCAGAATTACACTCTGATAAAAATACATCTACTAAACAGCTGTTTTCTTGAACTTGACCGTCAGACAAGTTTTCGTTAGGGGTGCGTTCCGAAATTAAAATATTTGCAAAGGTTTCAGTGTTTTGTTCTTGTGAGAATAACATTTTGTATAATTTGTTATCCCGTGTTGCCAATGCTCTTATTTCTCCTTTGTCATTATAAAATTCACATTTTTCATTGTTTGAAAACATCTTATAACCTTTATCTAAGGCACATCCAGCTGAGAATAAATTAAATTGTAAATCTGGCACAAATAATACATCTGACAGGGTTGACTTTATAAATTTCTTACCATTAAATGCCCATAGAGTTATTTTTCCAATACCTTTAACTGGTAATTTTTCTCCATTTCCGACTTTTACTTGTTTTTTATAGCTTATCTCTATCAATTCTTCAAACAGATCTTGATTCCAGCACATATGTTCCCTAGCTCCTGTGTCCAAGCACCATTCATTTTTATTTTTCTTACTCCCAGTATATACCATGAATGCATTACTGTCAATTTTATTTTCTTCTCTGCTTGTCTGTTGTTTTTCATTTTTATTTTTATTAAACCAACACTCTTGTAAGTTGTGTCCTCGTCTTTTACATTGACTGCATACTTTTATGTCTTTCTGGCTATTATTATCTCTCTCTTTCTTCTTGAAAAAGCAATTTTTCGCAATATGGCCACCTCTGCCACAAAAATGGCACTTTAATCTGGTTTTCTTTTGCCCTTTAAATTCTCTGCTTGTATCACTTTTCATCGCCAATGCTGTGCTGCCCTGTGCTGACTTACTTCTTTCTTCTTCGATAAGTAGTCTTGATGTAAGTTCATCTAGGGTTTGTTTATCAGATGGTACGGATTCCCATGCGGATCGAAAATGCTTATATTCCTCTGGCAATGCCATAAGTATTTTTGTCATGATCATTTTATCGGACAGCTCTTCACCAGCTTGCTTTAGCTTATTTTTTATCTCTTCAAGCTGTGATATGAATGAGGCAACATTTTTACCTGATGAAAACTCCAAGAGAAAAAACTTTTGTTGCATTAAATGAATGCTCACCTCTGACTCTTTGTCGTAGACAGACTTCAACTTTGTCCACATATCTTTCGAGGTCTCACAGGATAAAATGTGTGTCATAGGGCCTTGCTCTATTCTGGTTACTATAAATTCTTGTGCTTTTGAATCACTAGCATCCCATTTCTTTTGGTCATCTCCAGTAGTGCTCGGTCTCACAGACTTTCCTATTACTATGTCATAATAACCACGGCTTTTTAGCACTACCCTTGTTTGAAATTTCCAGGCTACCCAGTTGTCACCACCACTAAGTTTCAACGCAGCCGATGAATTTTCCATTTTTCGGATTTATGTTTTTCTTTTTTTATGTATATATACTCGAGCTTCTTTTTCACCTTTTTTTCAGCTTTTCTTTTTTTTATTTTCGTTGGCCGCGGCAAACTACCGACACAGGCTCTTCAACACTGACTTTTTTACTGGCGAAATACTCACGAAACAAGTGATCTGGGCCATAACCTGATGTTTTGCAGAATTGCGTGGATGTTAATTAAACACCGAAGTACTTCTAGTCAGTTTTATTTTAAAAGAAAACTCAATAATTCTACAAATAACTTAAACATCAAAATCAACATTTATTTTTCTTTGACACTTATTTTTGCTTACAGTTGACATCTGACACTTATATAACATTGTTTCCAACTACATCATGCAATAACAAAAATCCCCTAGATTTGCGGTTGCTTATTTTTACTGGGTATTCAACAAAATGGAATACATGATATGGATTAATAGTAATAAGGTGTAAGGCGTACAGAAAAATGAAACGAAAGCTTAAGAGATAACCAAAACAATGATAATAAATAACAAGGAAGGCCTAAACAACAGAGAAGTAAAGTGCAATCAGATAACACTAAAAAAAGTATCAACCTATGAATACCTAGGTAGGGAGTATAATAACTCACGACGGGAAAATAGACGCTGCAATTGCAAACGAAGCAAACAAATCGACACGAATATTTTATACCTTAAATAAACCCATACTAGGACATAAATACATACAAATGGAAGTGAAAAGGAAGATGCATAATACAATAACAAGACCAGTAATAACCTATGCAAGGCGAAAATTGGACAATACAGAAGAAACATGAGTCAAAAATAGAAGCAATGGAGATGAAACACTTAAGAACGATTGCAGGAAAATGGGGTAGAATAAGAAATGAAGAAGAGAAATAGAGCCAATATATCACATTCAAAACAAACAACTGGAATGGTATGGACATATCATAAGAATGAAACCAGAAAGGATGGCCAGGAAAATTCTGGAAATGGGAAACACAACAAAAAGGAGAAGAGGACATCCCCGAAAGAATTGGAGGGATCAAATAGAGGATATAGTACATGTACGAGGGAAACGAAAGAAGAAATGAAAAGCCTAGCCAAAAACAGAAGAGCGTAGAAAAATGGGTGAAAGAAACAACGGACCATAATCTGACACCGTAATAGGCATAAGGAAAAAAGACAAGAAGAATAGATAAACTGAACGAACATTCATTAAAAATTCTTGTTTTATGTAAATTCTATCTATAAAATTTGCATTTATATTGAATTTAAATATATGGATTTTTTGATACTTTTTAAAAAAAAAAAGAATAAAGAAACAACAGTTCAGAATAATTATAATTATTTTATTTGTTCTTAAAAATATTACAAAACTAAAATAAAAATAATACAAATGAAAATAAAATATACAAAACTACAACCACCCATTTAATATGAATATACCTTTGGCCGCCCTTTAATGGTAAATTAATTTACAAATGCTTGCATGTAAGAACAATGTAAAATTAGTATGGCAGAGGATCACCAGGAAATAATACGAAATTAAATAGCATTTCAACTTATTTTTGTAACTCTACACAGAAAGCAAACATTTTGTTTTAATTTTAACTAAAACTTTGGTTTAATAGTAAAGTTTTTATTATTATTTTGTGTATCTGATGAAATGCATTTTTTTAATACTTAAAAACTTAGGTAACATCAATTTTTTGGTGGTTTCGGTCTACCTGGGGTAAAAACTGAACATACTTTTTTATGAGAAAATGGTGGAGAGTCTAAATTTGGGATTTAATATTGAAACAATGAAAAAGTGAAGCTGAAAGTTTCAAAATTTTATGTCTATTTTGTATAAAAAAGTATAATAATATGTCCTTACACTACTCGTTAAACATGTCTTACACAAACATATGGCAAATATCATCAAAAGCTAAACGAGTTAAAAATATTTACTATAACTTTTTTCTACTCCCGCAAGAAGTAAATTTAATGTTGTTCATTATAAAAATAAGATATTTATATTTTTAATTAAAAATATATGTTTTAATACTAGGTAATACATACAATACTGGAAGTATAACATTTAAAATGAAAATAAACCAATAATTTTATTGCATCTATAAGTAAGCGTCCTATGATGGCCACATCTATACTAAATTTAAAATTAAGATGCAGTAGAAATAAACAAACCAAGACAAGTTAAATGCTACTATTAGGAGCACTCCCGAATATAATTCACAATGTACAAACTTTGGAAATCATGATTTGGGATTTACAATGTATATACATTGTAAATTATGATTCGGGAGTGCTCATAGTAGCATTTAATGTGTCTTGGTTTGATTATTTCTACTGCATCTTGAATTTAGTATAGTAAATATTTAGGTAAATTTAAATACCAAAACAAAATATAATATGTTATTACCACTGAATGTAAAAAATATTTAAGTACAGTAAAAACTATTAAAACTCTATTTTGTGAAAAGTTACTATTCACAAAGTTTATTTAGCAATAATGTATCAAACCCGGTATTACCACATCTGCAAAAGACAGTACCTCCGTTGACTAGGGTAGGTTTGTGACTATGGCCACTAATGTAGACACAATGAAATTCCAGGTTAATGTATGTAAGTGTAAATAATATGAAATGGAGATTTATTATTTTTATAACAATACAATAATTTCGATGGTTAAACAGATTAGGTTAATCTTCATTGTACAGATCTATTTATTCTTACGAGATCTTTCCTTAGAACACTTAGAAATCAAATGCACATTGTTTCTCACTGGCCCTGGGAATAAAAATTATGGTTACTATTGATTTGTACACCAAGTTACTTCAGGCAGGTAATATTTATATTAACCATATACTTTGTTTTCTATAAATGTTTAGATCAATTAAAAATGGTCTTCATTTGCCAAAACATTTTTTCAACTCATGTACTGAATGTTCCATTAATTTCACATTTTCCCTAAAACAATATCAATGTAAAACCAAAAATATTCCTTTCATGATTGCATTTATTTTTGGAACTTTACATACCTTATACTTACATTTAACAAGAGTAGAGACATGTTTACATTTTCCACTATTTTCTGCTTTACAAGAACATAACATTTGGCTAATGCTCATGCCATTTGTGAAAGATAGGGTTCCTTTAATTTCGTGGTGATTGGACCTTACTGAAGGAATAAACCATATTATATTTTGATGGTATGTATGCTCAGAACTTTCCTCTATTTTTCCAGCCAAAATAAGATGACCAGAGTTTAAAACTTCTTGAATTTTCAGTACCCAAGAACTTCAAATATCCCACGATACTACTTAACTTCATGACTAAAAAATAGAACCAAATAGAAAATACAACTTCAACAAAACAGAACAAAACAAAATAGAACTTTGAAAACAAAACCAAATTTGTTTTTGACAGAATGACTTGAATGACAGACGATTTGTGACGGAACTGGAACGGAACAGTAAATTAGGCAACATTGTATTCCATCAGGGCGAGTTTTAACCGCAGCTCACTCTCCCTGGGACGCACTCTGGTATATACCAATAACGTATGACGTAGATTAATAGGGAGTAGGGAGTTTTTGTTGCTACGTAACGTACGCATCTCCGTATACGTAAAGCAACTAACGTGTCGTAGAGGATGAATAGGGAGTTTTTGTGCACACAAATACGTAAACGTAACGCATCTTTTTGACATGTACGCTTGCGCATTAATGGTTGAACTCCCGTATCTCGATGCGTATTACCTAAAGTAACGTTCTGATACGTACGTGAGAACGCATCCCTATCGAGACGAAAGTCACCGAATGCACACGAGGATCTTGCCCGATTACCTACCAAATGAACATTTCATCAGCGTTTATCAACATTTTAAGGTTATATTGGTTATTGGTTTAGTCTATTTGAGTAAAATTATTCTGTTTGTAATTGGAAATTGGAACTTCATAATATATTTAAAATTTTATTGTTTTTAAGTTGTCTATTAATAAAGCACAACAAACAGATATTAATTTAAGAAATACAGTGATCACCACAATTAATAACTAGATAAACAAATGACCTAGTTTCAGTAAAATTTTCAAATAAATATTACCAAACTATTTACATTATACTGGAATTTTGATGTAGGTACAATAATTTACAACTAAAAAGTAGGTATAAACAAAAATAAAAAAAATTTAACCTAAGGAAAAATAATATATTTATATTTAAATAGAACCAATTAAAACCATACAATTTCATCATTCATTTATCTTTTTTTACATTTGTATATTAATTGTATATTGTGTGAACATTGTTTTATTTTTTTAATGTCAACGGAATTTAAAAATGACTTAACGATTTGCTTTACGTTACGTTAAGGGAGTTACAAAAACTACCTATTTTAACATTCATCCTCTACGACACGTTAGTTGCTTTACGTATACGGAGATGCGTACGTTACGTAGCAACAAAAACTCCCTAATGTTAAAATAGGTAGTTTTTGTAACTGCCTTAACGTAACGTAAAGCAAATCGTAAAGTCATTTTTAAATTCCGTTGACATTTAAAAAAATAAAACAATGTTCACACAATATACAATTAATATGCAAATGTAAAAAAAGATAAATGAATGATGAAATTGTATTGTTTTAATTGCTTCTATTTAAATATAAAAATATTATTTTTCCTTAGGTTAAAATTGTTTTATTTTTGTTTATACCTACTTTTTAGTTTGTATACCTACATCAGAATTCCAGTAGGTATAATGTAAATAGTGTGGTAATATTTATTTGAAAATTTTACTGAAACTAGGTCATTTGTTTATCTAGTTATTAATTGTGGTGATCACTGTATTTCTTAAATTAATACAAGATTTGTTTGATTTGCTTTATTAATAGACAACTTAAAAACAATAAAATTTTAAATCTATTATGAAGTTCCAATTTCCAATTACAAACAGAATAATTTTACTCAAATAGAACTAAACCAATAACCAATATAACCTTAAAATGTTTATAAACGGATAGTACGCTGATGAAATGTTCATTTGATAGGTAATCGGGCAAGATCCTCGTGTGCATTCGGTGACTTTCGGCTCGATAGGGATGCGTATGAACCTAACGTACCAGCCCGTAACCTTAGGTAATACGTATCGCGATACGGGAGTTCAACCATTAATGCGCAAGCGTATATGTCAAAAAGATGCGTTACGTTTACGTATTTGTGTGCACAAAAACTCCCTAATTTTTGTTGCTACGTAACGTAACGCATCTCCGTATACGTAAAGCCACTAACGTGTCGTAGAGGATGAACGTTAAAATAGGTAGTTTTTGTGACTGCCTTAACGTAACGTAAAGCAAATCGTAAAGTAATTTTTAAATTCCGTTGACATTAAAATAATAAAACAATGTTCACACAATATACAATTAATATACAAATGTAAAAAAAGATAAATGAATGATGAAATTGTATGGTTTTTATTGCTTCTATTTAAATATAAAAATATTATAATAATTATAATAAATTATATTATAATATTATAATAAATTAATACAAGATTTGTTTGTTTTGCTTTATTAATAGACAACTTGAAAACAATAAAATTTTAAATCTATTATGAAGTTCCAATTTCCAATTACAAACACAGAATAATTTTACTCAAATAGACTAAACCAATAACCAATATAACCTTAAATATTTATAAACGGGTAGTATACGCTGATGAAATGTTCATTTGGTAGCCATTGGTAGGTAATCGCCAATCGGGCAAGATCCTCGTGTGCATTCGGTGACTTTCGTCTCGATAGGGATGCGTTCTCACGTACGTATCAGAGCGCTACTTTAGGTAATACGCATCGAGATACGGGAGTTCAACCATAAATGCGCAAGCGTATATGTCAAAAAGATGGGTTACGTTTACGTATTTGTGTGCACAAAAACTCCCTATATTATGTGACACATGACAGAAGCTCGAAACAAATGACTGTGAATGAAAAGCCCTATAGGAAACGTACAACACAAAAATTCCTACCTTACACTATTTAACTGCTAAAATCAACTCAAATCAACTTAAGTCCACTTTACATCAACAATAAATTGGACAAGAAATTGACCAAGTTATTCAAGGCCAAATTTGACGTGTAAAAGCACACTTTGACGTCTAAAGACCGCTTTACAGCTTGCAAGAAAACTTGCTGCAATTTCTTGCATACAAGACTTTCATGCAAGTCTATTGCATGATCTTTTACAGCTTGCAACTCGGCTTGCATGCAATTTGAAAGTATTACCCTTAACCTAACTTATAAACTTTTGTTTTTTTTTAATTACTTTATTGCTGTTTATTTAACTTGGTAAATTTCGAAATGCCAAGACTATCAGAAATAACCAAATATAAAAGGAAAAAGGCGGTAGCAGCAACTTTAAGTATTATTATTGCTGCATCCAGCCTTTTAGTCACTAATTTGGAACGCCGAGATCGGAGATGGTGAGTAAGATCTAGTTGAACAAGAAGAGGGGTAATAATGTATCTCCAACAGAAGAATTTATCCAAGTAGATGATGAAAATGACTCTAATTTTCTAGGAATGAATGTACATTTTAATAAACCCTTGGGAAAAATTGAACAATTACAAAGAAATCTATATTTCGAAATACTATTTCTACGAAAGACAAATTAATTATTATCCTAAGGTACTTAGCTAGAGGAGAGAGAGCTTCCGTAGCTTAATAAACAATTATTTACAATAATTATAGAATCTCAGAAAGTGCCATTTCATTATTCATTCATTTCCATCGTTGATATAATTTCACAAACAGAAAACAGCTGATCGGCATGTATTCGTGAATCCGTGTCGTCAATGACATTTGATATTGTGGAAAAATCAAATTCCCCTAGACTTGCATGAAAACTTGCAGAAAAAATGGCACCAAACCGATTATCGCGCAATTGCAAGAAGTTGCATGCAATAATCAACTGACGACATACTGCGCATGCCTTTAGGCAACTTTCTTGCGTCTTGCAGGTAGAATTGCAAGCTGTAAAGCGCCCGTTGTTTGTTCGTTATAAACTTCACGTGAAGAAATTGACGAAAAAGAAAATTGTTCTATTTTTTCATTTTATTTGGCGTGAATTCAGTGTCACAAACAAACCTGTGTCCATTTGGCGGGAAGTGGAAGTAGAGCTTTTTGTTTATTATTATTTGTTGAGGTTGAGTCTTTCATGTTCATGACAACCTAAAAATTTTGATTGGAAAATGCATATAAGATAAGGGGGTGGAAAAATGGAAATTAAGTAGTGGCTTTTTTTTTGCAGTTCTGTCTGTTAGTTTTGCGTTTTGCTCTGGCTGGGTCTCTTTTGTTTAAACAATTATGTAAGTATTATAAAAACGTTTTCAATTTTCTGTATTCTTTAGGAATACAGAAATATTGCTTTGTCTTTATGCATATTATTACCTGTAAATAGTACTACCTATTTCTTTTGATTTTTAATTGTAAAGAATAGAAAAATTACCATTCATTTTAATTTTTTAGAATCAGCTGAAAGTGGTCTACAAAAAAACCAGGAAGGAAACGTATTATAGCCTTGTTGTGGCTATGAAAGATACCTATAAAAAGTGTATTGACTAGTTGGAAGAAACTCCACATTGTCGATGCATAATAAGATATTACTTTATAAACAAATATCAAGACCTAGGAATGGAACCTGGATAATATAGTCATCAAGAAGATAGCAGGAAGTCATGAGCAACAACAACTTCATAAGTATGAGAATATTGAGGAAATCCAGCTCCTCATATCTACTACTGAACAAACTAGAAGATTGAAGAGGACAAAGCCTTTTGAACTAGTTTGAGTGATAGGTGATAGTGAAAAGCAGAGCGTAGTGCTTGTGTGCCTGTGTATGTTAGAATAGTGCACGATCTTGTTAGATTAGATAAGAGACGCTATGGGGTAAGCTCTTCATTTTAAGGAACAGTAGTAATTTAGGTTAAATTAAAATTGCTCATTGGTCAGTTATGACCAGATTGTAATTCTCTGATGTTTGGCAAAATGGGCTTAAGTCAGAATTGCACATCAATAATGTTTTGATGATTTCTGGACCATAAAAAAAGTGTTGCAGACTTAAACTGTATGTACCAATAAAAAGAGCCGATTTTTCTGGTCCAGAAATCATCAAAACATTATTGATGTGCAATTCTGACTTAAGCCCTTTTTCCCAAACATCAGAGAATTGCAATGTACAATTCAATACAAATGAATCATCATCGTAGTGATGATTATGGAAAAAAATATATGACAAGATTTTGTGCAATAAAAATGTTTATATTTATCAAGGATGTATTATTTGGTATGGCCACATATACTTCTGGTATATCGTCGGTGATGTGACAATACCTCCTATCTGCTTTTTCATGAATTTTGTAGGAGACGAAAAACCATTTTTAGGGTCATCTCTGTTTTCACATGTAAACTTTGACATGTTTTGTAGTAAATAGATAATTTAATTTACTACAAAACATGTCAAAAAATATCATATGAAAACAGGAGGTGACTGTAAAAAAAGTTTTTAGTCTCTCTTACAAAACGGTTAACAGAGGTGACAGTTAATAGAGAGACAGATAATCAAGGTTCCACTGTATAGTGAAATTTGGACACCCGACACCCCATACAAATTTTATGGGGGTTTTGTTTGTTTAAACCCCCCCAAAGTTTTGTGTAAGTTACAATTGAATTATTATTGTGGTACTATTAAACACAATGTTTTTAAAACTTTTTGGCCTTTTAGTACTTTTTTGAAGTCAGTTTTTATCGTGATATTTTGAATATTTGTCAAATCCACCACATATTTGTATATGGTTAAGTACGATTGTAGAGACTAATAATATGAAAATTTATTTATGATTTACATTTTTAGGTATATTTTGAACCATTTTAAAAAGAAGCCATATCTTGATAAAAAGAGCTTTATCGAAAAAATAGAAAGAGGTAAAAAAGTTTTAAAAACACAGTGTTTAACTAATGGTATCGCAGAAATAATTTAATTGGAACGTACCCAAAAGTTTGGGGGGGTTAAAGGGAACAAAACCCCCATAAAATTTTTATGGGGTGCACAAATTTCACTATAATTTTTCTTTAAGATGTTACTGCAATAATATTCTTTCATGTCCATTTTCAATAAAAAATCTTTAATAGTTTTCGATATATTCGAAAAAATCAATTTTTATTTTGTATCTTCAAAGGGCTGTAACTTTTTTTGTGTGCATATTTGTACTAAGGTAAGTTAGGTTCATTCAAATTATTTTTGGTCCCAGAATATGTGATTTAATTTACGACCAATCTTTTCGGGACACCCTGTATAATAAATGGGATTAGCTGGCTTAAAAATTCATAATCTACGTTCTGTAGAAAATATCCAGTTTTTGGTTTCTTTTTAACTAGATCTTAATATATAACCAAGCATTTTAAGACCTTTTTATTAATTTTTCGATGATATATTCGTGTTTTTAGTTTGTTCAAAATATTCTAGATCAGCGGTTCTCAATCTTTTTGAGTCAGGTACCACCAAATACGTTTTATTATTTTTGGTACCATCTAACTAAAATACCTATCTAGCTAGGTGATCTAATTAACTATAATTGTGCCAATAGCGGTGCTGATTTTGGCTGTATTGAGTTTTGTGTACCACCTCAAATAGTGAAATGTACCACCAGTGGTACATGTACCACAGATTGAGAACCGCTGTTCTAGATGATTGTACACTATAATAGATAGCCAACTAAATAAACACAAAAATTTTATTTTTGTTACAGCCTGTATATAAGTTTACCTATATATACAGTGCATTACGCACCACCTTAAAAATTGGGCATTTTTGATGTCTCGAATTTCCTAAACCTGTTGTCCCATCTAAGTGATTTTTTTATAATAATATAGCCTGAGGCTATAGGTTACTGCCTTATGCTTGTCATGCACGGGGAGCTATACTGTAATATATATTATATCACATCGCTCTCTATAGTAATGAGTAATGAGTGAGACTGCACATACGGAACCATTAGTTCCCTGTCTGCAGGCTCACTCATTACTATAGAGAGAGATATGATATAATATACATATATTACAGTATAGCTCCCAGTGCATGACAAGCTTAAGGATGTAACCTATAGCCTAGGCTATATTATAAAAAAATCACTCAGATGGGACAACAGGTTTAGAAAATTCGAGACATCAAAAATGCCCTATTTTTAAGGTGGTGCGTTAATTTCTTGGAGAAGTGTATTGTAATTTAATGTAAATAATGTAATATCCAATAATTGTAATTTAATATAAAATTTATTTTTTATTTCCCACCATACATTCTCCACAGGTCTAAATATCGATGCTAGACGTCCACCGGAGGTCCTCTCAGGACGTTAGATGGACGTTCGGCAGCAAGACATTGGACCAAACTGGGACGTCCTATGAAGGTCCAATTGACATTCACTGAACGTCCCCTCTGACGTTAGGTGGACGTTTGGCAACGTGGCATTTGGACCAAAATAGGACGTCCTGTTAAGGTCCAAAGTACGTCCCTTCGGACCTTAAGTGGACGTCCAACGGACATTCGGTAGCACGACATTTGGACCAAAATAGGACGTTCCTTGGACGAAAACGGACCTCCCTAAAGTCCGTGAAGGACATCCTTGTGCTATTAGGGATGTATATAGTCTCTTTATTCTATTATATTCTACTCTATTTCAAACCTATTCTATATAAGTATCTACACATTACACCTATTATCATCATCATCATTCTCTTTGCCTTATCCCTATGCAGTGTCGGCTTCCCTAATTGCATTTCTCCACACAATTCTATCTTGAGTCATATCAATGTTAATCCCCTTTACCAACATGTCCTGCCTTATCGTCTTCTTTGGTCTTCCTCTCCTACTCCTTCCAGGAATCTGCACTTCAGCTATTCTTCGTATTGGGTGATTAACGTCTCGATGTTGAGCATGACCAAACCATCTTAACCCATGCTCTCTCATTTTGGCATCAATTAGTGCCACCTCTAGACTTCTTCTAATATAGTCATTTCTAATTTTATCCTTCTTTGTCACTCCACTCATCCATCTAAGCATTCTCATTTCCACCACATGCATTCGTTGTTCCGCTTTCTTTTTCACTGCCCAACATTCAGTTCCGTGCATCATAGCCGGTCTTATGGCTGTTTTATAGAATTTTCCCTTCAGCTTCATTGGAATTTTTCTGTCACACAACACACCACTCGCTTCTTTCCACTTCATCCATCCAGCCCTAATTCTACTGCATGCATCTCCATCTATTTCTCCATTACTCTGTAATACCGATAGTAGGTACTTAAAACTATTGCTTTTCAAAATCATTTCACCTATTATATTATATTTTACTTTATTCTATACTATATATCTATTCTAATCTATCTATATATTTCATTTAATCTGTTACATTCTACTCTATTCTGTTTTAAATCAAATACTTTATTAGTAAGTATTTACATATATATTACATCTATTCTATTATATTCTACTCTATTCTATTTCAAGTTTATTCTATACTATATATCTATTCTAATCTATCTCTCTATTTTATTAATCTGTTCTATTCTATTCTGTTTCAAATCAAACACTTTACTCAAACAAAGAAACCTAGGGAGTTTTTGTTGCTACGTAACGTACGCATCTCCGTATACGTAAAGCAACTAACGTGTCGTAGAGGATGAATGTTAAAATAGGTAGTTTTTGTGACTGCCTTAACGTAACGTAAAGCAAATCGTAAAGTCATTTTTAAATTCCGTTGACATTCAAAAAAATAAAACAATGTTCACACAATATACAATTAATATACAAATGTAAAAAAAGATAAATGAATGATGAAATTGTATGGTTTTAATTGCTTCTATTTAAATATAAAAATATTATTTTTCCTTAGGTTAAAATTTTTTTATTTTTGTTTATACCTACTTTTTAGTTGTAAATTATTGTATACCTACATCAGAATTCCAGTAGGTATAATGTAAATAGTGTGGTAATATTTATTTGAAAATTTTACTGAAACTAGGTCATTTGTTTATCTAGTTATTAATTGTGGTGATCACTGTATTTCTTAAATTAATACAAGATTTGTTTGTTTTGCTTTATTAATAGACAACTTAAAAACAATAAAATTTTAAATTTATTATGAAGTTCCGATTTCCAATTACAAACAGAATAATTTTACTCAAATAGACTAAACCAATAACCAATATAACCTTAAAATGTTTATAAACGGGTAGTACGCTGATGAAATATGAAATGTTCATTTTGTAGGTAATCGGGCAAGATCCTCGTGTGCATTCGGTGACTTTCGGCTCGATAGGGATGCGTATGAACCTACGAGCCGTTAAATACCGCTATGAATTCCACGATTTTATTGGTTAGAACTACCCACGTGATATCTGTGTTCGTATTGGTCAGAGTGACAATTGGTGACAATCAGCTGTTAGACATCATTATAATGTGATGGAATTTTTATTTTGATGTAAATAAATATTTATTACTGATAATTTGTATAAGCAAAATTATTGTACTGCACTGCACCTACAGTAACTCACAACCTCAATTCTGAAATGATACAGTCGCTACTCAATAAAACTGTAGCTTGTGTCAGTGACTCAATATTAGAAAAAAATTACATACTGAAAGTAAGTTACTAACTATAAGTCCTCTAAAATAGCATAAGCTATGTTTTGTGTTTCAGATATACCATACTTAAATAACAATAATCCTTTAATTATTTTGTGTATGATTTTGATATCAGCTAAAATTAATAAAGAAAACAAAACTCCTTGTTGCTTATTTCTTTGGCTGATAGATTTATTTCTTGAAGTTCAGCTATGTCGATTATTATTTTGTAATATCTGTCTAATTGTTTCAGGGTTACATCTTTTTCCAAACTGTCTTTCCACCTCATCTCTCAATTTTGGTGCACTTTTTTGGGATTATTTGCTATTTCTCTGACAATACATCTTATTGTTCGTCCGCTATAACTTTTCCCATGCGTCAGGATTCATTTTCAAGTAAAATAAGTCAAAACATTAAGGTGAAACGAATGTTGATGTGTATATTTATACATTTTGTATACTGTATACTATATACTACACACATCGGCGTACGTTTCACTTTATGTTTTGGCTTAATTTGTTTGAAAATGAATCGTGACACATGGGAAAAGTTGTAGCAGACGAACTATAGCTATTAGGACTTTGGAGACGGCTGCTCTGAAAAGTTCGTTTGATGTACATCCGTACAGCGTATAGCATCTCCCTATGCTTCATTTTCCTTGAATCTTTCCCTGCATAATGAGTTGGAGCAAATTGTGTTGGCCCATACATGGCAACATTTTTCATACGAATTTCTAGTTACATACAACCTATCTTTTCATGTCGTAAGGCCAAACCCAGTTATACCAGGAAATTGTCTCAGGCCATAGCATTATTCTCTACATATAAAAACTTAAGAAAGTGTGTCCTTTTAGGTGACACAACAGATCGAACACAACAAGCCATGTGTACCTTTTTCGGTACACAGTGTTGAGGACAGTGTGTATCTAAAAGAATACACTGGCGCTGGGAGTGTTAATTATTGCATATTTGAAACCCAAAACATAGCTTATGCTATTTTAGAAGACTCATACTAACTTACCTACTTTCAGTATGTAAGTTTTTTCTAATAAATATTGAGCCACTGACACAAGCTAGCTTTATTGAGTAGCGACTGCATCATTTAAGCTGTGAGCCCCTGTATATGTTTATCAATCGTGGCCTAGCTACACATTAAAATTGTTTCGTTGATCATTCCCTGCTTTGCTTTCTTCAGCGTTCACACTGATTTTTGTACAGCAGCTTTTGTAGCCAATAGTTACTCTTGTTTGTTTTCTAGATTTTTCCTAATCAGGACTTGATTTCTTTTTGGTTAGTTACTGTCTCCCTTCTCCAATAGAGAGAGAGTTTGGGGCTTATTATTCGTTAAAGTGTTGGAATGCTTGTGGGTTTTGATATATGTACATACTACCACAACTCTCAATACAAAATTTGATCAAACTAAACCGATAGTGTGACCACTAGATTTTTATAATTTGAACAAACTGCAGTTGTGGCGTCACTTCCTGAGTTTGCTCAAACTGTGATCAAATTATTTGATAGTGAAACCACGACTTTAAGGAATTAAGTAACATCAATTTAATTTGCAATAAAAAAGAACATGAAGATTTGACGATGCTTGTAAATAGGGCTTTTCATCGATTGTCATTTGTTTCGAGCTTCTGTCATATGTTGTATAATCTGTGTATAATATTAATATACACGGATTATACGACATATGACCGAAGCTCGAAACAAATGACTGTGAATGAAAAGCCCTATACATACACCCGATTTAGATAATTTAAGTGACAGAAATTTTTAGATTGTCTTGTCAAATATACCTACATGCAACAAAAAATTGAATCAAAATTTGCATAAAAAAAATTGAAGTGTTTTAAAAGTTTCAATATGTAAAAACATTGAACCGCAGAAACGGATTTTCTCCACAAAAAAACAAAAATCGTAGCAACATATTAATAAGTGATACATACGTTTAAAAATCCAAATGTAAATGAAATATGAAATTTCAGACATTTTAAAAGGACACAAGACACAAAACATGCCCTATATTTCACAAAATGCCGAAGAAAATCATAATTATATAATATAACATATAATTTCCCCTAAATTACTTTTCCCCATATCCAGTATATTTACTTTTATGTAAATTATCTGTTTTTAATTTTCATGCATTTATAATTTAATTTATAAGATCTATTCTAGTGCTACTGTGTTTGTATTGAACAACTGAAATAAATTAAAATAATATTATTACTATACAATAATAATTGTTTATATTTTTTATGAGATAAAAGAAATATTTTATGAGACTAGGTACAGTCTAGAAAGCAGGCTAGTAGAAACGAATAAATAGTGTTTTTTTAATCAATACTGTTTTTCAATATTGATTTTCTACCACACTTTTATTTCTATCACAAAAATTGTCAATTGTAAGATAAACAAGAAATATTTATCCGTTATCCTCGGTCAGCAGACTTGTTTTCTTGAAACGACACTTTGCATACAATATTGGTATGTATTTAAATATAAATATCCCGCTCTGTCATTCTTAATCATTTGACCAATACGAACACAGATATCACGTGGGTAGTTCTAACCAATAAAATCTTGGAATTCATAGCGGTTATTAACGCTTCGTTATGAACCTAACGTACCAGCTCGTAACCTTAGGTACGTAACACTTATCTCACTAGTACATATGGTCTAAAAAACCTAAGTTAAGGCGGCGCCAGATATGCGGTATTTGGCAAATACTGAACAAGTGCTTGCTAAATATCAAATATTTGAGTGCTCATGAAAGTGTTCGTTAAACGGCAAGCACCTTGCACCACATATTCGAGATTGTTCGTATATCGAGCCACTGTGGGAACAGCAAATATATTCTAAACGAACAAAAAAAGGTACATAATGGATAGTGATACAGAGTTTCTTATAAATTCATTATTCAATTTATTTAAATTTATTATTAAATAGCAGAAAAAAAGCAATTTGCATTCCATATTATGGGTTCATTTTCATATGCATCCAAAAATTGTAAAATACTTTCATTGGTCCACTCCATATTTATTATTTTCAATATTTTCTACACTCTGTGACAATAACTACAGTAGGAAAATGAAAGAATACCCATGAACGAACATATAAAACACGCTGTATTTTCCTGATGTCACCGTATCACACAAAAAATTGGCCATCGCAAGTATAAAATTATTATTACATGTACTTGCGCTGGGCAATTTTCTTTGTGACACGGTGACAGGAAAATACAGCGTGTTTTATATGTTCGTTCATGGGTATTCTTTCATTTTTCCGACTGTAAACTACTTTAATAAACGTTATAAACTTTAACCTAACCTAAAAAACTTGCTTGTGATTGCAAAAATATGTGGATGACACTACAAATATTCAAACGGCGAATATTTGTTTACTTTGAAGTGTTGAAAAGACCGACAACGTACGGGAACACGACAAATATTCGACAAGCACTAAAATTGGTCAATGCCAAATAACAAGCGACCCATCCACACTAATAGGCAAATAGCAAGCATTTGCTCGGTATTTGCCAAATACCGCATATCTGGCGCCGCCTTTATACGTATCGCGATACGGGAGTTCAACCATTAATGCGCAAGCGTATATGTCAAAAAGATGCGTTACGTTTACGTATTTGTGTGTGTGTGCACAAAAACTCCCTACTAACGACATTTAAAAGCTTCTAATAAAAAAATCATTGCATTGGTACTACTGAAAATATTGACATTTTTACAACATTTATTCCAAGTTCCTTCAATTTTTTTGAGGACAAGAAAATTTTGCTTTCAAGAAATTCACGAATTTATTGACGTCAAGTTAATAACGAACAAATATGGATGTCAAATTGTGCTTTGAGAACACGTCAAATTTGGACTTGAATAACTTGGTCAATTTATTGTTCAATTTATTGTTGATGTAAAGTGCACTTTAATCTTTCATTAAAAAAAGAAGAATTATTAGAAATAGTGGGAGTGTCTACTAATCTCATAAAATTTTGTTAAGTTTATTTCTACAAAATATTTTTATTTTGTACAATAAATAATTTTCTCATTTGCTATCAATACATTATAATGGTTTAAATAAATAAATATTGATTAGCGTAAGGTTTATGTTATTTTTATGTCTGTTTACTCAGTGGCGTAGCTAGCCCCACGGGGGCCCCATATCAAAGTTTGTCGCGGGGCCCTTTTCCCCGCGACAAAAGAAGCAAAAAGGCTTGTGTAGAATAGAATAGAAACATGTTTTATTGTCACTGAAAATTTTACAATTTTATGGACAAAGCTTACAAAAAGTCGAAAAAAAACAAAAACAAATACAGTTTACTGAAATTACATAAATCATCAATATTAGTACAAAATAAAAGATAATGAAATAAAACAAAAAAATATATTGCAAAATTTAAATAAATTGCACACTACATAATACAACCGTAGAAACTAATAAGTTCTGCGTATAGCACCCAAATATAAATAATAATAAACCTAATAAACTCTAAACCAAACTAGAAAAATAGATTTTGAATTGTCGAGACTCATTGTTTGAAAACAGATTAAGTTTTTTCAATCTAAGGATGAATGGACATTGAAAATGAGCTTAAACAAAGAAGCTCTGTTCTTATGGTATAAGGGTGAGCGGCAAGCAAATACACTTTTTCAAGAAATTAACGTATCACCTTAAAAATGGGTCATTTTTGATGTCTTGAATTTCCTAAACCTGTTGTTCAATTTAAGTGATTTTTTTAATCTGTTATAGCCTTATCCTTTAACAATATCGCTGTAATAATATTGTTCCTAGACAGGTAAATTGCCATTGTATACTGGATGTACCAATCAAACTGATTTTTTCTCTCAAAGTTCGCGTTACCCTGTGGCATATTTTAGCATTTATAAAATACTGAAATTAAAACCCAACTACATAATTATAGCCTCATGTTTTATTAACATTCTGAACAACTAGCCTTGTTTTTCGTCAATACAGGGTGTTTTTAAATAAGTATGGCAAACTTTAAAGCGGCCCATAAATTGCGTTCTTGCTCGACAGTTTTGTTAACTTTTTTTCTTAGACGAGCAAGTCTGTTCAAACAAAAATGACTATTGCATCATTTTTGCAAGCGTGCAAGAACGACAGTTTTCAACCCACAAACTTCCGTATTGCGTCATTTTTGTTCGAACAGACTTGCTCATCGAACGAAACTGTCGAACAATAATGCAATTTGTGGGCCGCTTAAGGGGTAATTCTACATGAAAAAATAATGACAGTTTGTGTTTGCTTTATAAACGTATGTCTGCAAATGCTTCGCCTCCGAGATAGGGGGTGTTAAAATTTTTCTTAGAATCTGACACTTTATTTATTGCCCTAAAACCGGTTAAAATATGCAAGTAAAATTTGGAAAGTTTTAAGAGGTAGTTATTGCGCATTTTTGATATACAATTAGTAATTTAATATTCACCATTGGCGCGCATACGGGTAATATGACCCTTATGTGCGCCAATGGTGAACATAAAATTCTTAATTGTAGGTATGTTAAAAAATGCACAATCACTACCTGTTAGAACCCACCAAATTTCATTTGCATATACAGTCGAACCCGCTTATTGGAATAGCCTTCGTGCCAAGCAAAAGTATTCCTATAACCGGGATATTCTAATAACCGATCATTTATGCCTGGTAGAAACGTTTCGGCAACTCAAATTTCTATTCCTTAAACCGGGATATTCCTATAACAGGTATTCTAATAAGCGGGTTCGACTGTATCAACCGGTTTTAGAGCAAATAATAAATCGTCAGTTTGTAAGATAAATCTCCACACCCCATATCTCGGACATACGTTTATAAAGCAACCTATCTTATCTTTATTTTTTCATGCAGAAATAACCCTTAAAGTTTGCCATACTTGTTTAAAAACACCCTGTATTGATCAAAAATAAGACTAGTTGTTAAAGTATTACATACCTAACTTCTTTATTATCCAACGTAAACGAATGAATCGAAAAACATAATGTTAAGAAAACATGAGGCTATAGTTAGGTTTTAATTTCAGTATTTTATAAATGCTACAATATTCCACAGAGTGACGAGAACTTTGAGAAAAAAATCACAGTTTGCAGTTTGTATATTAGATATACATAAATACAATTATAGATAAAGAACAGATTATACGAAAATATACCCAAACAATACATACTGTTTCAAATATTCAAAGATAAAGCGATTACAAAAGTTGCTATTTGGCATTATACATTATACAATAACTCACACACAGCTAACGGAATTGACAATGAGAGGTAGTTTGAAAACAAAAAAGCTCTGTTCTTATGGAGCAGAGAATATATAATAGATAAATACGATTTATATAGGTGTAGACGTAGATAAAGAATCCACTACACCAAAATGTTGATTTCCAAACAACATACACTGTTTCAAAGCATTTTAATAGTGAAATAATTGTAGAACACTTTGTTCAATTTTTGTAAGTGAAATTTTGTTTCGACATGTTGCGCTGGGGGCCCCTGAATGTCGGGGGCCCCGTATAATTGATACGGCTGATACGGCGGTAGCTACGCCCCTGTGTTTACTATTAATAATATTGGATATGAGCAGGTGCGTTGGTTTTGTAGTAATTTCCAGTCACTTCTGACAACTGAATTTTTCAAAAAAGAAATTACTAACGTCAGTGTCAAAAAAAATCTCGCGAGAGCGAATGTAGTATACTGACAGTTGGTTGGTTTATTTATTCAGTTTATTGATTTATTTATTATTTGTAAATGTACAAATGTAATTTGTAAAGTTGTTCATTCATTATTTAATTATTCATTCCATTCAATCAAATGGAAGTAAAACAAGAAGTTAGTGATGAGGTGTGTAAAGCTGAGATAGGTTATAACTCTGTAGGTGATGGTCTTTTGGATATTTGTAAAATTGAAGTAAAGGAGGAACCCAAGCCAGAAAGTGCATTTGATTTAAACTTACAAGAATTCCCCATAAACACTGAAATAGAACAAGAGGAACATAAACTTACGTCATGTGAAGATAGACAAACAAACCGAGAGGGTAAGTAAACTACAAAATTCTGTCTAAGTGCACGTTCAGTGTGGAGCGGTGCACGTTCAGTGTGGAGCGAAGAAAGAGTGCTAGCAAAGAAGTGCTAAACTAGAGTGGTAGCTGGTAGGTGCGCCAGACGAGAGTTTAGTTCTTTCCCACTCGACAGTCATAGATAGTTATTATTTTTTTTTTTTGAAAACTCATTGAAAATGTGGTACCTCCTAACTTGCGGAAAATGTTGGAGAATTCATATGATTAATCAATCCCGCGGTAATCAAGGTGAATTCTGCCATTTATTCAAAGAGCTACAGGAGGATCCCATCAAATTTCAAGCATATTTCAGGGTGAATATGGAGACTTTTGACTACCCACTCGAAAAAATCCAAAACAAATAATTAATAATTGGCTAAGACATGGAGTGATTTCAACAAGTACCCCATCTTACCTGCTGAATGCCTTACTGTTATTATTTATGTGTGACAAAGCCAAATAGAATAAATTCATTTTTTCGTGAACCTGTAACTTTAAGAAAAAATCCCGAAAGAGGTCGATTTTTATTTTTAAATTATGATTTTTGGCTATATAAATATATCATACTAGTGACGTCATCCATCTAGGCGTGATGACGTACTCGATGGTTTTTTAAGGTACTAGTACACTTTAGAAGACCAAAAATAATAATTTTTTTCAAGAATTTTTTTCTCAGAACCTTTATTAAAAATGAACATAAAACTTTTTACATATTAATATCTAACCCTTAAAAAATACAAAAAATATATCTTTTTTCATTTGTGCACGTACACTAATAGTCACACACAAGTCAGAATCTTCTTTTAATTTAACTTTTCTCTTATTTATTACTCAGTCAGCTAGAAATAAAATTGATGATTTATTTTTAATGTTAGAATATAATGACTTTCCCAGTGTTCTGTTATTGACTGAACACTGGCTAGAAGAAAATGAATACTTGTATATTCCCGAGTATTCCATGATTTCACATTTTTGTAGAACAAACTTTATACATGGGGGTACTGCTATTTTAGTACACAACTCTCTATTACAAGAACTGGCTTTTGTTCAGATAAATTATGAGGATCTTATTGAAGAAAAACAATTTGAATTTTCAGTTGCACAAATAACAAATTTTGATATCTATATTATTTGCATCTACAGATCTCCAGCAACCAGTGTCCAGATTTTTTTGGAAAGGCTGGAGAACTTGTTGTTGAGGATTCCAAAGTTTAGTCAAATAATCCTGACGGGTGATTTTAATATTGACTTTCTGAACTATGATTGCAATGAAGTAAAGAAAATAAAAAACTTACTCACTTGTTTTAATTTAAAAATGCATGTTAATGAAGCAACATGTGTCACTAAATTGTCTCAAAACTCTAATAGATTATTTCTGTTCTAACTTTGAGAAGGATTATGTTCAATGTATTGTATTTGACCCCAATCTGTCAGACTATAAGGCAGTTGTTGCTTCTATCAAAATTAAGAAATTTAGTAAAGGTAAAGATAGTGTAAATAAATTTAAAATTGGTCGCCTGTATAGTAAATCTAACTTTGGTAAATTTAGATTAAAGTGCGAGAGTCTTGACTGGTATTCTCTCCTATCACAATCGTCTGAGCCATTTAAATCATTTCATAATACAATATGTGAATTTTTTGAAAGGTCTTTTCCTAAACAAAAGATTAAAATTAAAAAAAGAAAACCTTGGATTACAAATGGCATTAAAAATTCCTGCAAAACCATGAGATCGCTCCATTATATCAAAAAATATTACCAAGATATTGTAAAGTCATTAGTCAAGTTACACAGTGTTTTTTGATCTCTGCTCGAATTATTGGATTTAAAGTGGTTTAAACTTATCCAAAATTTTCGTTCTTTTTGTGTATTGTTCTTCAAATGTATCTACGTTCATTGAAGAGATTAATTTTCTTGTTTTTGTTTGCAAGTCCAATCAATATTTGATAATATTATTTCATCTATTGTGTATACTCCTTATAAAAAGCTACTAATTAAGCCAAAAAAAGTGCCAACTGATAAGAACTTAATTGAGGTGATAGGTTTATTAGTCCAGGAATATTAGAACTGATATACTCACATTATATTAGCCCAGTGAAATTGGCATTATGGCTGCAAATAAGTGTTCAAAGTGCAATGAAGATATCAGTGATAAATCAGTGGCTTGTGACAGCTGTCATATTATTCTTCATCCGACCGAAGGATGTACTGGCTTAAGTGCTTCTGAACTTCGAGCTGTTGTAATCCAGAAGAGAACGTTGTTCTACTTTTGTTCTGATTGCCGACTGTCATTCAAAATATATATATATATATATATATATAGTGACTGTACACCCCGATATGGGGCTAAGTCGCGTAAGCTTTCTAGATCCTATTTCTTAGGAGGATCAGTCCCTTTTGCTTATGTTATCTTCTTAACGATTTCTCTCCATTTTTTCCTATCTCTAGTTTTTCCCCGCCATTCTCTGACTCCTGCGTTTTTTAAGTCTTCTTCAACTTCTTGCAACCACTTTGATCTTGGTCTTCCTCTTTTCTTTCTTCCTCCTGGATTCCATTCTATCATAGCATATGTCACTGCTTCATCTCCTGCCCGCCAGATGTGACCTAACCATCTAACTCTGCATTGCTTTATTTTGGTCACGATATCTTCTTTTAGTACTTTCTTAATCTCTGCATTTGTTCGGCTTCGATATTCATTTTGCTCTGTTCTGATTGGTCCCAGTATGGTTCTCATGATCTTTCTCTCCACTATTCTGAAGTTTTCTTCATCTTTTTTAGTCATCGTCATTGTTTCTGCTGCGTATAATAATATTGGTCTAATTATGGTGTTATACATTCTCATCTTGGTTTTAATAGACAGTATTTTGCTTTTAAGTAGTGTTTTATTTGCAAAATAAGCTTTATTCGCTGCCAATATTTTTTCTTTTATTTCTGTTATTCTTTCACCCGTTTTGCTTATTGTCACTCCTAGGTATTTGAAATGTTCTACATCTTCAAACTCTGAATTTCCTATTTTGGTTTTTCCTTTTATTGCTGGTTTCCCTAGTCTTAATATTTTCGTCTTTTCTTCATTTAATGTGAGTCCCATTGTCTCCCCTTTCTCTTTTATTTCTTCTAGCATTTCTTTCATTATGTTTCTATTTTTTGCAATAATAACAATGTCGTCTGCATATGCGATTATTTGTCCACCTCTTGTTCTTAGGTTTCCTTTGTTTATATTTCGTAGTACATATTCTAAAGCTAGATTAAACAGTGTCGTGGATAAGGCATCCCCTTGTTTCACTCCTTTATTTATAATGAATTCATCTGTCTCGCCTCTTTGCGTCTTTATGCTAATTTTGGTAGTTCTCATTGTTATATTTATTAATTTTCTGAGTTTATGTGGGATTTTTAATTTTTCCAGGGCAATCATTAGTTGTTTTCTCTTAATCGAATCAAATGCCTGTTTGAAATCGATGAATAGCATTTCTAATTGCAGTTTGTATTCATTTGCTTTTTCCATTATTTGTTTTATTGTGTGTATAGCATCTATTGTTGATCTTCCTTCTGTGAATCCACATTGGTACTGTCCCACTCTCTTCTTCGTGATCTTTGACAATCTTTTTCTTATTATCGAAGTCAATATTTTATATGTTGTGCTTAGTAGTGTTATTCCTCTATAATTTTCACAAATTTGTTGGTCTCCCTTTTTATGTATTGTTATTACCTGCCCTATCTCCCAGTCCTCTGGCATCTTCTCTTCCTTCCATATATTTTTCAATAGTGATAGTATTTTTTCCTTCAGTTCCTTTCCTCCATATTTTATAAGTTCCATGTTAATTTCGTCTTTTCCCGGAGCTTTTCCATTTTTGCTCTTCTGTATTAATTCCTCGAGTTCATCTATTGTTGGCTCTTTTGAGACTGCAATGTGTATTTCGTCTGCATCTTCGTCCACCGTTTCCTCTTCGTGCATTTCTTCTCCAGTGTATTCCTCCGTCAAGAGTTCTCTGTAGTGATCTGCCCATACCTGCCTATATTCAGTGTCTTCTACAATGACTATTCCCTCTTTATTTTTTATTCCGTTTGTTTTACCTTTGTATTTTTTGGTTTGTTCTTTAATATTTTTATAGAAATGTTTCGTGTTTCTATTTGTTCTTTCCTGTTCTATTTCTTGCATCTTTTCATCTGCCCATCTTCTTTTATTTTGTCTTATAATTTTCTTAGCGTCCTTTCTTAATTTTTCATAACTTTCTCTGTCTTCCTCTTTATCCGTTCTCAGCCATTTAATTCTTGCTTGCACCTTTTGTGCTGTTAGTTCTTTACATTCGTTGTTATACCATTCGTTTTTTGTTTTCTTCTGGTGTTTGCCTACCTGCTTTTTTGCAGCTTCTTCTATTGACTTTTTGATCATGTCCCATTCTGATTTGATGTCCTCTGCTTTATATTTCTCTCTTATTTGCACTGTTACTTCTTCTTCATATTTTTTTCTAATATCTGCATTCTGCAATTTATTGACATTCCATTTTTTCTGTTGATTTTTCTGTTTAGTTTGGATTTTAACTTTTTGTCTTATGGTGGCTGCGACCATATAGTGGTCTGAATCCGCACACGCACCTCTGAAAGTTCTCACGTCCTTCATTGAAGATTGTTTTCTTTTGTTTATTAGTATGTGATCAATTTGGCTATACGTTTTCTGATCAGGTGACCTCCATGTTACTTTATGCATTTTAGGGTGTTCAAATTTTGTTGAGCTTATTATCATGTTTGTTCTTGTTGCTAGGTTACATAGTCTTAGACCATTATCATTAGTGTTTTTGTGTACGGTGTGTTTTCCTGCAATTTGCTGTAAAAAATCTTCTTTTCCAATCTGGGCATTGAGGTCTCCTAGTATAATTATAACATCTTCTTTGGGTATTTTTTCCATCTCTTCTTCTATCTTATCATAAAAATTGTCTTTATCGTCTGTGTTGCTTGTTTCTGTAGGTGCGTATAGGTTTAATAGTGATATATTGAATGGTTTATTATTTATTCTTACATACGCAATTCTTTCACATATCGGTTTAAAGTTTATGACTTTTTCTCTTAGCTGTCATAGAATCATGAATCCCACTCCTTTTTGTCCTTGCTTCTTTCCTCCTGAGTATAATAGTGTAAAGTCTTGTTTATCAATCTGTCCTTGTCCCTCCCACCGTATCTCTTGCAGTGCTGCAATATCTATTTTATACTTTGCTAGTTCTTTGCTTATTTTTAGCATTTTTCCTGGTGCCAACATCGTTCTTATATTCCATGTGCTTATTTTCAGTTCTTTATGTTTTTTATTTTTTTGTTTTCGTCTTGTATTTTTGTTTCCTTGTCTGCTCTTATTTATTTCTTTTTTGTGATACATCAATTTATCTGCACTCATTTCCTTTTTATTTGCCTCGTCCGTCGCCAAATAAGTATTGTCTTGTACTCTCTCATCAGTTGCTAGTTTTTTGAAACGTTTTGAAAAACCTCATCCAACTGATTCTTGTTCTTATTCCATTTCCTCTCCCGTCCATCTATTATCAATTTGTTGTGCTTAATTTGGACGCGTTTTCCTTTCTTTATTTCATCATTTGCTATTTTGACTATTTCTTTTTGTATTTGTAATTCCTCTTTCGTTAAATCATTGTTTATATATATTCTTTCTTCTTTTACTTCTTTAAGTTTTCTTTTATTTTCCATTACTTTTATTTTTTCCTCTTTGTTTGGCAATCTGACTAAACATGTTTTGTTTCCTAATTTCACAGCTTCTTCTATCTTTATATTAATATCTAGTTCTTTTTTCATAAAGTTCTCCATTGTTTCTTTTAGTAATCTTCTATCTCCCGTATCTATTGTCATTCCCTGTACTATAACATTATTTTCTTTTCTTGCTCTATCGAGTCTTTCAAGGCGCACTTTTACATCTTCCAGTTCCTTTTTCATGTGTTCATTTTCTCTTCGCACTTCACCATTCTCTTGTCTTAATTCTTCTAATTCAATTCGGAGTTCCCTCATTTCTTCTCTGTATTGCCTTTGCTCCTCTTTAATTTCTTTTACGTGAATTTTCAGATCTTGTGTCTCTTTCGTTAAGTTTGCCATCATATTTAATATTTGGTCTAGTTTGTCTTCCTCTGTGTTCCTTTTATCTGGGGTTCTTGATACTTTTTTGCTTTTCGAAAAAGACTGCTCTTCATTTTCTCTATATCTTTTCCGATTATCGTCGGATGTGTAATCGTCGGGGTTCATTTTCTTACCGAAATTGCTCGCGATAAAATCACCCTCCCCACCTATCGCGCCAGAGGAAGATGATTTTCTCAAGCAATATGTTTCTCTTTCGAATGTGTTACCCCTAAATTGAATTAAATTAAATTAAATTATTTTACGTTATTTTGGAGCAGTTCGATTCAACAGTTCCCACCTTTAACTTTCAAAATTCCAGTTTCTGGAGCTTGTAATCAACGTTCTAATGATCTACTTTTTTGGCTTGATGTTGAATTAAATTGTATTTGTTGTTTTAAGTTTATGTATTGTATTTAATATTATTGTACTTACAGTCTGTTTCAAAAGTTTATTTCTATAACTTCACTTAACACTAATCGTCTTTGACACACTGTAACTAAAATCACTTTAGAAACTATTTCTTATTCGCCAAAAAATTGAATTTTTAGAGAGCCTGATTTTTCACGTGTTGATCTGCCCACACTAGAGATGGGAATCCTCATTCAAAAGTGTGCCCAAAATTCTAAGAGAAGTTGAAAACCTGAAGTGCGAAGTCACCTTACTCAAAGCTGAAATCCAGATGCTAAAAGATAACAAGAGTAACTTTCCAATAACCGATGACATCATAAATGAGCTACACGAACGCCAAAAAAGGTCAAATAATTTACTTATCTTCAATCTCCCAGAACCATCAACTTCAACTGATGATATTAATCAAATAAAAACACTTTTATCTGGAGCGAGTGAAGGTGCGATAAGTGTCAACAGTAAACATATCTTTCGTTTTGGGAAGAAGAATAAAAACGGTCATAGACCAATTAAAGTCGTTCTTTCCTCGGCTCGCGAAGTGCATCAAATCTTAAGAAACAAAGTTAAATTAGGCCAGGCAAATAAAATATTTTTCCTATCTGATCAAACTCCCTGTCAGAAAAAGCAACTCGATTCAGTGAAAAACGAACTTAGAGTGCGTCAACAGGCTGGTGAGCAAAATTTAACTATTAAATACTTCAACAATACACCGAAAATCTGTAAAAAAAACTAAAACCGGGCAGCCCTATACTTTATTACCAAAATGTTAGAGGACTAAGAACTAAACTGTCTGACCTCAGCTTGAATGTCAGCAACTGTTCCTATGATATCATTATCTTAACTGAAACCTGGCTCACACCTGAAATTACGGATGCTGAACTTGGACTTCTCAACTACAACATCTACAGAACTGACCGCTCTAAGGACTCCAGTGTCTTCAGTAGAGGTGGGGGAGTGTTGATTGCCATTAAGAACTCAATTCCTTCTTATCAAATTCAGTCTGATCCTTCGATTGAACAGTTTAGGTCTGGATCCCGCGTATGAAAAAAAAGTTGATTAATAGCAAGCTGAAAATTTGTTAATAGCTTAAGGGTGTCTAGTCGGACAAACTTTGATATATGGAAACACTGGAACAGGGGAAGTTTTAATTGTGGAACAGGTAAAAAATTTGGAACGGTCAGACCACGAAAACGGCATATGTATTTTGTCCGACAGACCAGACTTAAACTCTCCGAACAAAGATTAAACTCTCATGCAAAAATCAGACTGCTATTTATCACCAAATGGGCGTTTTAATGAGTGGAACATGTAGAATCTGTCAAATGACAGGAATTATGACAGGTGATAAATAGCAGTCTGATATTTGCATGAGAGTTTAATCTCTGTTCGGAGAGTTTAAGTCTATTCTGTCGGACAAAATAAATGTGCCGTTTTTGTGGTCTGACCGTTCCAAATTTTTAACCTGTTCCACAATTAAAACTGCCCCTGTTCCAGTGTTCCCATATATCAAAGTTTATCCGACTAGACACCCTTAAGCTATTAACAAATTTTCAGCTTGCTATTAATCAACTTTTTTTTCATACGCGGGATCCAGACCTAGTTGTTTGTTCTCTTTAATAACAAATCTATAATCGGTACAGTATATTTTCCACCTAAATCTATAGCTACTTTATACCAATCGTACTTTGAACAGCTTATCACTATAAGCGAGCAATATGATAGAGCAAACCTTTTTCTATTGGGTGATTTTAATCTTCCATCTGCAGTTTGGGATGTCGATGATTATTGTTCCGTTGCTTCTCCTCAGCCTACAGCTACACAATCTGAAGCTGATTCTATTGAAACTATATCCAATATCTGTGCTTTTTTCAATCTCTTCCAGACCAACGAAATAACCAACGATAGAGGAGTTATGCTTGATCTCATTTTATCTCAATTGGGTATTAATGTATTGAAGGCTATCGACACTTTAATTCCAGTGGACACACATCATCCTCCGCTTGAATGCAGTTTGCCACTCAAAATCACAAATGATCATTTATCTGGTGAAGAGTATTATTATGACTTTGTTCATGCTGACTATGCAGCAATTCGTTCATCCCTTCAAGCAATTAATTGGGATGGTGCACTTCAAGGAAAAGTACTCTCTGACATGGTTTCTGTATTTTACGACATTTTTTATTCCATCATTGATTGTTTTGTTCCGCTAAAAAAAATCTGTGATAAGAAATATCCATGCTGGTACTCCTCTGAGCTGAAGAAGTTGCTTCACGAGAAGAAATCAGTGCACAAGATATATAAGAGCACAAGGTGTCCAGAAAGTTATGCAGCATTTAGTAACTTAAGAACTAGATGTAAATTTTTATCAAGACAGTGTTATGCTGATTACATTCAACTACCGAACATTCTATTGTTAATAACGTTAAATCCTTTTGGAAATTTGTAAGTAGTAAAAGGGAAAATAACGCTATACCTAATACAATGACTCTTGGAGATCGTACTGCCTTCAATGGAACTGATATTGCTAATCTTTTTGCTAACCAATTCTCTTCCGTCTATACTAACCAATCCTTACATCCGCATGTAACCCAGATTTCACCTTTGGTTAATGTGTAATTATCACATTGAAATTTCAAAAATCTACGAAAAACTGTCTGAACTCAATACCAACAAAGGTCCTGGTCCTGATGGAATTCCCCCCACTTTCCTTAAAACATTCAGCTTCATTCTATCGCGCCCACTTTTTTATATATTTAATAAGTCTTTATCAACAGGGGAATTTCCAGACTACTGGAAAAACTCTTATGTCACTCCAATATATAAATCAGGTCGAAAATCGGATATAGGTAACTATCGTCCCATTTGTATTCTTAGTGCTATTCCTAAAGTTTTTGAGAGCATTATTTCCGATTATTTAAGTTATGACTTCTCGCCAATTATAGGGGCCCAACAATTTGGATTTACATCCAAAAAATCAGCAGAATTGGGTCTCATAACATATGTTGATTTTTTGACAGATGCTCTTGAGAGGGGTTTACAAGTTGACTCTGTGTATACTGACTTTTCCAAAGCTTTCGACAAAGTTAATCATGAGCTCTTGATTCATAAACTTTATTTATACGGAGTTGATGGCCTTATATTGAATTGGCTCAAGAGCTATCTTACGCAAAGATCGCAAATTGTCAGGGTTAATCATCACTATTCTCATACCATCTCTGTTAACTCAGGTGTACCACAGGGATCACACTTGGGACCTCTGTTGTTTAATATATTTATCAATGATCTAATACCCTGTTTCCAAGTAAGTGAAACTTTGTTATTCGCTGATGATTTAAAATGTTTTAAAATAATCACATCTGAGGCTGATTCACTTAGTCTACAAGGTGATATTGATCGCCTATCTAACTGGTGTATGCAAAATGGTATGTGTTTGAATGCATCCAAATGCCATATTCTTCGTTTCCACCGAACTCATCATCCAATCATCTTCGAATATAGTATAAATAATCTGACCTTACATTCTGCCTCTGAAACTAGGGATCTAGGTGTGATCCTTGACTCCGCCCTTAGCTATAAATCACACATTTACAGTACAATACAGAAGTCTATGAAGATGCTTGGCTTTATAAAAAGAACCACTAGAGACTTTACAAACATCTCAGCTATTAAATCTCTTTATTTCTCCCTGGTTAGATCTCATTTCGATTACTGTTCCACAATTTGGTCCCCCTATTACTTTACTCATAAACTGAAGATTGAGGCTGTCCAACACAATTTTCTGAGATATACTGCCAGTAAGTTGCATGTATACTATGACTATTCTGTATTAGAGCGCATACTGAACTTACCTCCTCTTGAGGTACGCAGAAAACAAAGAGACTTAATTATTTTATTTAAAATTATCAACGGGCTGTGTAACTGCCCCGAGCTTCTCTCCAAAATATCTCTATTTGTCCCCAGTCGTTCGACTAGGCAGGTGCAAACCTTTTATGTCTCTTTTCATAGATTCAATTATTCCTACAACACATTTATTCCTAGAACTCTTCGATTAGCTAACTCATTAAATAACCTCGAAATTTTTAATATATCAGTTTCCCTCTTTAAAAACCTAATTTCTTCCCTAACTTTTTAACTTTTTAATATTTTCGGCCAGAGCTTTTGTATTGTGATTAGTGTTACATGACCTGTATGTATTAGATAACTTAAAACCGTTATACCTTACAACATTTCCGAATTGATTTAGGTGATATCTTTTGTTTGTAATTGTACTGACCTAATGTTATCTTATTCTTTTTTTTTTCTTTTTTGTAACTGTATTACTCATACGAGTTATTTTTTCTCAAACCACTTGGTTATATGTTTTATTACGATAGTTTATGTTATATAATTGGTTAACATTAATGTTATATAATTGTATAATTATGTTATATAATTTAGAACACTGTAAAATTTATATCGGAATAGGGCTTGCCCGTGAATAAATAAATAAATAAATATAAGATGAATGGTTTGTTACCTATTATAATCAATATAAAAAGATATACAGAAATGTTATTAAAACTGCAAAAGAAAACTGCTACAAGCATAGAATAGAAAACTCCTCAAATGTAACTAGGGAAACTTGGTCTATAATAAATGAATTAAGGGGTAAACACAGATCAGGTAATAGTCATCACACTCCACTTCCAAATGACTGTAATGAATTTTACTGTAGCATAGCCGAAACTTTAACAGCACAGTTGAGACATGGTACAGATCCTTTGTCATATCTGAAGAAAACAGAAGTTATGTGTCCCTTCATAATTTATGATACTAATGTTGAGGAATTGAAAGACATATTTAAATCAATCAGAAACAAAAACTCTTCGGGTTATGATGACATCTCTATAAGAGTTTTCAATAATCTACCAAACTCTGCTTTGGATGTTTTATCTATTTTAATTAATGACAGTTTTAATGCTGGCACATTTCCCGATTTCCTGAAGATAAATGTTGTAATTCCATTGCACAAGGGTGGAGATCACATAAACCCTTCCAATTACAGGCCTATTTCTCTGATACCTACGTTGGCAAAAATAATAGAGAAAATTGTTAAAACAAGATTAATACAATTTTTAGAGGTTAACCAACTACTAAGTCTGAAACAGTTTGGTTTCCGTGGTAACACTGGTGCGACCGACGCGATTTTCAGTTTTTTAGAGATAGCTTACAATAATATTAATTTAGGCGAGATGGTTGCGGCAGTGTTCTGTGATTTAACGAAGGCTTTTGACTGTGTCAATCATGGTTTGCTGCTGCAGAAGCTTAAACACTACGGAATTAAAGATAAGTCACTGAGTTGGATGGAGTCATATTTGTCGGGTAGGAGTCAGTTTGTTAGGACAGACTGTGACTCTGACTTGATGAATGTAACTTGGGGAGTGCCCCAAGGCTCGGTATTGGGACCAGTTCTGTTTTTGGTATATATAAACGATTTAGCCTACCTTGATGTATCTGCTCATTTCACCCTTTATGCAGATGATACCACTCTTATATGGCATGCTAAAGATTTGAATGTCTTACGCCAATCTGTAGGTAGGGAACTCTTAATGATTGGAAATTGGTGCACGGCGAACTTTTTGACATTAAACACTTCTAAAACCAAGCTTCTGTGTTTTAAACATGTTATGCCTGAATTACATCTGGAACTTGAACCTCAGCTGTCCGTCAGGTTGCTTGGCCTGAATATTGATCCTGACCTTAAATTTAAATCGCATATCGAAGCCTTGAATTCAAAACTTGCATCTGGATGCTATGCAATACGGTCGACTAGAAGGGAGCTTGGTTTTGCCCAAGCAAGAACTGTGTACTTTGCACTAGTAGAGTCACATCTTAGATTCGCAATTCAGTTTTGGGGAGCGTGTAGTCAGGAGCTTTTCAGTAGTGTGTTTTTGCTTCAAAAAAAGGCAGTACGCCTGTTGTGCCAGGTAAATTCTAGAGAAACATGTAAACCTTTATTTATTAAACACAGTATCCTTACACTTGTATCTCTTTTCATTTTGGAAACGGCAAGCATTATTTTTAAGAATAAACATCTATATGAAAATAATAATCGATCTGGACGATTTGCTAGCAATTTAGCTTTGATTACACCTAGAAGCACACTAGTCAAAGACTCATTTATTTTTAACGGCATCAAAATTTTTAATAAACTACCTAGTGAAATAAAAAATTTGGAAACTATTAGAAAGTTTAGAAATTCATTAGATAGACTGCTCGCTAAGAGGGCCTATTATGATCTGACAGAATTTTTTGAGGACCATTGGAGCTGATGTATTTGTGATCTTGTGTATATTTTTTTTTGTCAATTTGTTTGTCATTATTGTTTGTGATTTAGTTTTACAGCTTGTAGTTTGTTTGTTTTTTATTTTTGACAATACTACATATTTTGTAGTTGTTATATAATGTAAATGTGTTTTGTGTTATATTTTATATTTAGTCATATTTTAATTTAATTTATTTATTTAAAACTCTTAAACAGTGTTTGTCAACAAGATTTTTTCTTAGACAATAAACATATATTCTCTCTCTCTAATATTGTAGAGGGCGCAAAAGTCGAGGCCTCGAAAAATGATGGCGGACAGTTAATCTCAGGATTGGGATATCTGAAACAAAAAAATCGTACTGCATTTGAAAAAGGAAGGTTTCTTACCTGACAATTTACCACAATTTGACCAAAAAATAAAAAATAAATATTTTTTAACCATGAAAAACTGAAGAAAAACAGGCGATTTTCTCACAAAATTTTTTCAAATTTCCGTAAAATCTTTTTTGCTGAATTTTTCACTAACGGTGGTAAATTGTCACGTAAGAAACCTTCCTTTTTCAAATGCTGTACGATTTTTTTGTTTCAGAGATCCCAATCCTGAGATTAACTGTCCGCCATTGGAACTACTTTTTTTCGAAGCCTCGACTTGGCGCCCTCTACATTTTTAGTGTATGTACATAAATGAAAAAAGATATATTTTTTGTATTCTCTAAGAGTTAGATATTAATGTGTAAAAAGTTTTATGTTCATTTTTAATAAAGGTTCTGAGAAAACAAATCTTGAAAAAATGCTTATTTTTGGTCTTCTAAAGTGTACTAGTACCTTAAATGAGAATAGTGGTCGTTTGCTAGCTCATTTGAAAGGTTATCCTATTCTCTATTTGGTATTTAGTAATATAAACATTAACATAATTATTTATAAAATAAAAATGTATACCATTTTTATTCAGTTGCAATGCGAAGGCAAAACAATCTTATTTTTCACTTAGAATACATAGCACAGTCCAGCACTCTGAAGCGACGATTTTCGACTCTTATTGGAGTCTCATCGGAGAGACGTAGGCCTGTTGCTCCATACTCGAAGTGATCAACCATGAAAGTTTATCCCCACACTGCAACTGACGTGAATGGATTAGGTGACTAGCGTCATCTGGCAATTGAAAGGTAAAGTTTTCAATCCTAATAGAAACATTTATAATATTGAAAAATATTAAAAATATTACTAAAAGATTTTTAAATTGAAAACTTATTAGTCCATTTCCCTGGTGACACCTCCAAGGCTTCTACAATATGCAAGCCAAATGGATGCTGCAGTGAAGACAAAAGGGAAGGAATTCTACACTATGCAATTCTCAACCCCCGTCTGCAGCTTGGTAAAGTTCCAACGGAAAATGGACCTAGTTACTCTATAGGAGTAATACTAATATAAAATAAAAATGTATACCATTTTTATTCAGTTGCAATGCGAAGGCAAAACAGTCTTATTTTTCACTTAGAATACAGAGCGCAGTCCAGCACTCTGAATCGACGATTTTCGACTGTTATTGGAGTCTCATCGGAGAGACGTAGGCCTGTTGCTCCATACTCGAAGTGATCAACCATGAAAGTTTATCCCCACACTGCAACGGATGTGAATGGATTAGGTGACTAGGGTCATCTGTCAATTGAAAGGTAAAGTTTTCAATCCTAATAGAAACATTTATAATATTGAAAAATATTAAAAATATTACTAAAAGATTTTTAAATTGAAAACTTATTGGTCCATTTCCCTGGTGACACCTCCAAGGCTTCTACAATATGCAAGCCAAATGGATGCTGCAGTGAAGACAAAAGGGAAGGGATTCTACACTATGCAATTCACAACCCCCGTCTGCAGCTTGGTAAAGTTCCAGCGGAAAATGGACCTAGTTACTCTATAGGAGTAATACTAATATAAAATAAAAATGGATACCATTTTTATTCAGTTACAATAATAATTATTTATATTATATTTATATGCCCTAATAATTATTTATATAAAGTGATAAAAACAATTTTTTTTAATTAAATTAATTTACACAAAAAGAAGAATGTATGTAATTTATTTCATTCAAAATACCCATTATTTTACTACTGTCAGAAAACAGAAAAAAATGATTATTTGAAAAATTAACATTGCTTTTCGCTTAAATTCAAGGTTCGAGCTTCCACCCACCTGCCTGATGCAGGTGGGTGGCAGCAGACCAAAAGCAATGTATATTTGAGAAACAAAATGTTTTTTTCTGATTTCTGAGAGCAGTAAAATGTATTTTGAATTAAATAAATTATCCACATTCTTCTTTTTTTCTAATTTAATTCAATAAGAATTTTGTTGGACACCCTGTATAATTATGTTAATGCTTATATTACTACATAAAGAATTGAATAACCTTTAAAATGAGCTAGCACACGGGATGATGTCACTAGTATGTAAATGCCAAAAAAACATAATTTAAAAGTAAAAATCGAACTGTCAGGATTTTTTCTTAAAGTCGTCGGTTTATGAAATAATGAATTTATTCCATTTGGTTTTGCCACACTGTAGAACTAATCACCGGCGCCTACGAAAAGTATAACTCCAAAAAATGCCGTTAAGAGTAGAACTTTCAATGAACGCTGCGAAAAATATTATTTTCGATTATATGATTGTGTAAATTATAATCCCTAATAAAGTGTTTAGCGAAAAAAAGTTTTTTTTTTGAGGAGTATCAGCAAAAAACATAATTTCTGTTTGTGGGTCCACAAAAATTATAATTACTAAAAACTTCTCACAAATAGTTGTTTCGTCAGCGGAAACAGAAACAGAAAGGGAAATAATTGTTTTCGTCGGCATCTATTATTATGAACTAATCTTTTCATTATAAATATTTTGGGAGTTATAATCTTCACGGATACCCATTTAAAAAAATTGTATCGCTAACACTTATCAAAGGGTTATTATTTTCACTGGAAATGTATTAGGAATCACATTAACCATAGGTACCAGCGTAATAATAATTATTAAGTTACATAATATTTATTTAATTATAAAATTGCATAAAGTTATAAATTTAAAAAGTCATGGTCATCATCTGAGTAGGTAATCTTTCTGACCCCATAACAGCTCTCTTTGAAACACTTCAGCTATCAGGATATCGATATTTATTTTAAGGAAAAATACCAAAGAGTGCGAGCGGAGAAATCAAACTTTTTTGGTTTCGCCGCTTTGCTCTTTGCTAGCACTCTGTGTATCTCCGTTTCTCAGTAGTAGTTTGATTTCACTGCTTTGCTCTTTGCTCGCACTCTTTCTTCGCTCCACTCTGAACGTGCACTAAGGATTGGAGTGATAAGAACTTAAAACCAGTGATGTGGGAGACATCACTGCTTAAAACATATCAATAGTGCTTTTCATCGATTGTCATTTGTTTCGAGCTCCTGTCATATGTTGTATAATCTGTGTATCCGCTCCGAGCTTCGCTGGTATCGCCACCTACCTACAGGATTACTAGTATAACTTTTACCGGAAAATTTCTGGAAAGAAAAAAGTGTTGCCTATACTCTGTGAGTTTCGCTGGTATGGCTGCTATCGCCATCTAACGGTTGACTAGTGTTCCTATTTCGGCCGGAATTTTAAAGAGGACAGTAGAAAAGCAAATATTAGTTCTTTCAAACTCTATTTAATTCTTATCGTGTAACAACGTAAAGAAGTAATTGGATTGTAATTGATAATTAATAGCAGTAAGTACAGAATTTATTATTCATTATGATTATTTTTAAGATTTTGCTTATCGTTTTGACGTTTATGTTGACAACTAATATTAGAAAAAATTTATTCTGCAAAAAAAGTACAGTAGAGCGTCGATTATCCGAACTAATTGGGGGACAGGGATGTTCGGAAAATCGGTTTTTTCGGATAATCGAACTGTATTGATAGAGCCGTACATATTTATCCACAGGTGAATGAAAGCCACATATTTACATACCTACATACATACTCATATATGTGTATCTTTAATGACAAATAGGACAATCATTATTAAACAAAAAATTGCAGTTCTAGCAACAAAATAAACATTTTTTAAGCGTTAATTACTAACGCTTGGTGAATTTAGGTGACAAGTTGAGAGTGCGGTTAAGCGGTCGTTCGGTTGATCGACGTTCGGATAATCGACACTCTACTGTATAATAATTTAATATAATTATAGTATAATACTTCTTAAATATTAACTTATGAATTACAGTTAAAGGCATCGTACGTTTGCTGTGATTGGTCGTTATCTTCACGCATTTAAATTTTGTTTCAGGATTGGATTGCTAACTGATCCTATAGCTCAAATTTTTCTACCGTTTTAAAATTAAAATTGTGTTTACTTACTTTTTTCTAATTGCATCAATCCATTTTTGTCGTTGAATCACCTTATGCTTAGCAACAGGAAAGTTGTAGAATACACAGTTACTATTGTAACCAGTATTTCGACACTCTTTAATACAACAACTTTCGTGAGACATTTAAAAGCTATAATATGCAACTCTTAATGCAAAACGTCAAAAAGCAAATTTCCAGTAAAGGTTTACAAACTTGTCACTACTGGCGCTCGCTAATTTTTAATTATCCCCTCTACCTACGGGCTCACAGAGTATAATATTAATATGCACGGATTATATGACATATGACAGAAGCTCAACCAAATGACTGAATGAAAGGCCCTATAGATTCTGCTCCAACTAGTGATTAATTAATGCATTTATAGTGTATGGGACATTCTACAATATAGTGCAAATTGAACATATCCTCCTATAAACCTCCATGGAGTTTACTTTTGGTGGTTAGCAGTCTTGCTATCATCATCATTCTCTTTGCCATTATCCCTATATGGGGTCAGCTTTCCTAATTGAATTTCTCCATATTTATGTTTTTATCTTGGGTCATATCAACATCAATCCCCTTTACTGACATGTCCTGCATGTCTCCGCCCAGGCTTTCTTTGATCTTCCTCTCCTATTTCCTAATTGGGTGATTAATGTCTTGACATTGAACATGACCAAACCATCTTAATATAAGCTCCCTCATTTTGATATCAATTGGTGCCACCCCTAGACTTCCCCTAATATACTTACTCATTGCTAATTTTATCATTTTTTCTTACTCCCGTCATCCATCTAACCAATCTCATTTCTTCCATGTGCATTTGTTGTTCCTCTTTCTTTTTACTTAATTGCCCAATATTCGGTTCCATACAATCATAGTCTATCTTATGGTTATTTTATAGAATTTTTCTGTCACACAACACATCACTTGCTTCCTTCCATTTCATCCATCTAACCCTAATTCTATTGCATGCATCTCCATCTATTTCCCCATTACTTTGTAATACCAATCATAGGTACTTAAAACTCACTTTTCACAATCATTTCACCATCCAAAAATATCTTTTATTTGTAGTAATTCCATCTTTAAACGAACATTCCAAATACTCTGTCTTTGTCCTACTAAGTTTTAAACATTTTTCCTCAAGAGCTTGTTTTCACTGTTCCAGTTTTTGTTTTAAGACAAATAAAACAAAATGTAGTTACATTTGTGTGATCCTAAGCCCCTGATATGAGCGTTTGTTTCTTTATTCCTGTATTTTTCCATCAACTGTCTTATAATGAAAACTGCATCTGTTGTTGATCTGGTCTGCATAAAGCCAAATTGATTATCAGATATTTCAGTTTCTTCACATATCCATCTATTACTCTCTCCCATATTTTCATGGTGTGAGTAAGTAGTTTTATGGCCCTGTAGTTTGTGCATTGTTGTATCTCTCCCTTGTTTTTGTAAACGGGCACTAATCTAATACATTATATTTAGTCCTGTCGCCAGGGGGGGTACAACGGCCTCGTTAATTCAGATGGACTTACTCAAGTTTTTTTTATGTATTTTGACCCGTAGAACACGAATTTTTTGGGTAACAGTTGATCCGGATGTCGATAAGATTGTTATAGACCAAGAACTTGAGGAATCAAATAACAGCGATTTTTGGCAAAACAAAACAATATTTTGTATTTTTTGGGCCATTTTAAGTAAAAAATATTTCTACAAGTTTTTTCGTAGGATGCACAGTTTTCGAGATAAACGCGGTTGAACTTTAAAAAAATCGAAAAATTGCAATTTTTGAACCCGAATAACTTTTGATTAAAAAATAAAATAGCAAGTCTGCTTACCGCATTTGAAAGTTTAAGTCAAATTATATCGGTTTTGATTATTTGCATTGGTAAAAATTTATTTTTTTATTGTTTAACAAAGCTATAAACACGTAGGGTTTCCCGTGCTTTTACATGCGCTTTAACGCATGTAACGTAGAAATAGTCTTGATTGCACTAGTACCTATTCTACCTACTCGTTCGATTTTAAATGAGAAATCATAGAAACATCACTCACGCACTAGTTGTTTGTAGCTTTGTTTAACAATAACACAATAAATTTTTAGCAATGCAAATAATCAAAACCGACATAATTTGACTTGAACTTTCAAAGGCGTTAAGCAGAATTGCTATTTTATTTTTTAATCAAAAGTTATTCGGGTTTAAAAATTGCAGTTTTTCGATTTTTTGAAAGTTCAACCGCGTTTATCTCGAAAACTGTGCATCCTACTAAAAAACTTGTAGAAATATTTTTTGCTTAAAATGACCCAAAAAATACAAAATATTGTTTTGTTTTGCCAAAAATCGCTGTTATTTGATTCCTCAAGTTCTTGGTCTATAACAATCTTATCGACATCCGGATCAACTGTTACCCAAAAAATTCGTGTTCTACGGGTCAAAATACATAAAAAAAACTTGGGTAAGTCCATCTGAATTAACGAGGCCGTTGTACCCCCCCTGGCGACAGGACTAATTGCTTCTCTTTTAGTCTGGCATTTGTGCAACTTCCATAAATCTATTACTTAAATCAACCTGTTAGCCAACTTGCTCTTGTCTCTCCTAATGATTTCCACACTTCCACAGGAATATCATCTAGTCCAAATGCTTTTCCTTTCTTGATTTTTTGGAGTGCTTGAACCTCTTCCTCATTTGTTATTTTGATGACCACTGCTGTCACTGTGTCTGTTAACTCATCTGGTTTTCTGTCAAATTCTTCATTTAACAGTCTGTCAAAATACTTGTTCCATCTCTTTTTGACATCCTTTTCGTGAATTAGTATTTTATTATTTTAATCTTGGATACATCTTAGCAGTCTTGCCATGTTCACATAATATACAGTGAGGATGTAAAACTTGGAATAAATTAATTTTCTCTAGAATGGACAATTTTGGAAAGAAATCCCGAAACAGGTCAATTTTTATTTTTAAATTACGACTTTTTGGCATATATATTATACTAGTGACGTCATCCATCTGGGCGTGATGCCGTCATCGATGATTTTTTTAAATGAGAATAGGGGTCGTGTGATAGCTCATTTGAAAGGTAATTCAATTCTCTATTCAGTAATATAAACATTACCATAATTATTTACACAGGGTGTCCAAAAAAAATTGTTTTGGATTAAATTTATTGGCATAAAAAGAAGAATGTATGTAATTTATTTAATTCAAAATACATTTTATTGCTCTCAGAAAACAGAAAAAAATGTACATTTGACAAATAATCATGACTTTTCGCCTAAATTAAATGTTCAAACTGTCACGAGGCTGGTGGGTGGCTGCTTTAATATTGAATTTAAGCAAAAAGAAACAATATTTATTTGCCAAATAAACATTTTTTCCTGTTTTCTCATGTCAAAAATGAATTTTTTGAAATGTCACTTATAAGTGTTAAATTTGTAAAAATTATTGTAAAAATAGATAAAACACATTAATAATAATGATAATTGTCATAGAAAACGAAGTCCCACCAGAGGAGTCCCATAGGAAACGTTTTGCAATCATTTCTTGAATTTTATGAGAAATTTTCGTAAGTCCGAAAAACAACATGTAATATTCTTTTTCTCATGATCATCTTTCAGTACGTCACAGTTTTTCGATTTCTTTCTAACGCATTAAATTGTATATGACAGAAAAAAAGGCACGTCTGAGATTACAGACAGTAAGTTAGTTATTCTAGTTGTCAATAGATGGCGCCATAATAAAAATTTTTTTTTAGATAATAATATTACAAATATAATCTGTATAATTTATAAAACTATACAAATCAAAGAAAATACCATTTTATAAATGCAAGAAACACATTTGATTTGTTTTTATTCCAAATTGAAAATAAAATGTGACAACTGTCAGATTTAACTAAAATGTCATGTTAGAATAAATGTCATAAATGTGTATTATCACGGACTTACCCTTTTTCCTATCATTTGTTACGCACTGAAAAATGCTCATGAAAAGGACAATAGTAGCTGAATTAGTAAGAAAAGGAGCCCAAATTTCGAGACAGCCCAACAAAAAAACTTTATTTAATCCCTTTTTGTAAATTTTAAAATTAATTAGTGTTGTTTAAGATAATCAAAATTGAACCCTCACGCACAAGTTGTGTACGTACAACTTCAGTGAGGAACTGAGTTTATTATATGTATAATTTATTTGCTACGAATAAACTCCATTATTATTATTATTATCCAGATTTAGCCATACGGCTCACACTCCCTCTAAGGGGAAAATTGACTCATCCCAGATACCTACGGTATCAAAAGGATTGAGCTCTGGTGGGACTCTTTCCGTGTTATCGAGCCCTAGGTGACTTGGTATGCAGGTGTATCTCCCTTATTATATTATTATTATTATTACACACATTCTTATTTTTATGTCAATAAATTTAATTAAAATTTTTTTTTTGGCACCCTGTATAAATAATTATGTTAATGTTTATATTACTGAATAGAGAATTGAATTATCTTTCAAATGAGCTATCACACGATCCCTATTTTCATTTAAAAAAATCATAGATGACGTCATCACACCCAGATGGGTGACGTCACTAGTGTAATATATATGCCAAAAAGTTGTAATTTAAAAATAAAAATTTACCTGTTTCAGGAGAAAATTAATTTATTCCAACCTTTACGTGCTCACTGTATACAGGTGGGCCAAATTTATTTTGATCAAACTTACGTGCATAGAAATTGGCCCACTTAAAAATTTGGTCATTTTTGATGTCTCGTATTTCCTAAAGTTGTTGGCCGATTTAAGTTATTTTTTAAATTTTTTATAGCGTAATTCTTTAACAATATCGCTGTAATAATATTGTGGCTAAACAGGTAAATTTTTATGGTATACCGGGTGTACCAATCAAACTGTGTTTTTTTCTCAAAGTTCGCATCACCCTTTGGAATATTCTAGCATTTATTAAAATACTGAAATTAAAACATTACTATAGCCACAGGTTTTCTTAATATTCTTTTTTTTTGATTCATTTGTCTATGTTGGATAATAAAAAAGTTACGTACTTTAACAACTAGACATGTTCTTCATCAATACACGGTGTTTCTAAATAAGTGCGACAAACTTTACGGGGTAATTCTGTATGAAAAATAATGAAAGTTTGCTTTATAAACGTATGTCTGAATTTTTATGTTGAATTTTTTCTTACAAACTGACGATTTATTAATTGTTTTAAAACCGGTTGAGGTATGCAAATGAAATTTGGTGGGTTTTAAGACGTAGTTATTTCACATTTTTTGACATACAATTAAGAATTTGATATTCACCATTAGCGCGCATATGGGTAATATCACTGATCATATTACCCGTATGAACGCTAATGGTGAATATAAAATTCTTAATTTTATGTCAAAAAATCGGCAATAACTATCTCTTAAAACCTACCAAATTTAATTTGCATATCTCAACTGGTTTTAGAGCAGTAAATAAATCGTCAGTTTATAAGAAAAATTTCAACATCCTGTATCTCGGAAACGAAACATTTGCAAACATACGTTTATAAAGCAAACTGTCATTATTTTTTCATGCAGAATTACCCCTTAAAAATTGTCGCACTTATTTAGAAACACAGTGTATTGATGAAGAACCTGTCTAGTTGTTAAAGTACCTACCTTTTTTATTATCGAACATAAACGAATGAATCAAAAAACAGAATATTGAGAGAACCTGAAGCTGTAGTTTTGTTTTAATTTCAGTTTTTTTATAAATGCTAGAATATTCCACAGGGTGGTGCGAACTTTGAGAAAAAAACATAGTTTGATTCATACACTCGGTATACAATAAAAATTCACCTGTTTAGCAACAATATTGTTACAGCGATGTTGTTAAAGAATCAGGCTACAACATATTAAAAAAATCACTTAAATCGGCCGAAAAGTTTAAGAAATACGATACATCAAAAATGACCAAATTTTGAAGTGGGCCGATTTCTATGCACGTAAGTTTATATTGATAGCGCATATTTATATCGCTGTGTCTAGGTACACGCTAACGTGTACGCAAATAAAAAAGTTAGGTACATGCGAGCTAAACTTCATCAAGCCAGTGACGTCATTATTTAGCGTGCGCAGTGACTGTATATTTGGTACACGCTATTTTGATATGTTTACGCCCAATTTTATAATAAAGTTAACCTTTAACTACACGCGCTGGCGTATTTTGTACGCCAGATATAAAAATTCTACTGCAATTATGTTTAAAAATTTAGTGTATTTTTTCAAAAACAAAAATTACAAATCCGCTGTTTTTAAGTGTATTTTCTTGTGGCGTGTAAAGTACGTCACGCATGTAGTTAACTTAAAACTTGGTGTGCGGATAGTTAAAGGTTAAACGAGACTAAAAATAAAGCAGGCTTTAATTAATTGATTATGTATTGGTTAAAGCCTCCTTTAACTTTATTATGAAATCAGGCATAAGTGTTTGTTTGATAGAAAAATATTTGTTATTAAGGGAAGGGGAAGGAAAGCCGAACTATTCAGATGTTTCAAACTTAATTGTAATAAATCAATGTATACATAAAAGTATGTATTCAGGTTAGCAAAATAAATATGTATTTAGTTGACATGACATGTACAAAATATTAGTAAAATAATTATTTATATATATATATATATATATATATATATATATATATATATATATATATATATATATATATATATATATATATATATATATATATATAATCCTAAACCCATTTACCCTAAGGTGTCGGGTGATAAAATAATTTTTATACGTAAGTTATTTATTGTGAAAGCTTTAGCTCTTCCTTTTATTTTAATTTTGGGCGGTAATACTATTTCACTTATAACTAAAAAAATATATATTAATTTATAGTCTCTTATCTTTTTCATACTGTTTTAAAATGTTGTTAAACTCATAAAAGAACTAAATAATTGTCCACACTCCACAGTTAATTTAAAAACAAACACTAAACAAATAAAAAATAAGAAATCTCTTTACTAATCAATATTAAAGTGTAAAAACAACGAGATTAGACAAATTCTAACCTCACTCTGACACTCGCGGTACTTACCACAGCGTACACGCGGCTCAAGTTAGCGTGTACGATAACATCAGTATACGATAACAACAGTGGTGTACTATAAATAGTGATGTCACTGACTTGATGACGTTTAGCTCGCGTGTACCTAACTTTTTTATTTGCGTACACGTTAGCATGTACCTAAACACAGCGTATTTATATTAAAATTTACAAGACAAACGGAAAACTCAAGGGGTGTCTAAATAAGGGACATTTTTATAAAGGCTTACTTTCAAGGTTGTTGAAAAAGTCACCCTATTAACATTTAACTTCAAAAATTAGTAAAAACTATTTCAGTATCTGGAAAGACTACCCTTAAAATCGTATTAAAATTTTTTAAGCGTTTGGAACAAAATAATTGACATTCTGAAAGGGAATGATTCACATACAAAATTCACAAAATATGATCGAAAACTATGTGGTTAGAAGAAAAGTTAAAAAAACTTGCAGAAAAAAAAAATAAGATTTGAAAGAAACCCTGCACTGGAAAAAATCTGTTGATATGTTGATATTTATGCTATAAAAAGGTGTTGATATTATACAGGGTGTCCAGAAACTCTCCTGACAAACGAAGGCCAGAGATTCCTCAGATTATTTCATTCATAGAGATTCTGACCAATAGAAACCTACAAGAATAAAAATTACAGCGATAATTTTTGATAATTTCCAGTCGTCAAGTATTTTACGACAGATGCCCTTCGTTTCTACGCAAAAATACATTCAGTGACATTAACAATTAATGTTTTACAACTTAAACAGGTTTAGCAAATATTCAGGTGAAGATATCAATAAAATATTAGTTAAAATGATTTAAAAAGACAGTTTTATTCATGAAATAATCTTGCCGCATTGCTCTCGAGCTCGAATTATCGATATGTTTTGCCCTCGTGACACTTTGACATAATTTCACTCACCTTCGTGTAGTGAAATTAAAACTGTCAAAGAGTCATATGGGATACAAATCGATAATCTTAGAGCTCTCATGTAATTACTACTGATAATTTTAAGACACTTTAACCCAGTTCATCTAGTCCAAAAATACTTTGTAAGGACTCTTTGAAGATGGCGTTTTGTAATTATTTTTTTACTATTACGCCTATTTATCTTCCAGAGATAAATAGATTCTATCAATTCCAATTTCCAGTACCGGTCATAGATGTCCATTTTGGGTAGTACAACAGTTATGTTATTGCATAACTTTTCTGTCTTTACCTTTTATTCATTTTTGACACTAAATTATTAAATTCTGTGGTATTTTAGTACTAAAAGGTACTCTTGCTTTAAGTCGGTAGGATACACATTTTCTAGAAAAATTTGTTTTGATTATTTCATTCATAGGAGATTCTGACCAATAGAAATCTACATAAATCTAAATTAAATCGATAATTTTTGATAATTTCCCGTCAAGTATATTACGTCAGATGCCCTTCGTTGCTACGAAAAAATACATTCAGTGACATTAATGACAATTAATGTTTTAAAAATAATAAAAGTGATGACTTTCAACCGTAAAATATTTATAACAACTGTGTGTTTAATTGTACTAATTTGTACTTACATAAATAAATTACAATAAAGTTTTGGTTTTGAACAGTTTTATTCATGAAATAATCGCAACAAATTGCACTCGATCTCTAAAATTAATATAGAATTTTTGCCTCGTGACACTTTTGACATAATTTCACTCGCCTTCGGCTCGTGAAATTAAAACTGTCAAAGTGTCACTCGGGAAAAATTCAATAATTTTAGAGCTCTTGTGCAATTACTACTGAAAATTTCATCGTTTTTTGAATTTGAAAAAATTTTCAAAAGAAAAACTATTTAGAAAAAAGACAACTGGGACATTCATTTCTCTTTATTTAATTTTTGTTTATTACAATTTATCGCCTAACTTTTGTCTTTAATTTTTAAGCATTTTTAACACTAGATAATTAAGTTATGAACTATTCTATTACTAAAAGTTACTCTTGGTTTAAGTCAGTAAAATACATTGTTTTTTTTAATATTTTTTCAAATTCAAAAACGAAAAATTTTCAAATTGATTTTTCTAGAAAACAGTGCATTCTACCGACTTGAAACAAGAGTACCTTTTAGTACTAGAATATCCCAAAATTTAATAATCCAATGTAAAAAATGCTTAAAAGTTAAAGACAGAAAAGTTATGTGATAAAATAACCGTTGCCCTACCCAAAACGGACCCCTATAAGTGCTACTAGAAATTGGCAATTGATGGAATCGATTTATCTCTGGAAGAAAAATGGAGGTACCAGTTTTCGTTTTTCTAAATAGAAGCGTTCTGGAGATATTTAAAAAAAACTAATTACCAGACGCCATCTTCAAATAGCTCTAGCTCCCTTATGAACCATTTTCGGAGTAGGTGAATTGTGTTAAATTGTCTTAAAATTATCTGAGAAATCTCCGGTCTTCGTTTGTCAGGTGAGCTTCTGGACACCCTGTCTAGAGTGGTAGTTTTTTCATACAGGGTTTCCCAAAAGTAGCGGAATTGTCGAATATATCGCGAAATGGACATTGGATCGAAAAACTGAAAAATATGTGTTCAATAATTTTCAAAAATCTATCGAATGACATCAATCACCCCCCACTCCACCCCTTGGAGATGGGGTGGGGGTAACTTTAAAATCTTAAATGGAATCCTCCAGTTTTTATTAAAGATTTGGATTCCTTACATAAAAGTAAGAAACTTTTATTCGAGACATTTTTTAGAATTGTGGATATATGGCGCTATAATCTGAAAAAACATTTATCCTGATACCATAGGTAAATTATGGAAACTGTCTAATATCTACACTTTCAAATGAAAAACCAAAAAACGCGTATTTAATTATTTTTTAAAAACCTATCAAATAACACCAAACATGAACCCTCCACCCTACCCCCAGGAAGTGGGGTGGGGGTAACTTAAAAATCGTAAATAGGAACCCCCATTTTTTATTGCAGATTTGGATTCCCCTTGAAAATTAAGTAACATTTATTCGAAACATTTTTTAGAATTGTTGATAGATGGCGCTATATGTAATTATAAAAATCGCCATTATGGCGCCATCTATCAATAATTCGTAAAATTTTTTCAAATAAATGTTACTTACTCTTTCATGAGGAATCCAAAACTGCAATAAAAAATGGGGACTCCTATTTAAGATTTTAGGGTTATCCCCAACCCCACCTCCACGGTTTGGAGGTGTCGTGTTTAGTGTCATTCCATATGTTTGTGAAAAATATTAAACACTTTTTTTGGGTTTTTCATTTGGAGGTGTATTTCTCGAGATATTAAATCGTTTCTATAATTTACCTATGGTATCAGGATAAAACGTTTTTTCCGATTATAGCGCCCTCTATCCACAATTTGAAAACATGTCTCGAATAAAAGTTGCTTACTTTTACCTAATGAATCCAAATCGGGGATAAAAGCTGGGGATTTCCATTTAGGATTTTAAAGATACCCCCACCCCATCACCAGGAAATGGAGGAGGGTCGTGTTTAATGTCACTCGATAGATGAAATTATTGAACACGTGTTTTTCAGTTTTTTGATCCTATGTTCATTTCGCAAAATATTTGAATGTTCCGCTACGTTTGGGACACCTTATATAAATTAAACCATTATAATCTTCCGCTTATTTTTGTACATAGAGTTAAAGGACCCTAGAAATTGTTTAAATAAATATTAAAAATGCAACGTTTAATGAAATATAATTGATTATTTCATTCATAGGAGATTCTGACCAATAGAAAGCTACAGAAATAAAAATTATACTGATAATTTTCCGTCGTCAAGTATAATATTATGTCAGATGCCCTTCGTTGCTATGAAAAAATACATTCAGTGACATTAATAACAATTAATGTTTTAAAAATTATAAAAGTGATGACTTTCAACCGTCAAATATTTATAACAACTGTGTGTTTAATTGTACTTACATAAATAAATTACAATAAAATTTTGGTTTTGAACAGTTTTATTCATTAAATAATCGCAACAAATTGCACTCGATCTCTAAAATTAATATATAATTTTTGCCCTCGTGACACTTTTGACATAATTTCACTCGCCTTCGGCTCGTGAAATTAAAACTGTGAAAGTGTCACTCGAGAAAAATTCAATAATTTTAGAGCTCTTGTGCAATTACTACTGAAAATTTATATCAGTTTTTATTTTAGGGATAGCACAAGAGAACACATTCGACATTATGCAAACAATACCTGCACATACATGTAATTAAAGAACAAAATATGGGTAGATCTGATGATAATACATTAAACTATGAAATTTGTGTTAAGCAGCTTGGTCATCAAAGTTCTTTAAACGAACATAATATGAAAATTTACACTGAAGAAAAACCATGCAAGTGTGAAACTTGTTTTAAGCACCTTACTACAGCACGTTATTTGCAAAAGCTATTAAAACCCACACTATGAAAAAGATTTATAAATGTGACATTTGTCTTAAGCAATTTAATGCAGCAGCTAATTTGAAACGACGTATAAGATCGCACACTGGAGAAAAACCATACAATTGTGAAATTTGTTTTAAGCAGTTTTCTACAAAATGCCAATTGAAACCACATTTGCTGACACATACCGGAGGAAAGCCTTACAAGTGTGAAATTTGTTTTAAGCAGTTTCCTCGAACAGATGATTTGAAAAAACATTTAAGAGTGCACACTGAAGAAAAGCCTTGTCGGTGTGAAATTTGTTTCAAGCAGTTTACTCAAGAATATTATTTGAAAATTCATTTGAAATCGCACACTGCAGAAAAGGCTAAGTGTGAAATTTGTTTTAAGCAGTTTTCTCGAATAGATAATTTGAAAAAGCATTTGAGAGTGCACACTGGAGAAAAGCAAGTGTGAAATTTGTTTTAAGGAGTTTAGTAGAGTAAACATTTTGAAAACACATTTGAGAGTGTATACTGGGGAAAAACCTTACAAGTGTGAGATTTGTTTTCAGCAGTTTTCCCGAGCAGGTCATTTGAAAATACACTGGTAAAAAGCCATACCATACAAGTGTGAAATTTGTTTTAAGCAGTTTCCTCGAACAGATCATCATCATGACGTAGCACTACAACCCTGGGTGGGTCCTGGCTGACTGTACAACTTTCTTTCAATTTCTTCGGTCTTCCATCAACCTAGGGTCAAATGGAATGTTCATTTTCCGGAGATCTGCTTGGATGTTATCTCTCCATCGCATTCTGGGACGTCCAAGTGGTCTTTTGCCTGTAGGAATCTCCTCCCATACCAGTTTTACAAGTCTTTCGTTATGAAGTCTGTGCACGTGGCCTGCCCATCTTAGTCGCTGTGATTTAATTTCTTGGACAATATCGGTGTCATTGTAAAGTGCTTTTAATTCGATGTTGGTTCTGATCCTATACTGGTTTGTGGTAATGTCGTGGTGAGGTCCGAAAATTTTTCTAAGTATTTTTCGTTCAAAACGTCTGAGCTTTTCTTCGTTTGATTTGGTCATGGTCCACGTTTCGCATCCATATGTTAGTACTGGTCTGACGATGGATTTATAAATTTTGATCTTGGAACTTCTTGTAAGATTTTTTGATTTTATAAGCTTATCCAGTGCGAATAGAAAGCGATTTGCTGATTGGATTCTGTCTTTTATTTCTTCAGTAACATCGTTGTCACCTGTGATTACGGCCCCAGATACTTAAAACGTTGTACTCTTTCGAAATTGAAGGTGTTGACCGTCACATTTTGTCCTATCCTGTCTCTTCGTGTTGTTCTATTTATACACATATATTTCGTCTTCTCTTCATTAATCCTCAGCCCTACTTCGCTTGTTGCTCCTTCCACCTTGTTGAAAATGGCTTTTGTAGATAGGATGGAGTCTCCAACGAGATCAATGTCATCTGCGTAAGCTAGTAATAACTTGGGACCTTGAATGATAGCAGTTCTGTCCTTATTTCGGCCGACCTCATGGCTTTCTCTAATACAAGGTTAAAAAGTAGTGGAGATAACGCATCACCCTGTTTTAGTCCACTGTTGAGTTCAAAGCTGTCAGACAGTTTATATTTACACGTACTTTTGATATTCCACCCTCCATACATACTTTAGTCATCCGAATGAGTTTCTTTGGTATTGAGAACTCCGACATGGCATTCCATACTTGGCTTCTTTCTACGCTATCATATGCCTGTCGAAAGTCTATGAAGAGATTGTGTATGGGTCTGTTATACTCCCATCCCTTTTCTAGAAGGTGTCTCAGCGTGAATAGTTGATCTATTGTGGATCTGTTTGCCCTAAAACCGGCTTGATATTCTCCTAGGACATTTTCAGCATAGGGGGTTAGTCTACTAAGAGTGATGTTTGAGAGGATTTTATATGCCGTGTTTAGGAGTGAAATTCCTCTATAGTTCGCGCATTTTGTTTTGTCCCTTTTTTGTAGATGGGCACTATGATGTTTGCCTTCCATCGTGCTCATATCCTTTCTTCTAACCATATTTGTGTTATTAAGTGGTGGATTTGGCGACGTAGTGCGTCTCCACCATATTTCAGAAATTCTGCTGGTATCGTCCGTATCCGGCGCTTTGTGATTTTTCAGTTTATTTAACGCCTTTTGGGTTTCTTCAAAAGAGGGATTTTCGACGGGCATGTCCGCTGTGATATAGATCTCTTTGTGCTGTTCTTCCTGTATGATGTTTAGAAGGTCCCTGAAATACCCTTTCCATTCTTCTGTTAGTTCTTTATCGTCGATTATCATATGACCTTGATTGTCTCTCAGTGTATGGATAGCATTGGTTCTATGTCCTCTTTTCTCAGTGGAAATTGCTTTCTGGAGCATGGTTTGGGTCGATCTCTCTCCATAGCTTCATATTTTTGGTGTTCATAGTTTCTTTTCTTTGTGCGTATCATTTTTCTTGTTTCTTTTCGGCAGTCGTCGTATTCCTTTTTACTTTTGTCTGTTTGTAGTTGTATCCATGTCTTCCTTACGATTTGTCTTTTTTACAGCTGTTTCCGACATTCCTCGTCATACCATGTTTTTGCCCTCTTCTGCCTACTCCTTCCAAAGATCTTGTCGGCAGTCTTGGTTATTATTTCGGCAGTCGTTTCCCACAGCTCTTCTATATCATTGTAAACTATTTCAGAGTTCCAAGGTTTGTTCAAGTTCTATATATTTTTCTTGTATTCTCTGTATTCTGCATTTCGTCCATGTTCCATTGTGGATTCATTGTTGTTTTGTTGTATTTGTGGCTAGATATTCTGGATTTGACTTTTGCTCTGACTAAGTAATGATCTGTGTCTACATCTATTCCTCTGAGGCTTCTTACGTCTATAATATTGCTCCCATGTCGGGCATCTACAATGATGTGGTCAATTTGGTTTCGCGTAATTAAATATGGTCGTCTGATATCCAGGTTTGCTTATGAATGTCTTTATGCGGAAACATAGTTGACTTTATTAACATATTATTAGCTGCTGCAGTTTCTGTGAGTCTTAAGCCATTATCGTTGGATATATTGTGAAGACTATGTTTATCGATTGTGGGGTGTAGGCTAGGCTCTTTGCCTATTTTAGCATTAAAATCTCCGCAGAGTATGCGCATATCTTGTTTGGGCATCGTATCTATCACTCTTTCTAGGGCGTCGTAGAAGTCATCCTTGATATCTTCATCCTTCTCTTCTGTTGGTGTATGAGCTGAGATGATAGAGATGATGTATCGTTCTCCCTTCATTCTGATGTAGCATATCCTTTCGTTTATAGGTTTGAAATTTAGTATATTCTGTACTAGACCGTCTCTAATCACAAAGCCAGTTCCAAATTCATGTCTGCCGTTTTTCTTACCGCTGAAGAAGATGGTGGATTTACTTATTTTTATATTTCCATCGTCTGGTCATCTTATTTCTCGAACAGATGATTTGAAAAAAACATTTAAGAGTGCACACTGGAGAAACGCCTTATAAGTGTGAAATTTGTTTTAAGCAGTTTTCTCGAACAGATAATTTGAAAAAGCATTTGAGAGTGCACACTGGAGAAAAGCCTTACACATGTGAAATTTGTTTTAAAGAGTTAGTAGAGCAAATATTTTGAAAAGACATTTGAGAATGCACACTGGGGAAGAATCTTACAAGTGTGAAATTTGTTTAGCACAGTTTAATACTGCAAGTGATTTGGAAACACATTTGAGAGTACATACTGGGGAAAAACTTGTTACATAGATGAAAAAGACAATAAAATAATGTGTTGATATGTATTTGTATTTTAATAAATTTCATTAAACATGATACACTTAATAAAAAGTTCTACATCAAAAAGAAATGATGACATTACATTATTAAAACAAAAACCGTTGATATTGACATACGATAAGTAGTGCTGTCAACCATAGAGCACTAATATTTAACGGAACTAGACAGGTTTGTTCGTTATTCGAGTATTTAGTATTTAACAAAACCTTATACGTGTGAAATTTATTTTATGCAGTTTTCTCAGGCAGGTGATTTGAAAACACATTTAAAGTTGCACACATAGGAAAAACTGTGTAAACTTAAAAAAAAAAGTGGGAAATTCGAGTATTTATTTAACACCCTCCCTCAAACTTGTATGTATACAAAACCAAAATTAAACCCTTAAGCTTAGTAGATATTAAAAATAATTAAAAATAAACTATTGAATTTTTAAAGGACTATTGTTACTCAAGCTTTAATGAATTTAGTATCCATAGTATATTATGTATAATTTTATTTTAGTAATATAGAATTGTAAAATATGTATAAAGACCTCACAACTTTTAGACTATAGCCACTTTTCGTATTTATTTCCTTGTGGCTGCCTATGTTCATTCTTATTAATTATACTCTTTGATCAAGAATTTCAATAATTGAAAGCATTGTATTATTATGGTAATGCACGATTAAAACTCAAACTTGCCTGTTAATTAATGAATCTTATTCTTTTGCATCATAACCCTGGATGAGTCTTTGCCTGTCCGGCTATGTCCTTCCATTCAGGCCTCTCTTGTGACCTTCTCCTTCTGGGCATTCCTTTTTTCGTCTTCCCATAGGATGCCATTGTAATATTTTCTTTACTACCTTTGAATCTTCTTCTCTCTGGACATCTTACAATATCATACCCTTCATTCAATTCATTAACCTCATTGTTTCTCCTGATTCTCAATGTGCCGTCGTTCTCTTGCATCGGGCCATATACTTTTCTACACAACTAAAAAGTACGTGAGATTTGTTATAAGTACTTTTCTCGAAATTTCTGGTCTCATCATGTTGAGAAATTGGCATCTAACTTCAGTTGAACTGGCAAATCGTCTGAGCGAAGTAAGAAATGTGGATGTAAGCAGATGGACAGTTCGTCGACGACTTGTAAAGGAGAAGGCTAGCACTATCTTCACTACCTTCCACAGAAATCGCAGATCTCGCCTTGCCTTTGCAAGAGAACATGAAAACTGGAATGATGCAGATTGGAGCAATGTATTGTTCTCAGGTGAGTCCAGATTTTGTCTGAGGTCACCAGACGTCCGAGAAAGGATTTGGAAAAGACAAGGAGAGCGATGTTTTAAAATGCAACATTGCGGAAAAAATAAGTAGGGGGCGTTCCCTTATGGTTTGGGCTGATATAAGTTCAGAAGCTCTTACTGATTCAGTTATTGCGGATAGAGGTTCTATGACTGCTGCAAGATAGATAACAAGTAGTATTAAGATCAGCATGTGGTACCTGTTGCTCCTTTCATTGGACCTAATTTTATTTTTATGAACGACAACGCGCGTTCTCAACGTGCTGGAATCATCAACCAATATATAGAGGAGGTGGGAATTGTCCGTATAAACTGACAAGCTTGCTTATTTTAATCAGTTTAGTAATGTAGGCGATTTTAAAAAACATTTAAGAGTGTACACTGGAGAAAGGCCATACAAGTGTGAATCTTGTTTTAAGAGGAAACGGTAGCGATCAACAGGTAGCAACAAACGCGTTCCAAGATTGCGGCTGTAATTTTGAATATTTTGTCGAGATATTTGGCACACTTATTCGTAATATAATAAAGAATGGCGGTACAGAGCCCAATTTCAGAAATGTATTAGTATGTGGAAATTACTCTATAACTAAATAAAATATTGTAAAAAGGAGCCTGTACCGCCATTAAAAAAAAGACAAAAAAATACACTTTCTTCAAATAAACGTTTTTATCCCGTGCTTAGGTTTTGTGTCACATTGGAACTACTAAAAATCGAGTTTTTTATAACAAGAAATCGAACGTCACTGACTTGGCAACATTTCGTGCTTATGTGTATATAAAAATTATTGTTCTAAAAACGTCACTGCCAGTACCGAATTACCGACGCACTGTTGCCTCACTTTTGAAAGTTCGCAGAACTTTCTCAATCGCGTTTGTTGCTACCTGTTGATCGCTACTGTGTGCTCTTAAGCACCTTACTATAATTATTATCCCGGTTATTTATAGCGTTCTTCGCCTTCCGGTTCCCAGTTTCCTGCTTCGTCGGTCGTTCCATTCACCAGGGTGAAGATTCCTTTCCGACATTGCCTTCTGAATATTGTTTCGGCCTTCCTCTCTTCCTTCCTTCCCTTGGCGTCCATTTTAGAATTTGTTTCGGCTCTGTCGTCGTCCATTCTTTCATGGACGTTCACATGGTCTGCTTATATAGATATCTGATTTGATCATTTTGTATTCTTTCAAGCCTTGATTTTCTAGCCCATCTTCTCCAGAAGTCCATTTCCAATGCAAGTAGGCGTCGTTCCAGGGATTTAGTAAGTTGCCATGTTTCGCATCCATATAGCACTATACTTTTAAAGATGGAGTTAAAGATGAGATGTTTTCTTTGATTCGATAGTTGCTTTGACCATAGCATTGGGTTTAGGAATCCAATCACCCTTTTTTCCTTTCAAGATCCTTTGCTCTATTTCTTTTTCGGTGCGCCCACTCTTGTTGATTGTTGTTCCCAAATATACATATTCCTCACAGTTATTGATTGTTTCTTGTTCGTTAACTATTAGATCTTCTACTTCAATCCCGATGCATAAGTATAGTATTTTTACTACAAAAGCGATATTACGTAGGTCAAAATTTTTGACGTGAGAGAACTGTCAAAACATTAGAATGTGATAGAATGTTTATTATAAACATGGCAATAATGAAAAGTCACATTCTAATGTTTTGACAGTTCTCTTACGTCAAAAATTTTGACCTACGTAATATCGCTTTTGTAGTAAAAATACTATTTTGCGTTTTGTTTCTATTTACCGAAAGGCCCCACTTAGTCTGGGCTGATTATCGGAAAAGTTATTTACCAGCAATTTTATTGCTGGAATCGAAGCTTATGATTATATATATATATATATATATATATATATATATATATATATATATATATATATATATATATATATATATTGATACATGTATCCATGTGACTTCCAAAGTAGATTCTCGTAATACGTTGTTACTTCATATATACCGTTATGACTTCCGATTTCGGAAGTCACAACGTTTTGCCTATATTTTTACGAATTTGGCTACTAGATGGTATCAGAAGGCTTATATTAAAAATTTCGCTGGAAGTCATATCGTATCTAACATACTCATAAGATCAGATTTTAGTTCGACGGTATATCACCAGCGCTAGTGTCGCTCCCGTGCTACTATACAGGTTATGTACACAACGCGTAGCGTCTTCCGTATACCACACCGCTCGGTGTGACTTCCGTTTTTTGGCAACCCTGTGTAACGGTTTCCAGACATTTATCTGTTGTAGATTCGCGGTCCTAATCGTACTTAGTGTTTTGTGTGCCTTTTGTTTTTAAACATGAATAATAGCAGATCTGCTTTACTTTTAAAGTTAGCCTTAAATGAAGGTACAATAAGTGATTATATATCTCTATAATTATATATTTTCTGTACTTATTTCAATCTATAATATTTACTTACCTATTTACTTATATAAATTCATTTTTCTCGTGTTTTTGTTTACTTCCTTTTTTACAATGAACTTCTAATTTAATCTACACTCACCGGCACGAAAAACGGGCACCCTAAAAAAATGGGTAATTTTTGATGTCTCGTATCTCCCAAACCTTTGGTCCGATTTAAGTAATGTTTTTAATATGTTATAGCCTTATTATTTAACAATATAGCTATGATAACATTGTTGATAGACAGGTAAATTTTCATTGTATACCGGGTATACCAATCAAACTGGGTTTTTTCCTCAATTTTCACAACACCCTGTGGAATATTCTAGCCTTTATAAAATATTTAAATTAAAGCCTAACTATAGCTCCAGGTTTTATTAACATTCTGTTTTTTTATTCATTCGCTTACGTTGGATAATAAAAAAGTTAAGGACTTTAACAACTAGCCATGTTCTTTATCGATACAGGTGTTTCTAAATATAAGTGCGACAAATTTTAAGGGGTAATTTCTGCATGAAAAAATAATGATCGTTTGGCAAAATAATTTTATATTTGCAAGCATTTGCGGACATAGCTTTATCAAGTAAACGATCATTATTTTTTCATGCAGAATTACCCCTTAAAGTTTGTCGCACTTATTTAGAAACACCATGTATCGATAAAGAACATGTTTAATTGTTAAAGTCCCTAACTTTTTTATTATCCAACATAAGCGAATGAATAACAAACAGAACATTAAGAAAACCTGGGGCTATAGTTGGGTTTTAATTTCAATATTGTATAAAGGCTAGAATATTCCACAGAGTGTTGTGAAAATTGAAAAAAAAAACCAGTTTGATTGGTACGCCCAATGATACGTACAATGATAATTTACCTGTCTAGAAACAATATTATTACAGCGATATAGTTAAAGAATAAGGCTATAACATATTAAAGAAATACTTAAATCGGAAAATAGGTTTAGGAGATACGAGCCACCAAAAATGACCCATTTTTTGGGGTGCCCGTTTTTCGTGCCGGTGAATGTATCTATTAAATAATCTAAATTATTTTTAAAAATCTTATTAAAAGCTTAAATACAAGAAATGTAGGTAAATGTTCTCATTTAACGAAATTTCCGAAAATTGTGTATTTTTTTGACCCAAGTAGGCTGAAAAATCGATTTTATAGTTATTGTTATTTCGAAAATAATAAAACGTGTAAAAATTACAAAAAAATTGAATGTACAATTACAATTGAATGGAATTAAATACACGATAAAATGAATCAAGAGCGGTAAAAAGTTTAAAGTAATAAATTCTAGTAATAATATAAAATACAGTAAACTCTCTCTTAAGGGGGTAGGCGCAAAATCTCTGTCCAATGCTATTTAAATACATTTATTTTTTTCGAATCCTGAGAAAACTAATAAATATTTTTTAAAAAATACACCCAGAATGAAAGATAACATTATTACGGGGGACCGAAAGTCCCTTAGAATAAAAAAAGTTTCTTTTGAATGAAATATTCGAAATTAAAAATCACACTAACTTTTCTCTTGTTTTTTCATCCCATTATCTTTATTAAAATAAACATATATTAGGTATATAAGTTATTAAAATAAACATTATATAAGTTTTCAGGGACTTTCTGCCCTCGGTAATAATGTAAGCTTCCATTCTGCGTTTAAATTTTTCAAAAATACTTATTAGTTTTCTCAGAATTCGAAAAAAATTAATGCATTTAATTAGCACTGGACTAAGATTTTGCGCCTATCCCCAACGAGCACCTCCTCTATACGGACGGTATTTAAAACAAAATTCATTTGCCGATATACTGAGCCTGTACTCTTCCGGACAATCCCTTAAAATGATGTGTACCTAAATGAAAAAAAAATACATAGATATTTTTTCCAAATATTTTAGAATACAAAATTTCAATATTTATATTTTATTATTTCAAATTAACACAGAGATGACAACGAGTGATATTTGATAACTATTTACCTTATCAGCAGTAGGTAATATAATAAAAATCTGGTTCTAGTGTGGGATCCGTCATTAAAATATTTTGTGTGTCGGTCATTAAAAGAAATGTGACACCATAACGCGTTGCTCTAATAATACTTTAACATTGATATTATGTTGTGACTAAAAATGTTAACGGAATGTCTGCTTGGCAAAAGAAAACATCGGCACAATATCAATTTTCTTCTTTGATATGTTACCTATGTGTATGCCAAATTTCATGTCAATCTTAAGTGGTTTTTTAAAATTTATGGGTTTTGCAATATTTTACCGTCAGCGAACGGACTAATAGAAGAGGATCCGATACAAGGCCGATCTGCATCGATCTATTTAATGGATAACAATAATTATTGGACATGTAATTTAGTATGTTAACAATTATAAAAAACAAGGGGTGCATGATCTAATTTTCTTCTGACTATAATCAATTAAATGACTTTTATCTACTCTATGTCATATTATAATATATAAATTTTTAGTTTGTGAAAACTGTCATTATAGATAGCAGTGCTTTAAAGTAAGCATGAAGTAACAATGTATTTTAAATGGGATTTACTTTTTCTCACTGTTTTTGACACACTTTCATATAATTAAATATTCTTTCTTAACTTTCGCGTTTCATGGTGATGACATCTTCTTTTTCTTCAAGTGCCATCTCCGCGAAGGAGGTCGGCAATCATCATAGCTATTCGGACCTTGGAGACGGCTGCTCTGAAAAGTTCGTTTGATGTACATCCGTACCATTCTCTCAGGTTGCGCAACCACGATATTCTGCGTCTCCCTATGCTTCTTTTTCCTTGAATCTTTCCCTGCATAATGAGTTGGAGCAAGTTGTATCTCTCTCCACGTGTAATATGTCCGAGATATTCCAATTTTCTGGTTTTAATTGTATTTAAGACTTCCATTTCTTTATTCACCTTTCTCAGAACCTCTTTGTTTGTGACGTGTTCTGTCCATGATATTTTTAGAATTCTTTTATATACCCACATCTCGAATGATTCCAGTTTTTTCATTGATGCCGCATTCAAGGTCCAAGCTTCCATTCCGTAAAACAGAGTCGAGAAAACGTAGCACCTAGCCAACCTTATTCTTAGCTCTAACCTTAGATCTCTTGTGCAGAGCACAAGAGAGGTGATGACATAATGAGCAATAAATTACAAAAAAAAAATTTGACAGTTTTGTGGTTTGAAAGAAATTAGAATTTTTATATGTTACAGTTCTGAGAATTGTAGAATAGAAATGAATTCCAGTGACGAAGAGTTACAGTATTTTTATTTGTTTATCGTAGATAAAATATTGTATGAAATTGTGAGTGAAGTACTTTTTGCGAACTTACGCGATGTATAGCACTCACTCCGTTTCATAAATAACTATTTTCATATATTAAAAAAAAATGTTTCGACCCGGGTAGATATTATTCCAGATTTTCAGATTTGGGCACAGAGTTGGATTGTTGGGGCATATATGGAGAGCAGGTAGCGCAACAACTATAAACTCAATTTTACAATGGAGACCCGGAGTTAGAAGGAGACGCGGAGGAACTAGAATAAATGGTTACAGGAATTAAAGGAAGATTTATATAGGGCACGAATTAGAGACTAGCAGAAAAACAAAAGAGGATAGAAAGAAATGGCGAAGCATAGTCAATAGTATCGAGTAGCAGATTGGGAAAAATCTGCTCGAAAAAGATGGATCTAGATAGCTTTTTAGCGGGTAATCCCCACCTGGAGGGTTTAGCCATTTAATTTTTTATTACATATTATTATTGGTACATCAAAAATTAAAAGGACGGTGCCTGTAATAAAATCTAAAATATTAAAATTTTCTATAAGTTCAAATTTATTTATTAACATTTTTGATATAATTTTCATAAATAAATGACTTACTATTAACACTTTTTTAATTAGTTCCAATAAATCCATTTTACAGCAATAATAATATATTAGTATTTTTGTTAAAATAAATATCAATCATATTATCATAAATAACACAGGTTTACAAAAAAAACTAAATTTCGGACAATTTGACGAAACCATATGACAAGGGGGTTTTTGGAGTGGCTGATCACAAATCCGGGGTCTGCTCACCTCTATCGCGTCAGGTAAAGGTCATTTCAAGGTCAAATCAAGATAAATCGACAGTCGCTCTGAAAAAGTATATTAGGGGGTTCTTGGGGTCGCTGAAGATGAATCCGGAGTCCGCTGACCTCTATCTCGTCTAGTTCAACGTCATTTTAAGGTCAAATCAACATAAATTGACACAATTGCTCTGAAAGTATAGGGAGTTTTGGGGTCGCTGATCATGAAAACTGCGGTCCGTTGAGCTCTACTACGTCATGTAAAGGTCATTTCAAGTTCAAATCAGGAGGAGTTAACAAAATTGATTTGACCTTGAAATGGCCTTTACCTGACGTGGTTGAGCTCAACGGGCCCCAGTTTTGTGATCAGGGACCCCAAAAACACCCTAATATACTTTTTCACAGCGATTGTGTTGATTTATCTTGATTTGACCTCGAAATGACCTTCAGCTACACGTGATAGAGGTCAGCGGATCCTGGATTCGTTATAAGCGACCCCAAAACCCTCCTAATATACTTTTTCAGAGCGACTGTCGATTTATCTTGATTTGTCCTTGAAATAACCTTTACCTGACGTGATAGAGGTTAGCGAACCCCGGATTCGTAACCAGCGACCCCAAAAACCCCCCTAGTCATATGGTTTCGTCAAATAGTCCGAAATGTATTTTTTGTAAACCTGTATAATCAAAAGAATATCAATATTTTAATTTAAATAGACAACTTTAAAACACAGACAACTGTATTCACAGTAAAAGTTTCAAAAGATCACACATTACGCTCAAAATAGGAGGTAAATCTAGCAGACGAGTCGTTGTGACTTCCAAAATATGACAACACCGCTGGAAGTGACAACGCGCCTTGAACTACCCTATATATGGAAGCCATAACGTATGCTGTACGCTTCGGTATATACGTATATATATACAAAATTTATTTTGGTAAATCCTTTCCCCTCAATAGGTAGACCCATTTTATAAGCCCCCCTTTTACCAAATACACAATTTTTAAAAAATAATTCCTAGTAGAAAAGGTGGAAGTCGGACAGCCTCTTCTGTGTACCGGAAGTCACAACTTAACGTGCATCAATATATATATATATATATATATATATATATATATATATATATATATATATATATATATTAATAATATAGGTATGCAAAGTCCGCATATAGTGTGCTACTTTTTTTATAAACAAAATGGCGCCCGAAAATCGTGTTTTTTTCAATTATTGCTCTATAACTCCGAAGATTTTAACTTTACAACAAAAACACTCAAATAAAAATTCACCGCAATTAAATTCTGCATAGAGATGTGTTTTTCCCGATCTGTTCCGACGAAAATTTTTCTCGAAAAATGAGGGTTTTCCAAACAAAATCTTTAATTTTCAAATAAAGTTTTAGATAAGTAATTATCTACCAATAATTAAATAATTTGGTTACTTAAAAGCCTTCTTGGTTTAGATTATAGTTCCAGAAGCTGGTGAAAATTAAACAAATATTTTAGCAACAATTCAATTGTTAATTAATAATTTACGGTCGCAATAATAACCAAAATAATTATGATACACTGATCAAACTTTGAAAAAGATGAGATGCCTATTTAACATTTTGTCGACAAAATATAAATTTTTTATTTTTTTGCATAATCTTTGAATGTTTAAAAAAAATAGTTATAAACAAATTAAAGTTTTTCAGAAAGTTTTTATTATATTCTAATTTAAAAAAATAGTCAAAATGCGTATTTCAAATATCTTGAAAATGAATGCTTTAAAACTTTTTTGCAACCATTTGCAAAAAAGTTATGAAACAGCAAAGTAAACATACGATCATTACGTTGTTTATAATTTGTTTTAATTCTTTCAAAGCGTAAAAGTGAGTTTAAATTACAAGCTAATTATTTACAAAAAATGTCGATTATTAGTTTAATGGTTATATTTTAATTAAAGATTATAAATATATTTTTTTGTAATTTACACGCGCGAAAGTAGAGTAATACAGTACCGTAGCTATGTATTATGTATATACCCGTCCACATACACAACTCGCGCGAGTTTAAAGCATGTCAGTCGCTTCGAGTGAACATCTCCGTCTCTGTATCAAGCCTACTTTCGCGCTGAAAATTACAAAAAAAAAACATTTTTAATCTTTGAATAAAATATAACCATTGAACTAATGTTTGTTATTTTTTGAGAGTAATTAGTTTGTACAATAAACTCACTTTTAAGCTTTGAAACAATTAAAACAAATTATAAACAACGAAATAATCGTATCTTTATTTTTCTGTTTCATAACTTTTTTGCAAATGGTTGGAAAACATTTTTAAAGCATTTATTTTTAAGACCTTTGAAATACGCATTTTAAGTATTTTTTAAAATTATAATATAATAAACAATTTCTGAGAAATGTTAATTTGTTTATAACTATTTTTTTTAAAACATTTAAAGATTATGCAAGAAAATGAAAAATTTATATTTTGTCGACAAAATATGAAATAGGCATCACATCTTTATAATTTTTCTAAGTTTGATCAATGTCTCATGATTATTTTGGTTGTTATTGCTACTGTTAATTGTTAATTAACATTTAAATTGTTGCTAAAATATTCGTTTAATTTTTACCGGCTTCTGTAGTTACAATCTATACCAAGAAAGCTTTTATTTCACCAAGTTATTTAATTATTGATAAATAATTACTTGCCCCAAAAATTTATTTGAAAATTTGAGATTTTGTTGGGAAAACCCACATTTTCCCAGGAAAATTTTCGTCTGAGTAAATCGGGAAAAACATGCCTCTATGTAGAATTAAATTGAGGTGCATTTCGGAGTTATAGACCAATAATTAAAAAAAACACGATTTGGGGGCGCCACTTTGTTCATAAAAAAAGTAGCACACTATCTACGGAGTTTGCATACCTATATTATTAATATATAGGATCATAATATTCGACTTCAGCAATAAAATTGCTGATAAACCTTTCTTTGTACTTTACTAGTTAGACCAGCGTATTATAACTATTTTTTTTTTCAAAATTTAAAGATTATGCAAAAAAACGAAAAATTTATATTTTGTCGATACAATATTAAATAAGCATCTCATCTTTATAATCTTTAGTTTGATCAATGTATCATGATTATTTTGGTTATTATTGCGATCGTAAATTGTTAATTAACAATTGAATTGTTGCTAAAATATTCGTTTAATTTTCACCGGCTTCTGGAATTACAATCTATACCAAGAAAGCTTTGATGTCACTAAGTTATTTAATTATTGATTAATAATTACTTACCTAAAACTTTATTTGAAAATTAGAGATTTTGTTGGGAAAACCCGCATTTCCCGAGTAAAATTTTCGTCGGAGCAAATCGGGAAAAACATATCTCTATGCACAATTTAATTGCGGTGAATTTTTATTTGGGTGTTTTTGGTGTAAAGTTAAAATCTTCGAAGTTATGGAGCAATAATTGAAAAAAATACGATTTGTCGGCGCCATTTTGTTTATAAAAAAAGTAGCACACTATCTGCGGACTTTGCATCGTATATTATTAATACACACACCCAAACTTATATGGAATCACCATGTATTTCAAAGTAATATTTATTTCTTTTGAAAAAACGTGTTATTGTTGCGAAGATTAAAGGTTTTTATTAAAAATAAACAAATATATAAGACAATCGGTTAGTACAGCCCGGTACGGTATGGATTATTTGCTTGAGTTGGAAGTTGAACGAAAATAAGTAAACTAACTTTTGCGTCCAAAAACGAAAATATGCCTCATGTGGGGTTATAAAACTTACAACGAGGAAAGATTATTGGTCTTGTGGAGAAAGTAATGTTCTCAGATGGACATAGCTGCAGAGCTAGGCGTAATACAGGGCGTTCTGTCCAAAACATATGCTAGGTAAGAGGAACTAGGAAAGCTCAAAAATAAAGCAAGGGAAAGTCGCCAAAAGTAATAACGGCTCTCCACGATCATTTAATTGTCCAATCATCTGGAAGACACCCAACCATTTCTCACCTGCAGCTCCAAAGGCAGATTTTGGAAGCTACAGGTGTAACTGTTTCAGTTGAAACGATAAGAAGAAGAGCTCGTACCAAGAAGTATACAGCAGGAGACAGTTATGGGTTCCCGAGTTATCCAGGCAGCACAAGATTGATCGCCTAAATTGGTGTCTTCACCACCAAAACTGGAACATTGGGAATTGACAAAATGTGCTATTTTCAAAAACAGTCAGGATTTAATGTAATCAGATGACCCACGAAATCGTGTACTTAGAGGTCGAGGAAGACAAGCAAGAACGAAAACTATCAGATCTGTTCACAAATATACAAGGGGAAGTGTAATGTTCTGGAGAGGAATTGTGATCCGTAAAAAAACTCCTTTAATTTTCATCCAATCAATTTTAACTGCTCACAGGTATGTTGATAACCTGTAATCAGGCTGTGGAGAGGTGCAGCAGGAGAAAATTTAATTTTATTGCATGACAATGGACCTCTTCATACCATTAGAGTGACTACAGACATCATTGAAGCAGAAGGTATCCCTTGTTTGGAGTGGCCTGCTTGCTCACCCGAGCTTAATCCTATAGAGTATTTGTGGGATATGTTTAAAAGACAAATTAGAGCTCGACGGGATAATCCACAAAACACCGCACGGCTAGTACAAGCTGCTTTTAAAGGATGGAGCAACCTACCACAACAAAATGTTGATAATTTGATTAGGAACGTGCCCACGCAAATTAAAGCTTGCATGGGGACTAGAGGTGATAACATTGACTACCACAAAATACAAAAAAAATAAATAAAAACAAGTTAAACATTATTTGTTTTACATTGAAATTTTGTATGCTATTGACATTAAAACAACTACTTTCAATTTGTTTGTTAAATACTTTATTGTTTTATTTAATTGTTATGTATGTTATTAAATTGCTTTAAAATAAATATTGTTTAACTTCATGTGTTCCAATGTGTTCCAATAGTATTGGAGAGAGGCATCATCCTTGTCGTAATCCTTTTGTTATTGGAAATTCTTCTGATACAGTGTTGTTTAGTTTGATTTTTGAAGTTGCTGTATTGTATAATTGTTTGACTGCGGCGATGATCGTGTTATTTAAGGAAGATCGTTCAAGAGACCGCCACAGCTTTCTCACAGGAATCCTGTCATATGCTTTTGTGAGATCCACAAATAAAATATGTATTTCCTGTCTTCTTGCAACTTTCTTTTCATTAAGTTAGGGTTAAGTGTTAGGGTAAATATGTGGTCTACGCAAGATCTTCCAACTCTAAAACCTGCCTGCTGTTCAATTTCATGAGGTTCGTATTCTTGCTCAATCATTTTTTTAAAGATTTTAACAAACAGCCTGCTAAAGGTACTAGTGACCGAGATACACCTGTAGTTTCCGCAAATATCTTTTGGACCTTTTTTGTGAATTGGAGTAATCCATGCTTCTTTCCAACTATTTGGGATTTCTTCCCCATTCAAGCATCTTGTAAATAGCACTTTAAGATACCTTATTAGTTTTGGTGTTCCGTGTATTAGAAGTTCTGCTAGTATGCTCTCCGACCCGGATGCTTTGTTGTTCTTCATGGATTTAAGTGCTTGTTGTATTTTTTGTTCTTCTTCCACGTTTACATATTCGCCGTGTACTTTTATACGTTGGGATGAATCAGTGTTATAGATATCTCTGTCTTCATTTAATTCCCTTGCGTAATGCTCCTTCCATGCATCTATCTGGATGGGCTGTATTCGACTTTAATTTGATGTGTCGGTTTTCAAGGATTTTATTGATTCCCATGCCGCTTATGATCGCCCTCCTCCTATGTAACAGTCAACTTCTTTACATTTTGCATCCTATATTTCGTTTTTGTTGTTCCTTGTCATTTCTTTAAATATTCTTTGTTGATTTTTGTATATCACTTTATCTTCAGGGTTCTTAGTGTTCAGCCATCTTTTGTACGCTTCCTGTTTCTTATTTCTTTGCTCTTCAAACTGTGTATTCCAAGCGATTTTTCCCGCTTATCTGTGGACTGGACTGTACTGGTCTCTTCGCCTAGAGCTTCTTGGGCTGCGTTGTGAATACATGCCGTTATATGTTCGTATAATTGGTTGGCTTCAGCAGTTAGGTATTCCTCGAGTAGTTTCTCGTTTAATCTGTTTTGGTATATTTTAGTGCTATATTCTTGTAGGCTTCTGACTTTTATATCTCTTTAGATTTATATCATTTTCTTTTGGTGTTATGCCAACAACTGGTGTTGTCAACAATTCATTTAGTCGTCTACCATTATCGTTTTCAGTCTCTTCACCATATCTTCCTATTACAGGATCTTTCCCCCTTTTTCCTACTCTCGAGTTAAAGTGCCCCAGAAATATTATTTCTTTTTGGTTTCCCACTTTTATAAGGTTATCATTCAGTTGATCATAGAATTGATCTTTTTCTGCTAGATTTGAGAAATCGTCACCATACATGTGTTCCTATAATTGTTAGTTTGTGTCCTTTTATCGTAATATTTACTGAGGCTAGTCTCTCATTTATTGTTTCATAGCTAGTAAGACGTTTCTGATATTTTTATGTATCAATATTGATACACCTTTTGCAGCCCTGTTATTTTTGGGAACTCCACTGTGTATATGTAAATATTCTGACTGTTGATCAATCCCGTTTCCTTTCTTTTTGGTTTCTGTGAGCACTGCTATACCAATCTTCATTTCTGCAAGGTTTCTCATGACATCTTCCGTTTTATTTCTCAATCTCTGGACGTTCCATGTTGTAAAAATCGTTTTCCTTATTCGTAGCGAGTTTCGTCTTCATTTGAGTTCGTCCGTTCTCCGAGGCATAGTACTAGGATTATTAGCATTTATATGATTTCTACAAGTAGTATGGAAGTGCTGGCCCCATGACTTAACCCCATCCAGGAGGACTGGGTAATTTTTGATAAGGTTTTCTCCCTCTAGACTAGTTGTCTTTCAGGACTATAGAGACTTCTTCTTCTTCAAGTGCCGTCTCCTAATCGGAGGTTGGATATCATCATCACTATCTTTACTCTATCCACCGCTGCTCTAAAGAGTTCTATAGAACTGCATCTAAACCAGTCCCTTAAATTCTTTAACCATGACACTCTCCTTCTTCCTATACTCCTTCCGCCTCTTATCTTTCCCTGTATTATCAGTCTTAGCATTTCATATCGCGGTCCCCTCATTACATGTCCCAGATATTGTAACTTTCTTATTTTTATTGTGTTTATTATTTCGCATTCTTTACCCATTTCTCGCAGTACTTCCGTGTTCGTTTTCCTCTGTGTCCATGCTATTCTAAGCATTCTTCTGTAACACCACATTTCAAATGACTGTAGCTTATTTATGTGTTCTTGCTTTAATGTCCAGCTTTCAAGTCCATATTGTAGTATCGAGAACACGTAGTATCTCAAAGCTCTTGCTCTCAGTTCTAAGCTAAGGTCTTTGTTGCAGAGAACTGTTTTCATTTTTACAAACGCATTTCTTGCTATTTCTATCCTGGTCCTTATTTCTGTTGTTTGATCATTTTTCTCTGAAATCCAGGTTCCTAGGTATTTGTATTTATCAACCCTTTCTATCGGCACATTTCCCAAATGTATGCTTGTTTGTATGTTTGTTTTCTTAGTTATTATCATGTATTTGGTCTTTTTTATATTCATTTTTAGTCCATATTCTTTACAGAAATTGTTTGTTTTGTTCAGTAGTAGTTGGAGTTGTTCAGCAGAGCTTGCTATAATCACGGTGTCATCTATAGAGACTAGTCTTCCCTTAACTCGGATCTTCCGCTTTCGGGACCATTCGATTTCTTTCGTCCACTCCGAGCAAATCTCGTTTGCTCCGATCACCGTTGACCTACATGTGTAATCCTAGGCAGGAGCCCTTACAGGGTACTATCTTCCGGGTCAGATGAACCCTGTTTTTTACGAGATCGTTACTCCTCCCCCATCCCCCTTTATCCGGGCTTGGGACCGGCAACATAACAGCTGAACTACTCACGTATTTACAGCACGTTATTTGCAAAAACATAAAAACCCACACTACGGAAAATCTTTATAAGTGTGACATTTGTCTTAAGCAATTTGATGCAGCAGCTAAAACACTACTACAACAGTTCAGTTGACAACTCATTCGAGATTACACACTGGAGAATAACCTTGCAAGTGAGAAATTTGTACATTACATACATACATATAGTACTTCCACTCTAACTTTTCCCATGCATGTAATTATTCATGGATTACTTTTTATACTAGGTCTATTTTTTACTCACAGAAACTAGTATCGCAAAACTAAGCCGCTTGTCCATATAAATCACAATAAGTTAAACAAGGATAAACAAATTGCTATGTCGCTGATATCTTGTTTACTAGATATTAATTCCGTCCATTTACCTTCAGTATTTCACATGATTCGTAACTGAGTGTTTTTATGTTTACATGATGTAAGACACAGGGTTGCGAAAAAGTCTGGCAACACGTTATTTTCTCGGAAACCGCTAGAACGATTTTTATAGATTTTGTTGGGTAAGGGTCTATTACTTACTTACAAGTTTAAATTCTGTATTTCCAATGGTTGGCCACATAGAGGGCCCTGTCATTTGCTATAATTAAGTCTTCTTCTGTGCAGGTCTCTCTCATCTCTGTGCATGATAGTAGATGCCGGCTGGTCTGAACCGCGCCACAGTCGCAGGTATCGTCCTCCTGGTATCCCCATTTTTTCAGGTTACTAGCACAACGTGAAATGCCGGTTCTCAGTCTGCTTAGCGCTTTCCAAGTCGGATACGGTAAATTGTGTCCAGCAGCCATTTCCTCTGAGAGAGGAAAATGTGTCGCGGTAGCTGACGCTTGCCATAGGTGTATTCGGAGCGTCTCTGGCGCTTCGGGGATGGATCTTGATGTTTTCAGGAAGCTTTTCCGAGATCTTAGTCTGCTTGGCTGAGTTTGGTGGTCATATAAGGGGGTCTTCGGTCCGTCTTCTGCTTTTTCCGTTCTACCTCTGACGTGACCTTCCTCCTGATAGGTGGTGGAGCAATTCCAGCTATGGGGTATACCTCTTCGATAGGTGTCGGTTTCAGGCAACCCGATATTATACGGACCGTTTCATTTAGAGCCACGTCGACGTTCTTTGCGTGAGCAGAGTTTGCCCATACTGGTGCTCCAAACTCCGCGGCCGAAAAACATAATGCCAAGGCAGAAGTGAGGAGAGTGTGTGGTTGTGCTCCCCATTTTATATCAGTTAGCTTGCGGATGATATTAGGTTTGTTCTAGCATCAGTTTCAAACGGTTTGAAACCATCAGCGAATAGTCGACCAGCGCGAGTAGAGGAGATATTGTCCTTTTCATGATCATTTTTCAGTGCGTAACAAATGATAGGAAAAAGGGTAAGTCCGTGATAATACACATTTATGACATTTATTTTAACATGACATTTTAGTTAAATCTGACAGTTGTCACATTTTATTTTCAATTTGGAATAAAAACAAATCAATTGTGTCTATTGCATTTATAAAATGGTATTTTCTTTGTTTTGTATAGTCTTATAAATTATACAGATTATATTTGTAATATTATTATCTAATTAAAAAAAAATTATTTTTTTATTGTGGCGCCATCTATCGACACCTAGAATAACTAGAATAAATGTTATAAAAATGTCACCGACGAAATTTAATCACCGACGTGCCTTTTTTTCTGTCACATACAATTTAATGCGTTAGAAAGAAATCGAAAAACTGTGACGCACTGAAAGATGATCATGAGAAATACTGTAGTACTGGTGACTGTATTATGTTCTCTCACTGACCAACTGTTTGCTGACGGTTTCTGACTAGTTTGACTGTTTGCTAGAACAAACCTATTATTTCTGGCACTTACTTTCTTCTTGACATCTTGACAGTGATATCGGTAAGACAGAGTTCTATCCAGACGGACGCCAAGGTATTTTGGTGTCTATTAATACGGCCAATATTATAGTGGTAATTACATTGTTGTCAAATCTTTCGTTTTTCTGGAAATCTAACGAACTTTCTTATTTCAAATGGAACACCCTGTATATGTTTTAAGTTTTGGAATCCTTAACGGATACTGATTATTTTTCATATGATATTTCCTATACCTGAATGCTATAATTTCGGAGTTATTGTTACATTTATTAAAAAAAAATTAACAATTTATAAAAATCAATTTTTTCGGCCCGTGTAGACATTAGGTTTGTTCTAGCAAACAGTCAAGCTAGTCAGAAACCGTCAGCAAACAGTTGGTCAGTGAGAGAACATAATACAGTCACCATTGCTATCCCATCTACTCGCACTGGTCGACTATTCGCTGATGGTTTCAAACCGTTTGAAACGGATGCTAGAACAAACCTAATATTTTAGGTTCTTTGGATCATTGGGAACAAAAAAAGCTCTTTTGTAATTTTTCTCTAAAGTTAATCGTTTTCGAGTTATAAACAATTTAAAACTGAAAAAACGAAAAATGACGATTTTCAAGGTTCAAAAACACAAGTAAATTTTTTTTTTTTGAAATTAGAACATACTTAAGTTCAAGATCAAACCTTCTTCTATCAGATACCAATAAGAATTTTTGGCACGTTTTATTCTAAAATATTGTTTTTTTAATTATTAATGAAGCGCATATGAGAGAACGGGCGATTGGGCTGCATTAACAACTGAATAATAGTAAAAAAATGAATAACCATTTTCAATTTCGTTGCAAAACGAAAATACAGCCGAACCATATTCTAGTCCAATCAGAGAGTGCTGCAAGCACCTCTACCGGTTTCGAAACTTATTAGTCTCTCATCAGACATTTTTGATTTACATTTACTCTGTGTGGAGTATGAAGGGAACCATTCTCGTTGGAACTTTACCACGCTGAGCAGATGGGACGTGAATTGTAAATTGTAGAATTCCCTCATCTTCCTTAGTCTCAGCATCCGTATGGCTTGCAAATTGTAGAAGCCTCGGAGGTGTAACCAGAGAAGGTTCCCATTGTTTTCATTCTGGTGGGATGTTCTATATGCCATTAGAATGAAAACTTAATCTTTTTGAAAAATAATATTTTAAAATAAAACAAGACCAAATTGCCTATTGGTAGCTGATAAAATATGGCCTGAACTTGAACTAAGGCAATTCGTAGTTTCAAAAATAATATTTTTTACTTGTGTTTTTGAACCTAGAAAATCGTCAATTTTCGATTTTTTTTTCAGTTTTAAATTGTTTATAAATCGGAAACGATTAACTTTAGAGGAAAACTACAAAACACCTTTTTTGTTCACAATGAACCAAGGGACTTAAAATAATGGCTACCCAGGCCGAAAAAATTGATTTTTATAAATTGTTAAAATTTTTTTTAAATAAATATAGCAATAACTCCGAAAATGTGGCATTTGGGTATAGGGAATATCATATGAAAAATAATCAGTATCACTTAAGAATTCCAAAACGCAAAAAATATATAGGGTGTTCCATTTGAAATAAGAAAGTTTATTAGATTTCAATATTGGCCGCATCAAAAGACCCTCACACCGTGCGAGTAGATGGGATAGCAATGGTGACTGTATTATGTTTGACTGACCAACTGTTTGCTGACAGTTTCTGACTAGCTTGACTGTTTTCTAGAACAAACCTAATGTCTACACGGGCCGAAAAAATTGATTTTTATAAATTGTTAATTTTTTTTTTAATAAATGTAGCAATAACAAAAAATGTAGAAATTATAGCATTCAGGTATAGGAAATATATGAAAAATAATCAGTGTCCGTTACGGATTCCAAAACTTGAAACATATACAGGGTGTTCCATTTGAAATAAGAAAGTTCGTTAGATTTCCAGAAAAACGGAAGATTTGACAACAATGTAATTACCACTATAATATGGGCCGCATTAAAAGACCCTCACCCACCAAAATCCATAAAAATCGTTCTAGCGGTTTCCGAGAAATTGCCGTGTTGCCAGACTTTTTCGCAACCCTATATTTATGTTTACTGTGCAAAAAATATGTGAGCAGAACAGCAATTTAGTACATATTTGTAAAGATTATAAATAATACAAAAATAGATTGTTCAACTCCTAACTTGGTTTTTAATTACCTTTGTCATCGTTAAAAGTAAATGTCAAATATAAGTGCTTTTATATTTTGGCTTACTCTGTATATTCTTCTTCTTATGGTGCTGTCTCCTTCAGTGAAGGTTAGCGACTACACTGGCAAATCTGTCTCGGTCCAATGCGGCTTTAAACAATGATATTGATTCTGTACATTAGTTTTCCTTATTGTTATGATTTATGAATTTCTGATTAGAAATTGAATCATTTAGTAATTTTTTTGTTAACCTTTAACTACACGCGCTGGCGTATTTTGTACGCCAGATATAAGAATTCTGGGCGAATAATCGGCGTTCTGGGAAGATCGTAATTTACAGTTTATTATTCCTTGTTTCCGGTGGTGGACAATATACGCCACGATTATATTAATATGTCATAATATAAGTACATATTTCAATTGTTTTTTAGTCATTATGGCACAAAATATATTTTTCTTTATAAAAAATACTTTTTCTCCTGTAAAAAATCACATTTCAAAAAATTTTTTATTAGTAATTTTATTTATCATGGAATCCAGTTATTCCATGATTCCAGTTATAAATCCCAATTGGCTTACAGGGAAGGAACTCCAAGTATTCACTGATGCCGAATAAGGTTTATAACAAACAACTAAATGTATTTTTTCAAAAAAAAAATAAACAAATCCGCTGTTTTTAAGTGTATTCTCTTGTGGCGTATAAAGTACGCCACGCGTGTAGTTATGTTATAACTTAATGCGCGGGTAGTAAAGGTTAAATAAGTTTGAAAAATATAAAAATGTTGATTTTGAAAAATATTTTAGGGTCGCCGGTGACCCCATCTTTGAAAATCGTTCCACTAATTTCACCTTGTATTTCTAGAGTTAATACTTTAATATTCTTACCTCACAAATTCACGAACAACAAGTAATACGAATCGCAAAGAAGAATGTTCATAATCAAAAGTCCTTATTTACTCTTCAAACAATTTAAAAAAAAAACAATATTTCCACCTGTTTATGGCAGAAGCACACAAGAATTAAAAATGTTTGCAAAGGTTTTCTAAGCCCTGTTCACTGTGAAGTCATTCTTAGGTAGTCTTGTTTAAAATATATTTTTCCCTTTATTGACAATCAGATATAATAAAAATAAGTCTATTTATTTGTTGTACAATAATATAGTAAATTAATAATTGTAAGTGTGGTGGCGTGGAGAGGTAAATATCCAGCGATGTTTCCTCACTTTCCTCTTTGGTCGGTTGGCCAGCTTCTTCTGAGTCTTCTACTGTGGACAGGTTGCAATAGTGGATTAGGGTGTTGTGGTGTTTTCTGTTGTTTTTTCGAATGACTTCGTTATGGAGTTTTTAGGTCACCATGATACCTACCATGGTGCATTAACTATTGCTTGAAGTATCTTGCATTGTGTTCTCTGGATAATCACGGTATTGAATTTGCTAGCACAGCCCCACAGTTGAATGCCATAATAAGTCCAGATTGGATTTATCACTGCTTTATATATTAGCAATTTGTTTTCTATTGATAACTGGGATTTTCTACAGATGAGCCAGTAAAGTTCTTTGGTTTTTATATTAAGTTATGTTCTTTTCTTTGTTACATGGTATTTCCAGTTGAGTTTACTGTCATTGAAGCTCTAGATATTTGACTTGATTCCTGTCCGGAGGAGTGAATGTTATGTGGGATGATTTTGTTTCGTTTACCTTAAATTTCCACTTCTTCCGCCATATTTCAAGCGAGTTTATATGCTCTTGGAGATTTTGGGTTGCTGCAATAGAATCGTCATGCTTGGCAAAAATAGCAATGTCGTCTGCGAATCTCCCAATGGTTCTTTTATCATTTGTAGGTAAGTCTAGATGTATAGATGTAAGTATAATATAGTCTAGTATAGAGTGTGTACAATAATGGCCCTAGTATGCTCCCCTGTGGTACGCCAGAGTGAATAGGCTTGGGTTCAGATACTTCTTCTTTAACTTTTACTTTAAACTGTCGTTCATGTAAGTAAGCTTTCAGTAGGTTGTAGATAGTAACTTGCAGGAAGAATTATTTTATTTTGCATAACAAACCTGGATGCCAGACATTCTAAAAAGCCTGACTGATGTCTATAAAGGCAGCTGTGCAGTACTGTTAATTTAAAGTGACCGGTTGATGGCGTTTACTATGCGATGGTATGTTTGTATTGTTGAATGGTTTTGTCGAAATCCGAACTGGTGATCTGGGATCCAATTTTGTGGATTTATTTCTGCATTTATTCAGCTTATGATAAGTCTTTCAAGCAGCTTGGAGATTGTTGGTAATAAGCTGATAGGCTTATATGATGAGAAATCAAGTTTTTGCCAGGCTTTGGTATCATAATTATCTGTCCAATTTTGAGTGCTTTGGGCCAGTAGTCACATCTGAGTATTGCATTGAATATGTGCAGTGTGCAGTAGTTTTACTGTGCCCTTTTTGGGTTATTCTTTTAATATTTTTGCAGAAAATAGAAAATTTATAAGTCTTATTTCTGTTTTTATTTTAGGGTTGACACAAGAGGAAGACACATTGAAAACTGTACCTGTATATTCAAGTGATAAAAATCCAGATGAAAGTCTACCTGCTGAAGAAAATACATTCAAATGTGAAATTTGTTTTAAGCAGTTTTTCCAGCAATCTTCATTAGAATCTCACATGAAAAATCACACTGGAGAAAAATCTTTCAAGTGCGAAATTTGTTTCAAGCTGTTTTCTCTGGCAGGTGGTTTGAAGCAACATAAAAAAACACACACTGGAGAAAAACCTTACCAGTGTGAAATTTGCTTCAAACCATTTTCTCAACGAAGTCAAATGAAACAACATATGAGGTTGCACACTGGAGAAAAGCCTTACAAGTGTGAACTTTGTTTGAAGCAGTTTTCTCAACTAAGCCATATGAAACAACATATGAGGTTGCACACTGGAGAAAAACCATACAAGTGTGAAATTTGTTTTGAGAAGTTTTCACAAGCAAGTTCTTTGAAATATCATTTTAGATCGCATACGGGAGAAAAACCAAACAAATGCGAAATTTGTTTCAAGGAGTTTGCCCGAAAAGGTTATTTAAGTGAACACATGAAAGTTCACACCGGACAAAAACCTTATAAGTGCGAAATTTGTTCTAAGGAGTTTGGTTTTGTACATAATTTTAAACAACATATAAACACGCACACTGGAGAAAAACGTTATAAGTGTGAAATTTGTTTTAAGCAGTTTACTGCACAAATTAGTTTGAAACGACATATGAGATCGCACACTGGGGAAAAACCACACACTTGCGAAATTTGTACCAAACAGTTTGCTCGTAAAAGTACTTTAAACACACACATGAAAGTTCATACTGGGGAAAAACCTTATAAGTGCGAAATTTGCTTTAAGCGGTTTGGAGAAGCTCACCATTTGAAACAACATACAAAAAAGCACACTTGAGAGATTCCTAATTATCCCCAGTCGTAGAAGAAAGAAAACTAATTCCCCAACACTAATTTGGGTTCAGAACACAACACGGAACGATAGAACAGCTACATAGACTGGTAAAACACATCAGAAGTGATCTAGAAAATAAAAGGTATTGCCCTGCTGCATTCCTGGACATTGGTCAGGCCTTCGACAAGGTATGGCATGCTGGTATCCTATTTAAACTAAAGAAAAACCTTCACCATCCTTTTTCTCTCTCTCTCTCTCTCTCTCCTATGGCGCTACAGGCCAAGTCTGGCCCTGGCCTCTCCCAGCATCCGCCTCCAAGTATCTCTGTCTCTGGCTGCTCTCCTCCAGTTGTCCACCCTCAATATCTCTTTAGCATCGGTTCTCACTTCCTCTATCCACCTCTTACTTGGTCTTCTTACTGGCCGACGCGCGACGTCCCTCCATAGTTCCACTAAGCGTTCTACTAGGTATTCTTTTCTTATCCATTGTCCAGTCTTATCCACTATCCAGTTGCCATTAAGTCATTGAAATGTGATCAACTCAATTTGGATCCCACGTGTTGGGAAACCTGTATACCTTACCTTAGGGCATTATCCTGTTTGCCATGTGACCATCACGGGCCTTTTTCTTGAAGTATGCACTTTTAAGGCATCTATATTTTATGTAAAGGGTTTTTACCCAGATATTTTTCTTTTGTGGCTCAGCTAGCATCCAGTTTATCGAACACTGATGATGATTTTTTATAAAAATCGAAAACGTTTTGTTGTGATGTAGCCCTTTTAAGGGATTTTTAATAAAAAAATTTTATACCTTTTACAAAGGATTTCTTTCCAACTTTTCTTATCCCTTCTTATAAGGTGACCTAACAAGCGCAATCTTTGTATTTTTGCGTAATTTGCTATAGAGGGTTCTCTGTAATATTGGTATAACTCGTGGTTGAACCTTAGTATCTTTATACCATTGTCGCAAATAATGGATCCCAGTATCCTCCTTAACATCTTTCTTTCAAAAGTATTAATATGGTTTATTGTCTTTTCAGTCATAATCCACGTTTCTACACCATATGTTGCTATTGGCCGTATGATGGTTTTATATATTTTAAACTTTACTTCCCTATGGATGTTTTGGATCCAAACACCTGCGACAGAGAGAAGTATGGTTTGTTAGCAAGCATTATCCGTTTCCGTATTTCTTCATCCTCGATGCCGTTCTGTTATCTGTACACCCAAGTATGTGAGCTGTTCTACTACTTCTATATTAGCGTCGTCTATTGTTAAATTCTGCAAGGTTCGTTGGTTCCTTGCTTGTATTAGGGCTTTAGTTTTATTTACGTTGACGACCAGTCTTTTTTCGCATTTTCTTCAAGCTCCACATTTAGTTCTGTAACGTCTCTTGCGGTTTTTCCCATCAAGTTTGGATCATCTGTGTACATTGCAATCTGCTTAGACTTATTAAACAGTAATTTTTTTGATTTACGGACATATTTTTCTGATGACGTATTTCATACATCCTTTTTATCAAATTCTGGAAAGCTATATTTTTAACCGACATTTCCTAGTCAATCAGGGAATGAATACACAAGACTAAGACCAATAAAAGCCGGAGTACCACAAGATAGTGTCTTAAGACCGATATTGTACTTGCTCTACACTGCTGACCTACCGACAAGTGTGACAGAACAACGTGTGCAACTTTTGCTGATGACACCGCTGAACTAGTCTCTCGCCATGATCCAATCACAGGATTTAGAACCCTTCAAAAAAATCTTAAGAATATCCAAAGATGACTCAAAAAATGGAAGATAAAGGCGAATGAGAGTAAATCCACCCATGTAACATTCACCACGAAAAGGCAAACATGTCCATCTGTAACTCTGAACGAAACACAACTCCCACAAACGGATACTGTCAAGTACCTAGGAGATTAACTTGGCAAAAGCACATTTTCACAAAAAGAGAACTAGGAATAAAGTTCCGAGAAATGTACTGGATCATCGGTCGTAAATCTCGACTATATCTTGAAAGAAAACTGCTGGCTGATATATAAAGCTGTATTAAAACCAGTGTGGACCTATGGTATCCAACTTTGGGGGACAGCCAAACAAATCTAGAAATACTGCAGAGATTCCATGCTGAATGCCCCTTGGTACGTGCCAAACTATGTGATAGAGGACAGAGCAAGATTTTAATGTGCCATCCATAAAAACAGAAATAACAGAATATTACAAAAATTATTCCAAGAGACTAGAATTTCATCCAAACGAGTTGGCGAACATCCCCACTGTTGACCATAATGATGTACGACGCCTGAAGAGATTCAAAATAGTGGACCTAGCAAATAGATTCGAATAATCTGTGATAACTTAACTTATCTTAACTTGTTTTAATTTAATTTATGTAAAGACTGTGATCACTGGATCTCCCTATACAGGCCAAATTTTTAATTTTTGTCTAATACTTTACCTATTCTTCTTAGTTAAGGACAGGTTATAAATATTATACAATTTTAAAAAAAATCTGGACAAAGTACGGTATCCCCCTAAATTAAGAGGGCTGTGAAATTGCGAACGCAAGTTGCATTTATCATATTTGGTAAACTTGTCATTAGTTGTCAACTTGACATTACATTACGGTTAAAATCTTTGTCATTTTGGTTCTTTCTACCGATGAAACAGTTTTTTTTAGTAGACCATTATTCCCGCTCATGTGGAGTTGAACGTAATAATGGCCCATGTTTAAAACAAGTGCCAGAAAGACATCAACATCAACATTTTAACAAGGCGTCCCCTAGTAAAGCTGTAATGCTAGCGGTTGTTGAGAAATTTCGTCGCACTGGTCGCATTATGTCAACGTAAAGGTTCTTCAGGTCGTCGAAGAACAGTTTGTACCGATACTATAGTTTGTTTTTTTAACCAAGAGGAGTGATTCAAATTTACCGCGCCGTAATGCTTGTTTCTAATTGGTCCAACCGCAGGCAAGTTTACTCCCATTGACATATTAAGCCTAGAGTCGGCATACTCACCAAAAAAGCGTAATGCGGAAACAGCATGTAAACAGTCGATCGGTGGTCTATCTATCTCTTTTAACCAAGCGACTTTTGACATGTGACGGACAAAGATGGCTAGACCACTCAATCCTATGTCGGCGTTACACCTCGATGCATAGAGTGGCATATCCCTAGCACAGAATAAATAACCACACAGAAGCGAATCTGACTGTCGTTTCCATTGATTTTGTGGGGACCAAAATATTTGACCTTGTGCACCAGTTACAGAATAGAATTTGATGTTCTAAGGAATAGACCATTCCAAATTAGGTAATATTTTTGACAAGTAGTTATTAATTAAATATGAAATATAAAATTTAACTATAAAATATAAATAAAATAGAAAATACAACATCTATAAATATAAAATTTAACTATAAACAACTGTCACGTCAGTCGCAAAAGTGAGGTTGCACCAGTTACGTTGACACATGAGCATGAAAATTATGTTACTGTTTTCGGCAGGAGTTTCGCTTCTGTGTGGTTATTTATTCTGTGTCCCTAGCCAAGTCTATCCTCTTTACATGTGGCTGTTTACTCCACTGTTATTAAATTTTGACACTAATGAAATTTTGGCACTGTCATTTTATAGGTTAATTAAGTATATCGGCGATTTTTTGCGTTTTCTGCATTATTCCTTTAATTTTTAGATTTTTAGTCTACTTTTATATAAAAACAGTTGTTTTTAGAACTCTTTAGCGATGCGATGTGTTAGTATAATATAATATGTATGGATTATCATCGAAAGCTGATTTGATCAACGAAAAAAGAATATGAATTTGGTGACTTTTCTAGTAACCTTCTTGGGTGTGAATCTGTCTTTTTAGTTTACTCATCTTGATTAAAAAATCAACTTATAGTGAAAGGCGCGTGGATAACCAAATCATCCAATTTCCACAAAGAAGTCTTGTACGAACAGCACGTAAACTGAATATAAGTGAAACATCTACACGTCGAATGTTCAAATCTATTGGCGGCTTTCCATACCGTATTCAAGTGGGATAACGACTAAATGTTGTGGATAAACGTGAAAGAGAAATTTACTGTGGACGCATGCTGAGCTTAGGCCCGTATTCATAGTCGGTACTCAAGTCTGAGTCGATGCTTAAGGTCGACCTTGAACAAATTCTTATACAAATTTGTATACAAATTTTTTCAAGGTCGACCTTAAGCATCGACTCAGACTTGAGTACCGACTATGAATACGGGGCTTAGTGTATGAAGAAGATCCCGATTTATTAAGAAACGTTTGGTTTTCTGACGAAAGTCACATTCACCTCAACGGTTACATCAACCGATAAACAAATCGATTCCTTTAGTTTGAATTTCCTGATGCCATTGCAGAAAAGCCTCTCCACAGTGCTCGAGTAGCCATTTGGGTTGCTGTGTCTGGTCATGGGATAATTGGTCCTTATTTTGTTGAAGACGAGAATGAACAGCCAGTTACTGTCAATCAAGAGCGGTACAGACATAATATTGTGACACCTTTTGTCGTGCGCGTAATTTAAGTATCCGTAAGCAATGGTTTCAACAAGATGTCGCAACAAGCCTTAAAGCCGACCACTACATAAATTGGCTCTGTGAACATTTTGGTAACAGAATAATTTCTCGTCACACAGATTTCGAGTATCCACTTCATTCACCGGATTTAACACCACCTGATGTCTACATTTGGGGTATGATGAAGAATTCCCATATTTCGCTCGGAAAATCCGCCAGAAACTGTTAAGGCCGCGTCCCACGATCAAATAATTTGATCAAACTGGTTTGAGCAAACTGAAAGTGACAGTTAGTGACGTCACATCCTGAGTGTTCATTGTGGATAATAATGAAACATTTTAATTTTAAATAAAGTACAAACAAGTTAGACAACTCAATACAAAAAATTTGATCAAACTAGACTGATAGTGAGAGCACAGATTTGTAGAATTTCAAAAAAACTGCAATTGTGACGTCACTTTGACGTACTTCCTCAAGTACGTCAAGTTTGCTCAAACTGTTTGATCAAATTATTTGATGGTGAGACGGCGGCCTTTAGAGAACTACGGAAAAGAATACAAACTATTTACAACATTTGCAGCAACCGCTTTTCTTAAATATGTTGAATGATCTTCAGAAACCATATGAAGCTTGTTTGCAACGCCATATAGTGCACATTTTGAACATATTTATTATAAAAATTAATACATAATTTTTTTTTTTAAAACATTTTTGATTTTTTTTTTATATATTTTTTACTTTCAGTACTGTTTATTTTGGCGGATACTGTATTTGGTGACTATTGATGATGTATGAAATGAAAAACATGGCGCAAAAAGTCTTACCTGTTGTATAAAAGCAGTCTAGTAGAACTAATATGGAAGCAAGTAAAACTACCAGAAGACTGAAACCTAAATATGGTTGTACCTATCCACAAAAAAAGAAATCGAAACTATTTATGATTAGACCGGACAGTATCGTCGCCCCCGCTAGCGAAATTATTCCGATTCGATTTTTTTGCACAAACTTACTCAAAAAGAGGTCCTTATAACATATCCACAGGGTGCCGGGCGGTGCCGTGGTCGAAAAATTGTTATACAATTTTTTTAAACAAATTCACAAAAATAATTTTTTCATTTCGAACAATATTTTTTAGATAATTTGGGTCATTCTGAGCAAAAAGGTATCTTGGCATTTTTGTATAAAATTGATTGTTGTCGAGTTATATGCGATTAAAAATTTGAAAAATGCAAAAATGGCCATTTTCAAGGCCTAATAACTCGATTAAAAATTATTATTATGAAATTCAAAAAGTGAACAAATCAAGTTTTAAACCCCTTCTTCAAGGTCCTGAAGAGATTTTTGCCATTTTTTTTTTATTACAAAGGTGCTATTTTTAATTATTAACAATTAGCGCTATAGTCCAACTGTATTGTCGCCCCCGTTAGCGAAACTATTTCGATTCGATTTTTTTGCACAAACTTTGTGAAAATGTGCTTTTGCCAAGTTAATCTCATATCAAGGTGGATTCCTAGGTACTTGACAGTATCCGTTTGTGGGAGTTCTGTTTCGTTCAGAGTTACAGATGGACATGTTTGCTTTTTCGTGGTGAATGTTACATGGGTGGATTTACTCTCATTCGCCTTTATCTTCCATTTTTTGAGTCATCTTTGGATATTTTTAAGATTTTTTTGAAGGGTTCTAAATGCTGTGATTGGATCATGGTGAGAGACTAGTTCAGCGGTGTCATCAGCAAAAGTTGCACACGTTGTTCTGTCACACTTCTCGGTAGGTCAGCAGTGTAGAGCAAGTACAATATCGGTCTTAAAACACTATCTTGTGGTACTCCGTCGTTTATTGGTCTTAGGCTTGTGTATTTATTTCCCTGCTTGACTAAAATATCGGTTAAAAATATAGCTTTTTAGGATTTGATAAAAAGGATGTATGTATGAAATATGCCATCAGAAAAATGTCCGTAAATCCAAAAAATTTACTGTTTAATAAGTCTAAGCAGATTGCAATATACCAGATGATGTAAACTTGATGGGAAGAACTGCAAGAGACGTCACAGAACTATATTTGAAGCTTGAAGAAAATGCGAAAGAAGACTGGTCGTCAACGTAAATAAAACTAAAGCCCTAATACAAGCAAGGAACCAACGAAACTTGCAGAATTTAACAATAGACGACGCAAATATATAAGTAGTGGAACAGCTCACATACTTGGGTGTACAGATAACTTAGAACGGCAGCGAGGATGAAGAAATACGGAAACGGATAATGCTTGCTAACAAAGCATACTTCAGTAGGGGGTGGGACACTAAACAGTGGAAAAATTTTGTAGATCTTCGGAAAATTTCGACGTTTTGGCCCACCAAAATTTCGGCGTTTGACCCACCCCCAAATTTCGGCAATCTTATGTGGGAAAATTTCTCACTACCTGGTAGCACCTACTCACACCCGTGGACCAATCAAATGTACCTGACTGCATGCCTACCAGTTTTTATTCAAATTTTGTTAATCATATATCTATTATAATTCGAAAAACAAAAAACGCCTGTGCGGGGATTTGAGCCGACGTCCCTCTGTGTGAGAAATTTACAAGGCAGGTCAAAGCTAAAAAAGCAGGCTTGGATGACAGAAGACATTTTGGATTTGATGGAACAACGGCGATTAGCGAAAAGCAACGAAACACTTTATAACAGCATACAAAAAGAAATTCGACGTAAAATACGAGAAGCAAAGAGTCAACATCTAGCCAAACAGTGTCAAGACATTGAAGAACTTGAAAACAAATATGACACGTTTAACATGTATAAAAAAGTGAAAGAAGCGGCTGGTATCTTCAATAAGAAACAAACTGCATTGCTACAAGATAAACATGGTAAAGTAATATTTGAAGTAGAAGACAAACTTAAAGAATGGGAAAATTACGTTACGAACCTATTCGAAGACCATAGGAGTAGTTCACCACCCAATATTACTAACCCGATATTACTAACTGCGACGGACCCCTAATACAATCATCAAAAGATGGCAGAGCGACTGGTCCTGATGAAATTCCAACTGAAATATAGGTACAAGCTTATAAATGATAGCAATGTTTTAGAGGCTATAACTTCGTTTTTAAATACCATTTATACCAGGGGACAACTTTTCACTGTTTATAGCTCTACCTAAGAAGACAACAGCAAAAACCTGTGCTGATTATAGAACCATCAGTTTGTTAAACCATTTATTGAAAATTTTTCTGAAGGTAATACATCTACAATAAATGCGAGGAATACCTGGATGACACACAGTTTGGTTTCCGTAACGGGTTTGGAACGAGAGAGGCATTGTTTGGAATAAACGTACTTGCTCAAAGATGTCGAGATATATCTATAGACATATGCTGTTGTTTTATTGACTTCCAAAAGGCATTTGATCGTGTTAAGCACTCTATATTGATCGAAGCTCTAAGACATAGGCTTGGACGGCAGAGATGTTCGAATAATTGCAAATTTATACTGGAATCAAACAACATCAGTTTTAGTAGATGGTGTGGAATCACAGGCTCTTAATATTAAAAGAGGAATACGGCAGGGATGCCTCTTGTCAGCACTGCTTTTCAACGTTTACTCCGAAAGAATTTTCAGAAAAGCTCTTTCTGAACGGAGACAGGTCTGGATCTGAACATTTTTGAAGATTTTTGACCCCCCCCCCCAACCTGCGTTACGTAATACTTGAACGGTTCCTAAACAGAAGCATATAAAACCGTCTATATATATGTAAATAAAACCAAACTTGAGCAAGTTGATAAAATCGTTTACCTTGGACAGCAACTAAATTGTAACGCAGAAAGACACGGCAAAATTAGATCTAGGATATGTTATGTAATTTAATAAAACTATGGACCGACTTTGACTACTTTATTTAAACACATTAATATTAATTTATATCATTACACGAGACAAGATGGACATCTTCCACATGGCATCATTGCCGACATTACAGTGTTCTGTCTCCGTGTGACATTTCTTTGACAGCTCCCAAATTGGGGTGTGTTCCGAAATGTCATAACTTAAATAAGTAAATATACAACATTTCTCCCCTTCTTTTTAAAGATTAAATCTCATTCTACCATATCTAGTGTGTAGGGGTGATTGAATAGAAGGTGAAGTTGTAGTTGTAATAGAACTAGCAGCATGCTGAGTTGTTTCTAAAACTGGTGATTGAATAAAATTATTTGGTACAACTTCAACTTTCATGACATGATTCTTATTACCTCTATCTAAAATTAGCGACGGGCTAGCACTTATTTTTTGGTTGCACAACTACGTCACGCACCTCCGGTAAAACACTGAAGCTGGATAGTAAATGTGGATGCCAGCCTGAAAGTAAATTACCAAATCATTACATCACCAACAAAAATTTCCAACATATTGGCACTGAATTATAAAAAAAATATCTTTAAATGAAAGCTGCGACCCCACCTTTCTTGAAAACAAAATACAACTCGAAAATTGTAATACATTTCCATACGAAATTAACCACACTCCTCTAAATCTCCCGCTAACATTTTATGAACTGAATGATTCACTTATTACTTTTTTTTTTTTATTTATTTATCGTCTGCAATAAACTCAATTTCTGAGAGTTGTAACGGGAAATAAATTATTGGAAGTATCTAGTGAATAATATAAGACATTAAGTTAAGGACAGTGATAAGAAAAAACTTTAAAATCGGTGAAATAGCATTGGAATAATACCAAGGACCTATAAAAAGTAAGATCGCTACAATTGATAAGCTTGTCTAACATCAAAGCGTAGAAACGAAACCTTGACCATAGATTAATAATATAGTATTACCGGATAGATAGGCAACTCACTGTAAAAATTTGGTTCCTTTCGCCACTTGCGACCGTAGTGTTAACTAATCACCATTTGGCGGGAAATTTAAATGGACAAGCATTAATTTCATCCGTTCAGCGCCTCTTGCGGGCCCTTTCGTTACTAATTAAAATATCTTCTATCTCACCTATATTATTAAAATAAAATACCAGAACTTACTAAGCTTGTTAAAGTATCTTATTTAAATAATATCTAAGGTCCGCTTGCCACTATGCTAAATTTAGTACTGAAATTAGTACTAAAAATATTGTATCTACAAATTAGATGCGCGCGCCGATTTAGTACTAAAAATTAAAACATGTTCTAATTTCTTGTACTGAAATTGACACAATATTAAAAAGTGAGGTTGTATTGTATATTAGGTACTTTTGTTTTTTTTATAGGTACATAATAATAGTGATTTCAACTTTCAACATGTGGAGAAAAAGGCAGATTGAAACATTAATAGAGTTTTACAAATCGAATCAATGATCAATGTTTGTATGTGCCAAAGCACCCTCTCTATAGAATAGGAACGCACGAATTAAAGTTTTGGAAGAAATAAAGGCAGAATTAGCCAAACTAGGTGTGGATATATCTCTAATAGCAGAAATAAAAGCCAAGTTTGCCAGTTTTGCAAAAATACTTCTTCCCATCTTTTATTGTTAATAAGTTAATGGCTTGCAACTTGCAATCTCAATTAGTAAAGCTCCTATCTATGAACCTTGAGTAAAGCTGCGCATGCCTATATGCTGATTACAATTCGGATAGTTGCAAACACAAACTTGGCACAAACTGACTTTTTCATACTAAATCGACTCGCGCAACTAACCAATATTTTTAGTACTGAAATCAGTACTGAAATTAGTATAATGGCAAACGGGTCTAAGTAATACTCATAAATTATTCGGAATTCCCAAGTTACAAAAATATGTTATTTTTGCTGTCAAATTTAGTAAGGAAAAGGGATATAAAAAAAGTTATGACAATGTTTTTCTAAATATAGGTACGTGTATTTATTTGTTGTTTCAGATAAAACAGTTATAAACTAATTACTATTTACCTATCTATGCATTTTTCTAACTTTTCTATGATTTGTACACAACGGTACACAACAATAATAAACCATGTTCAGTTTTTTTATTAACACAACACAAAAGTTCTTTCGTTTAGTAACTAAAACAAAACTACACTTTATCAACGAAGGATAAGGAACCAACTTAAATTGAAATTACTAAGAACAAATCGTTAAAGGTAATACAATAAAAAATAAAAACTGTAAACTAATGGAAAATTTTTTCCACTAACTGTCATTACTTTTGACAGAATTGACATTGCCGAGTTAAGCCTCGTTTGATTATTTTATTTATGACATTCAGATATGGCGTTAACATAAATGATTGGTTAAAGTCTTCGTGAGCGAGATAGGCTGTCATTTCTCTTTATTAGCTGACGGTAGTGAAAGTGATGGGGGAAATTCCCCAGTTTGTTCATATAAGATTCCGGGGCATGACCTTGACCGTTGAAATTGCGACGTTGCCGTTGTGAGTAGACTTTCGGGATAACCACAGAAAATAACAACGGATAATACACAAACAAAATAAATACGGTAGACGCTGTGACGCTGTCTTCTCTGCACTGTTGAGGTGGAAGACAGTGTTTGGCGCCGGAAAATGGAAAAATTAGAGAGTGATGACACACATCCAGAAGGAGGGTCAAAAATTGATCAATTAATAATAATGATGAGCCTCTTTACCGATGACATTAAGGAAATAAAAAGAAATCAAAAAGAAAGTAAGGAAACAATAGAAAAGCTCATTATGGAAAACAGAGAGCTGAGAAAAGAAAATGCAGAACTGAAAGAAGAAAATAAAGAGATCAAGGAGGGACTCAGAAATAACAAAAAACATGGAAGTTATGGAAAAACACCGACGAATAAACAACGTAGTTATAAGCGGCCTAACAATAGACACATATGAGCAAGCACGGTTAAAAGGAAAAATCAACAATTTCATCAAACACCACTTAGGAATAGAGGTGAAAATAAGAAATGCTCACAAGCTAGGCGAAAAAACATGTGTAATTGAATTAGAAAACCAAGAGGAAAAAGAAAAATAATGAAAAAAAAGTACAAGCTAAAAGAAATTAAAGAGCACAAGGTATATATCAACGAAGATACAACCATAAAAGAACGAGATATACAGAAAACAATTAGAAACATTGCCCAGGAAGAAAGAAATAAAGGAAATGAAGTCAAAATTGGAGTAAAAAAAATATGGGTAAATAACATCGAATGGAAGTGGAACGACAAAGAAGGCACAATGATCAAAACAGCATCAAAAAACTAACAAATAACTGTACCATAGGAATAACGTTGACGAAACAAGCACAGAAAAAGGATAATGATAATACAAAAAAAAGGAAACAAGAGGAAAAAAACAAAAACCGGACCAAAAAACAAGAAAACATGTCGAAAAGAATACTTACTTTTAGGAACATGGAATGTAAGAGGCACATATGGCGAAGGTAAACTTAAACATCTTGCGAGAGAAATCGAAAAGTTCCAGTTTGACATAGTAGCAGAGGCGTAGCTACCGCCGTATCAGCCGTATCAATTATACGGGGCCCCCGACATTCAGAGGCCCCAAAGCGGCATGTCGAAACAAAATTCCATTCAAAAAATTGAACAAAATATTCTGCAATTATTTCACTATTAAAACTCTTTGAAACAGTGTACATATATTGTTGGGATATCGACATTTTCGTGTAATGGATTCTTTATTATAAACTGTATTTATGTACTGTACAGGTACCTATCTATTTTCTGCCTCTCGCCGTTCTATAACAACAGACGTTTTTTGTTTTCAAGCTATTTCTTATTGTCTATTCACCGTTGGCTGTGTGAGACATTGTATAATGTATAATGCGAAATTGCAATATTTCTAATCGCTTTACCTTTGATATTTTGAAACATTGAAACACTGTGTATTGTTTGCGTATATTTTCGTGTAATCAGTTCTTTATTTATAATTTGTATTTAGGTATATCTATTTGCCGGTCGCTTGCCGTTAAAGAACAGAGCTTCTTCGTTTACGCTCCTTTTCAATGTCTATTCACCCTTGGCTTGAAAAAACTGAATCTGTTTTAAAACAATGAGTCTCAATTTAAATGTGTTTTTGACTTTGGATTATTAGAGTTTATTAGATTAATTATTATTATCTATATTTGAGTGTTATACGCTGAACTTATTAGTTCCTAAGGTTGTATTATGCAATTTGCAATTTATTTAAATTTTGCAATATACAGGGTGTTTCATCAATAATTGGAAATAATTTAATTGTAGATAGATTACTGGACTCAAAATATGTATTAAGATTTAACCCAAATCACCTAGTCTGAAAATGCTCCTTACATTTCTGAAAAATGCATATTGTAATTAGTTTTTTTAAATACCTACAAAACGCTTCTATTCAGAGAAACCAAAACTGGTACGCCTATTTATCTTCCTTTTTTATCTTTAACTTTTAAGCTTTTTGTCACTGGATTATTAAATTGTGAGGCATTCTAGTAATAAAAGGTACTCTTGCTTTAAGTCGGTAGGATGTAGGATACACCGTTTTCTAGAAATGTCGATTTGAAAATTTTTTGTTTTTTTAATATGAAAAAAATTAAAAAAAAAACTATGAAAAGAATAAACGAAAACTGGTACGTTTATTCCAGAGATGAATCGATTTCATCAATTGCGAATTTCTAGTACCGGTCATATGCGTGCGTTTTGAGTAGGTCAACGGTTATTTTATCGCATTATTTTTTGTGTCTTTAATTTTGAAACATGTTTGACACTAAATTATTAAATTATGAGGTATTCTAGTACTAACAGTTACTCTTGCTTTAAATCGGTAGCATACACCGTTTTTTTGAAATTTTTTTTTAAATTTTGATCAAATTCAAAAAACGAAAAAATTTCAAATCGATTTTTTTAGAAAACGGTGTATCCTACTGGAGAGTAACTTTTAGTACAAGAATACCATAAGCTCCCTTAATCAGCCTTTTCGGAGTAGGTGTTATATGTTAAACCTTAATATGTATTTTGAACCCAGAAATCTACATTTAAAGTATTTCCAATTATTAATGAAACGTTCTCTATTGTTTTGCTTTATTTCATTATCTTTTATTTTGTAATAATATTGACGATTTGTGTAATTTCAGTAAACTGTATTTGTTTGTACCTACGCTTTGTCCATAAAATTGTAGAATTTTCAGTGGCAATAAAGTATATTTCTATTCTATTCTATACACGCGTTTTTGCTGCTGTTGCTGAACATTTTTTTAGCACTATCCCATATCAGTCGTGGAAAAAGGCCCCGCGACAAACTTTGATAGGGGGCCCCTGTGGGGCTAGCTACGCCACTGCATAGTAGCCTTGCAGGAGACGAAACAGCTGGGAAATGATATATTAGAAATAGAAGATACATTGTTTTTTAACAGCGGTGGAAAGAATCGAATATTAGGCACAGGTTTTATGATAAGAAAAGAACTAAAAGAAGCAATAGTAGAGTTTAAACCGGTATCAGACCGCATATGTACTATCAGGATCAAAGGAAAATACCAAAAAATCACCCTCATAAATATTCACGCTCCATCCGAAGAAAAAGATAATGATGTTAAAGAATGTTTCTACAGTGAACTAAACAGAACAATCGAAAGTATACCCAGATATGATATGAAAATTATTTTAGGCGACGCTAATGCCAAAATAGGGAAGGAAGAAGTGTTTAGACCGACAATAGGAAAGCATAGCAAACACAATGAAACTAATGAGAACGGACAATTTCTCATAGATTTCGCAAGAGAAGAAAATTTGATCATAATGAGCACATATTTTGAAAGAAAAGAAATACATAAGGAAACATGGATATCGCCAGATAGAAAGACTAAAAACCAAATAGATCACGTGCTGATTGAAAAAGAAGAACAGCAATGTATAAAGAAGATAAGAACATACAGAGGACCAGATGCCGACTCCGATCATTACATGGTGGGCATCAAAATGAAACAACTGATACCAGAAAACAAAAACAAAATAAAGGTAAAGAAATATATAAATAAACCGATTCGATTAGTAACAAAGAAAGAGCAAGAAACGTATGGGGAAACAATGGAAAGAGAACTAAAAAAGATACAAATAGAAGAACGAACAGAAAATAACTGGGACATCATAAAGCAAGTAATGAACAAAGCAGCAAAAGAGTGTAATAAACAGGAGAATAAAAAGAGAAAGGAGTGGTTCGACATAGAATGCCAAAACGAAATAGAACTAAGAAAATCATTAAGGATGGAAATGATAATGAAAGAAACGACAGAGACGAAGAATAAATATATAGAGCAAAGAAATAAAGTAAAGAGATTGCTGAGAGAAAAGAAGAGAAAACACGTAGAAAATAAGCTAAAAGAAATAGAAGAGAACTACAGAAATAAAGAAATAAGAAACCTGTATCAAGGTGCCAGAAATGAGAAAAGAGGATACTAACAAAAACCAATATTCGTTAAAAACAAAGCGGGGAATAATATAAGCGGTGAAGCAGAAATAGTAGAGAGATGGAAAGAGTATTTTGACGAGTTACTAAATGGCAAGAATAAGTCAAACCAAAGAGAATACATGGAAGCAGAAGAAGGAAATGAAAACTTAGAAGACATAGAAGATAATTCACCCAGCAAAGAACAAATCGAGGAAATCATAAAAGATTTGAAGAATAACAAATGTCCTGGAAGCGATAATATAACAGCAGAGATGATGAAATATGGTGGAAAATTGCTACATGAGTGGATATACAAGATCATAAAAGAGATATGGAGAATAGAACGGATACCAAAAGATTGGAAGGAAGCAATTATTTGCCCATTACACAAAAAAGGAGACAAAACAGAATGTAGTAATTACAGAGGAGTAGCATTACTAAATACCATATATAAAATCTTATCAAAATCCATAAAAGATAAACTTGAAAAAGAAGCTGAAAATATAATAGGTGAATATCAGTGCGGATTTAGACGAGAAAGAAGCACAACCCAAGTAGCATTTTTACGACCTGCAACCAATTTTGTCCTAATGGGACGTTAAATTTAAGGACAAAATTGGTTCACAATAAGCCTTAACCAAGGACAACGTCTGTTTTTCCTATGGACCAACGTTGCTGCTAATAAGTAATATAATCTGATGACCAACCGACATCGGGAATAACGACGTCAAATATTAGGATAAGGTTTGACGTTAAGCTGACGTCGGTCTTAACCTATCTGTAGTATAAGTGCAATTAAGTGGCATACATCAACGACTACTCAACGTCGGGAATTACAACGTATTTTTAAGGATAGATGCCAACGTTCAGAGGACGTTGGTGTTTTATCGAGTATGGTAGACGTATTTTTCGGGCAGACGACAACGACAATCCAACGTTGAGAATACCAACGTTAATTATTAGGTTAAGGTTTAACGTTAAGCTGACGTCGGGAATAACCTCTATACTACAATAATTTACTAGAAGACATTTAACGACTGCTCAACGTCGGGGATTACAGAGTATTTATTAGTATCGAACCCAACGTTCAGGAGACGTCGGGTGTTTTCTCAGTAGGTATATGGTAGATTGCTGCGTGTACTTGCGGGAAGGTGAGAACGACAATACAACGTAGGTAATAACAACGTAGTACTTAAGTAAAGTTGTATACGTTAACCTGACGTCAAAGTTTTTTATAAGATACCTGTAATTTACTAAAAAATGTCAATCTCAAATCGTCCACCAGATTAAGGCGTGTTCACGACGACGACCGGTCGTCGGGAGTCTGTCGTCAAGACCAGGTTGTTTGCGCTTACTTTAGGACGTATTAGGTATACAATAGGTAAATTCGAGGTGTGCAAGGTAAAATAGGTTATACTAAAGGTCGGCAGAGGGTGTCCTTGTCCAAATCAGTTAAAATGTAGTGCAATTTAGGTCGCGAGTCAAATCCGCCATTAATGAAAGATCGCCATGGTTCAGCCATTTTTTGAAACATAATGTTTGGCAATTTTTTTGCTAGATTTGATGAATATTTGATTTTAATTGACGAATTTTGTTTATATATAAATCAAGGATAATTTTGTATGGGTCTAGACATAATAATATGTTTTTTTAATTACGATGCTTATTTCTATTTTTACCGTTTTGTTCGATTTAACCTGTAAATTTCTGAGGCGCTTTCAGTTTTTAGCAATTTTTATACCTAGTTTAACAGTACACTTCCTTGCGTTTGTAACTTTTCGACCGCATTATGCAATGAGGCGGATGATTAATAAAATAATTATACAAGTCACTTAGGTTATATTCTGAATATAGTAGGAACCTACTTAAATAAGTATCAACAGGCCGTCATGCATCTTAGTTTCTGATGATTTAATATCCTCCAAGATTATTAACCTATTTGGTAAAAATGAAGTGTGTCGGCCGTACTTCTGTGGTAGAGAATTTTGTACTATTACTTTACAAGACCAAAATATCTCGAGCTGAGAAGTCGAGAGGGGGACGTCGAGGCAACCCGTATTTCTATTCCCCACTTAGGTGCAAATAGCGGTTTTCTGACCATCGTCGCAACGTCGCGTATTAACGTTGGGACATTTAATCCAACGTTAAAACGTCATAATATTACGTCCAATTGCTTCTTGGGAACGGACCAAATATTCGTAATCAGAGAATTACAAGCAGAAAGCTATGAACACAACCTACCAATGATAGCGCTATTCATCGATTTCCAGCAAGCGTACGATAGAATAAAGAGGAAGAATTTAAAGCAGGCGCTTGAGGAATTGGGAGTTAGCAGAAAGTTACGCAACATGATACATATTACGTTAGAAAATACAGAATAAACAACCAATCATCAGACACATTTATAGTAAATGAAGGAGTAAGGCAGGGCGATCCTTTGTCATCATTACTCTTTAACTTATGCCTAGAAAAAATAATGCGAGAAGCAAAAATCAATAGAGAAGCACTCCTATATCAAAAACGACACCAAGTTTTGGCATTTGCGGATGATGTGGTGTTGCTTGCAAGAGGAACAAAAGAGCTACAGGAAATAGTACAGAGAATAGTAAAAGCATCGAAGAAAATGGGACTCCACATAAATGAAATTAAAACAAAATGTCTGGAATGGACAGATGGTCAGATGTTCAGGAATGGACAAAAGCTTAAAGTAGAAGTAGAGGAAGGAACATCATACGAATTCGAAATGGTAGAAAGATTTACATACCTAGGAGCAATAATATCACGTAAACCGAATATTAAAGAAGAAATACAAGCTCGAATAATGGCAGGCAACAAAAGTGTACATGCGCTTAATGGAATGTTGAAAAGCAAGTTTTTATCAAGAAAGGCAAAAATACAGTTATACAAAACAACTATCCAACCAATAGTAACATACTGCAGTGAGACATGGACAATGACAAAAAATGAACAAAGTTTACTGGAGATCTGGGAACGGAAAATCCTGAGGAAGATATATGGAGGAATAATAAGGGACGGTTTATGGTTAAGAAGATCAAATAATGAGTTAAAGGAATTATACAATCAACCTAATATAATAGGAGTGATAAAGGCACAGAGACTTAGATGGCGAGGTCATATAGAAAGGATGCCGAACGCGAGGACTCCAAAAAGGGTACTAAACTACAACATAGCCTTCAAAAAAGAGAAAAGGAAGACCGAAAAATAGATGGAAGCAAGAGGTCGAAAAAGATATGGAAAAAATGAGGTTAGAAGGTCAGAGAAGAAAAATGAATAACAGGAAGGAATGGAGAAAATCACATACCAAGCCAGAGAAGATCTAGGTACCTAAAGAAAAGTAAAAATGAAGAACGAACAAACTTTTCAAGCCATGGGCCTCTAAGGCCTTTAGTGCTATTATATATATATATATATATATATATATATATATATATATATATATATATATATATATATATATATATATATATATATATATATGATTCACTTATAGATTTGATGAAGGATTCTAGCCCTGGTAAAGATGATATACCATCTATTTTTCTGAAACAGCTTCCAAATTCAGCCATAATGGTACTGCTACAGATATTCAACCTCATATGGCAGCAACACCAGTACCCCACAATTTGGACTAAGGCTATTGTGCTTCCATTTCTTAAACCTCAAAGTCCTCGTCTAGATCCCGAGTCCTACCCTATAAGTCTGACATTCTCCGTGGAAAAATTACTAGAAAACATTGTCAATGCACAGCTCACCTGTACACTTGAAAAGTCAAATCTACTGATACATGAACAAAATGGTTTTAGACAAAACCGATTCGGCATAGATAATATTCTAGACTTAGAAAGTGATATTCAGGAAACTCTAGCAATTCGACAACATTGTATAGCAATATTTTTTATTTAAAAAAAGCATTCAACACGTGCTGGAGGTATAATATTTTGAAAAAAACTGCACTCATGGAATATCCGAGGTAATTGCCTAGAATTTATTACAAACTTTTTGCGGTACAGAACATTTCGAGTAAGGGTTCAAAATTCACATTCAGAAGAATATACTGAAGAAAATAGGACTCCTCAAGGATCAATAATTAGCCCAACACTATTCTTAATCGCTATAAAAATGATATAATAAAAATTTGCAAAAACCTCTGAAAGCTTGCGTTTAAGCAGATGATTTAGTAAAAACCCCTCTCTAATGTCGAAATAATTACAAAATTTTCTAAAACTAGAAGAATGGTCCCATGGCACGGGATTTAAATTTTCTGTAACCCAAATAGTGGGAATGGTATTCACCAATAAACACGCTTTCAGCACATCAGTATTGAAATTCTATAATTCAACTATCATGTTTAAAACAGACGTAAAATTTATGGGAATGTGTTTGGATCAAAAACTGTCTTGGAAAAAACATATAAATCAACTAGTCGCATCTTGGAATAAAATATTAAATTTATTAAGAACATTATCTAACAGCGATACCAGCGATAAAATACCAAAATGCTTGATCCTAAGCGATTCACTCGGTGCTTTACAAACTTTAAATCATGTGTATCCTAAAAGCCCCCTAGAGAAAATGGTAAAATCTGAACTAGAAGTGGCTCAAGAAAATTCCAGACGCATTACCTTCATATGGATCCCATCTCATATTGGTATTGATGGAAACGAAGCAGCAGATCAGTACGCCCGTCAAGTGTAGGAACAGAGGTAACGGAGTGTCGAAATCTCGCGGGTGACATAAAATCGTACTTTAGAAATCTAATCACGTGTAAGTGGAACCAAGAATGGAAATATTCACAGACATCTTTAAGAACAATCATAGATAATGTTTACCCGCGGCTACCGAGAATACGATCCCGGAAACTTCAAACTGTTATCACACGTCTGCGTATAGGTCACACAAGGTTCTAGGTCAATTGCTTGAATGCAATTGCTCGAAAATAAATTGCTCGACATGAAAATTGTTTGAAATACAAATTGCTCGAATAAAATAAAATAAAATAAAAAAGAGAAGTATATATCTAAAATATTTATTCACAATAATGAAAAATATTAATATGTAGGTACTTACATAAGAAAGATACACAAATTATGTGAAATTCCACGTATATAATCACAGATGTTAATTTGTGGTTCATAATTGTTAATTAAACGCAATAACCTATCAGCAGTGTCTCTATATCTCCTATGACCCACTTGAGGTTGTTCGCCACTTATGTATTGTTCAATTTTTAGTTCATTTAAACTTTGTTCACGTTTTAGGACGGAAATAAATTTCCAAATGCTTGAATGGTCCGCACTTATTTGCATTTGAAATCCGCGATGCCAACCTTCGATAAAATTATTTGTTTTAGGAAGTCCATCCGTACTCCATCGTAACAATTCCACATGGCATGGGCAAAAAGTGGTTGACGTCGTTGATGTCCTCGGCGTTGTGGCCGGCCAATCCAAGTATCTTCGAAATAATCCAGGACAGCCTGAAACTCTGGAGGGAAAATGTTCTGGTCGCAGAGATGTTCAAAAGCGTTAACCACATCATTTGTAGGAACAAATGCCAAGGCTGGAAGCATTTTTAAAGTTAAAGCTGTGGATTCTGCTCATATTCCCTTTGTAAACCGTTGGACTGGATATGGCGAAAGATGCATTGACAAAAATGAAAAAAGCATCCCTATGTACAGTATCTGGTAACTCTTGTTGTACAGCATTTATCATCGCCAATTCAAAATCAGTCATGATAGTAATTGGTGTTGCAGCAGCAGGCAAAAAATTAAGTCTGTTCTGTCTTATTCGGCAAAAGAGCGAATACCAGAGGAATGGCCACATTGTTCTTTAGTCAATGAATTGTATAAAGTTGTTCAAAGAGCGTTGGAACTACTTTGAAAGTGCCGTCGGCATACCAATGTTGTGACTGTGCCAATGGAGTAATGTTGCGCCAAGTGAAAAAAATCAGGATTCTATTAGGTATAGGTCCCGAGTCAAACAAGAGAAAAGTTTCTCCTGCCTCACTCGTTTTAAATTCATTTGGTAAAATGAGATCCTCTCTTCTGCTTGGATTGGCTGGTGCAACTCTTTTTTCTCTTATGCTTTCCTAATGGTTCACTTCATATATCCAACGCAAGGTAATTTGGCTGCAACAGCTATAAAAACTCGAATAAGAGCAGTCTCCCATTCTGTTGCAGCAGAGACTCTGTTATCTGTCCGCAGGAGTTTTTATGACAGATTGGGATATTGTTCATACCCAAACGGTGGTATATTTGAACCATTTCTGAACACTGTAGGTCATAAAGAAGTATTTTACATTTTATTAGGAATTATTTTGTCATTTCGTTCACTGTTTATTTTGTCTATGTTAGTTTTAACTTTATGACATGTACTTAACTATTTAAATTTTAAAATTTTATACCTTACTATTTTGTAATGTTGTACATTGGGTAATTATTTACTCTTTGACAAATAAATAATATATTTTTGTTTTATCTTTTGTGTGTTAGCCCCACACCAGCAAATCGTTACAAAAAAGTGACAAAATGTGGCTTTGATTAGAAGTTACTCACAGTAACGAAATAGCTCGTCGTTTCGGCCCGGCAAGTCAAGAACGCATGTACGAGAACGGAACGGGACAACGGGAGTTATGTATTTACCATGCATCTGGTAATATGGTGACAAAATAATAGGTGACTGTCACCTATTACCGCGATATCTCGCAATGTTGGGAACGTTACCGTTAAATAGCGGTAATTTCCATCTCTATATTAAATGAAATGCCATACCTCACAAATACTTTACTATTTCTGAGCGGTGTCGTTCCAAAGTTAAAGAGAGGGGAACGCTGAACGAGGAAGCAATAAACGAAAATGTAGAAACCACTGTTGGTAATTTAACAATCCTATTAGGTTACCTACTCCTTGTAAATAAGTAATTTCCAAACTTAAATTATTTGTTTGAATCTGCCAATGGACGATTAAACATGGATACTATTGGCTCCGTGCGTCTCCCCTCTACTTACAGTCACGTGACACGCTGTCAGATTTTGTCAGGACGTTTTAACATTGAGTCTTATGGGATTATTTTGTTAAACTGGAATATTTTATTTTGTAGTGATAATAACCGAATACAATTGTGAGAATTCGTTAGTTATTAATTTATACTGTAATTTATAGTGCAACAAAAATATTTTCTTTTTCGTTAATAAAGATTTATTGACATAAACTGCGATAGTGAGGTTATGTATACAAAATCAAACTGATAATCAATATTGGAAATAGAAGAGTTTATATCAGATTAAGTGCATTTTATTTTCTGTTTATATTAATACATAATATCACTAGCGGGACACGTATGTTTAAATGTCTCATTTAAACATACACAAAGTGTCCTGATACAATTTCAAAAAACCGCCACCATGAGCAGGTCGGTCGATTTTGCTTTGACACTTTGTTAACGCTCAGAGCGGAATATTAAGCAATGTTGCCGATTTTAGCGCTTCCTTCAATGTCCTATACCAAATTACAAAGTAAACGTTCTGTAAAAATCTTATTTCTCTGGACTAAATACCGGATAAATAATACCGGACGCTAAATCAATAAAATGCATGTCAATCTGCTCAATATCATCTCCGTCTAGCAAATTAACAAGAATTACGTCTAATTTCATGGTCATCGGCACCAGCAATTATTGTTGCATCAATTTCCAAATTCATTTTTCAATAAAAAAAATTACTGTGTTCCTCAACATTATTTTCTATTACCTACCGTCAGAGTCCATGAGTTCGATTTCCCTGAGTGTGGAAGTTGATGAGTGAGCCAGTGGTATCTGACACTCTCTTCTCTTGGTAGTTTTGTGTGTTTCCTGTTTGCTCTTTTAGGTCCATTTAGTTCCCACGAGAAGCTTTGAAAAGGGTGGTCCGCTTCTGTGAGCCCCCTTTCGCCCTGTTCCCAAGGTCAAGTCATACTGTTACACCCAGTATCTTTTATGCCCTTGCCACCATAGGCGTAACCAGGGGGGTTTTGGGGGTTATAACCCCCCCATTGGGATGTACTTTGAGCTCTATACGCTTAACACCATAGCCCTCAGAGACCTTCCAGTAGTTATAACCCCCCCCCCTTTCAGGTAGTTGTAACCCCCCCCCCCTTAGGATCATCTTGGTTACGCCTATGCTTGCCACGGTAACTTACAGTTTGGCAGTACGGGCCGAACGTTTATTGGTCGATAAGCCTTAAGCCTCCTCACCGGCGACAAGATCATACGACTCCCAGGGTGCGCTAGACTGCCTTACATACATTTTAACTACAAAAAGATTTTTTGAAAATATATTCTGAAATTAAAAAATAATTCATAGTTTCCATTAATTACTACCACACTATTTTTAAAACATGTCGTTTCATTAACTAACTGTAAAGACTTCCGCAAATAATCTCAAATGCTTTTTTGTAATAAGTTTCCATAGTAAACTAATTAAAGAAACCTAATTTAACACTTGTAAGGTTTATCTCCAGTGTGCACTCGCAAATGTGTTTTTAAATAACATGCTTAAAACAAAGTTCACACTTGTCAAGATTTTTCTCCAGTGTGTACTCTCAAATGTCCTTTCAAATTATCCGCTCGACCAAACTGCTGAAATTTCACTCTTGTAAGGTTTATCTCCAGTGTGCACTCTCAAATGTGTTTTTAAATTACATGCTTCACTAAACTGCTTAAAACAAATTTTACACTTGTAAGGTTTTTCTGCAGTGTGTATTCTCGAATGTGATTTCAAAGTGTTTATTTGACGAGACTGCTGAAAACAGATTTCACATAAGGTTTCTCTCCAGTATGCACTCTCAAATGAATTTTCAATTGTTGTGGTTCACTAAACTGCTTAAAAAAGAGTTCACACTTATGAGGTTTTTCTCCAGTGTGTATTCTTAAATATTGTTCTGAAGCTATTTCCTTGTGGCATTTTTATAATTAAGTATTTTCTATGGGAAATAAGCCACAATTTTATTAAAAAATGAATTTATTAACTAACAATAGGATTTTGTATTTTGACAACGAAACCCGATTTGGGCTTCGAAACGTTAATAAATTCATTTTTTAATAAAATTGTGGCTTATTTCCCATAGAAAATGCTTAATTGTATTCTTAAATGTTTCTTCAAATGACCTGCTTTACTAAACTGCTTAAAACAAATTTCACACTTGTGAGGTTTTTCTCCAGTGTGTACTCTTAAATGATTTTTCAATTGACCTCCTTTACTAAACTGCTTAAAACAGATTTCACACTTGTGAGGCTTTTCTCCAGTGTGTACTCTCAAATGTGTTTTTAAAGTATACGCTTCACTGAACTGCTTAAAACAGATTTCACACTTGTGAGTTTTTTCTCCAATGTGTACTCTTAAATGTTTCTTCAAATGACCTGCTTCACTAAACTGCTTAAAACAGATTACACACTTGTGAGGTTTTTCTCCAGTGTGTACTCTTAAATGTTTCTTCAAACGACGTGCTTCACTAAACTGCTGAAAACAAATTTCACACTCGTGAGGTTTTTCTTCACTGTTCGTTCTTAAATTTTGTTTCAAGTAATGTGTTTTAGAAAACTGTTTGAAACAAATTTCACATTTGTAAGGTTCCTGTATAATCTGAATGAATGAATGTTCACAAAATGTTTCCATCATTTTCATTTTATTCTCCTGAGAAAAACCTAAAATAAAAACTAACTATAAACATTTGCTACAAGAGAAAAATAAATACAGACATAAAATAATAAACAAGGTTAAAACATAATCAAATGTCAGACAGCAAGTCTTGAAAAATTATTTAATAATACAGGGTGTTTCATTAATAATTGTCCATATAGTAACTGGGGAAACCTTAGCACAAAATACGAAGATTTAACCTAAAACACTTAAATAAAATGTTGTTCCTTACTGAGTTACAGGGTGTTTTATCTAAAAATCTAAAAACTATTTTTGCTCAGCGTTTTAAAACTATTCGACTTATCCTTTTCATACTTGGCAGAAAGTATAAGTACTGTAAAAACGACTAAATATGTTAAACAAACGTTTCTGGCTATTACCAGAGGCGTACGACGGGGGAAAGTGATTGGTTGACCCTTTCCAAATTCTACGCCACTGGCGGAATTGCTATTTTAGTTCAATTTTTGGATTCTCCAATACATTCTATGAAAATAATATACTCTTCATTCGTAACGATAAAGTCATTAGTTTTCGAGATCTTTGAAGTTAAAAATGAAACGACACGGTTATTTTGATTAATGTATTGTGTCGCTTCATTTTTAATTTCAAATATCTCGAAAACTAATGACTTTATCGTTAAGAATGAAGAGTATCTTATTTACATAAAAAGTATTGGAAAATCAAAAAATTACACTAAAATAGCAATTTGGTGAGTGTCGTAGAATTTGGAAAGGGTCAACCAGCCATTATCCCCTGTCGTACGCCTCTGGTAGTAGCTAGAAACGTTTATTTGTCTTAATTTAGTAGGGTGTACAGTACCTACACTTTCTGCCAAGTATGATAAGGATACGCCAAATAGTTTTAAAGTACTGGGTACAAATAATTTTTAAATTCTAATCATATGAACCATATCATAAATTAATCAAAATAACTGTACCGTTTCATATTTAACTTAAAATATCTCGAAAACTAATGACTTTATCGTTACCAATGAAGAGTATATTATTTACGTAGAAAGTATTAGAAAATCTAAAAATGGCGCCAAAATAGTAATTCCTCCAGTGGCGTAGAATTTGAGAAGGGTCAAACTTTCACCATCTGCTGTCGTTACGCCTCTGCTAGTAGCTAGAAAGGTTTGTTTATCATAATTTAGTAGGGTGTACAAGTAGTCGCGCACTGTCTGCCAAGTATGAAAAGGATACGTCGAACAGTTTTAAAATGCTGAGTAAAAATAGTTTTTGAATTTTTAGATAAAACACCCTGTAACTCAGTAAGGAACCACATTTTATTTAAGTGTTTTAGGTTAAATCTTCGTATTTTGTGCTAAGGTTTCTCCAGTTACTATATGGACAATTATTAATGAAACACCCTGTATAAGCAATATGTTTTAGGTACCTGCATTTCTGTCTTTTAGATGCTTAAGACGCCGCTTTCTGTTAAACAATCCTATGATATACAGTATGTCCCTCAAGTTGGAACCATATGGAATTTTTTTATTATTTCCCCCATTTTATTATTAATTTTACAAAAAAAGTTATTCTTCATAAAAAGCTTTGCATGGTCTAAAACCTGAGATTCAACCATCAGATATCAAATTTTATGAATATTATACGAGGTAGTAATGTCAGACGCCCCTCAGTCTTTAACCAATCGGCGCACTGACAACAGCTCTCTGGGCAGGAAAAACTCCTTATTGGTCCGATGATCAGAATTTCCACTTTCCTACGTCATAATCCGCCAGAACAAAAGAAAATCTGATATAAAAGGAGGTGGATTTTCTACCACCGGCCAGTTAGAGCTTACCCTCGTAATCGAAGACTCCTAGGTTCGGTGTAGTGATATATCCACCTGGAATCTGCCTTTAATTTCTTGCTATTTTGTATATGTTGAGAAGCGAAACTTGATATTTTTATATTTGCTTTTATTTTGTGTTATTCTAGCGGTATCTCTGCCTGCAGACTACGCGCTGAGAAAGCACACATTTCTTGTGCCATTTTATTCTTGCATTTTTACTTACTGTTTGAAAATATTTTCTAGTGGAATTCCTCTTCGTAGGTCACGCATCTGAGATATTTTCCCATTTTATTTATCATACTGTTTGATATATTTATGTTTTGTGCTCGGTCCTTCCATAAGTTAAGGAAAAACTTAGAATATTTTGCCACTTTATAGTTGCATATATTATTTTTCTCCTAAGTCGTTTTCTTCCGTGAGTTAAGAAAACACTTAGACATTTATTGGTTCGTGTCTATTACATTTTTCTCTCTTTCCTAAGGTTACTTTCCGTAAGTTAAAGAAACACTTAAACTTCAGTAAGTCAAGAACACTGTTAGAGACCTTTTCTTGTGCTATTTTCTATTTGTCTTGTATCTTTCCCAAAAACATCAGCTCTGTGGAACTCCTCGTACGTTACGCACTAGCTGTATTTTCTACAGGGTAGTCCTCATAAGACACCCAACTCTCACTTATGGCTCCACGTGCCACACCCTGGGCAACTGCATTGGTCTACAGGCTAAACTAAGTGAGGGTAACCAGATATGGTGAAACTGGCAACGTCTGTACCCAGAATGGGCGGTTGCAAACGGCGTCTGTTCCATAGTGGGCGGCTGAAAACTAAGCCTGGAAGTGGCATGAAGGAAGGCAACGGGATACCACCTTCATTATTTTTCCCAAGAGAATCACATGAATACATTCAACTCAAAATTATCCGGAGGTATAACTGGTTCCCCAATCGAATCTCCGGGGGAAGCGGTCTTAAATGTTACAAACTTACGAGCAAACTTAAGAAAGACATTAAAGATAGGCACCTGGAATACACGCAGCTTATTTGAAGCCGGGAAGCTGGCTAACCTAACTCAAGAAATGTGCAGAATCGATCTAGATATCCTGGGGATCTCAGAAATCTGGTGCCCTGGATCCGGTAAATGCACTACAGAAAGCGGAACATTCTTTTACTCAGGCAATGATGACCGCGATCATAGAAAAGGCGTCGGGATTATGTATTTATTAATAACAGATACAAACAGGTTTCCCTACTTACATGTATCCGTATCTACAATGACAACAGTTTAGTACAACATGCACATAATGTAATAATTCAAGGTAATAGAGACAAAAACGACAGATGTTTATCAGCAAAAACGTTAAAAATAATAATAAAAAAAACCTCTCTTTATATTATTCATGCAATAGACGTTTAAATAATTGCAAGTTTATTCCAAATAATCCCACACAAGTGGTTGTTGTTAAATCGTTGTAAATTTGGCACATTTTATTAAGTGGGCTAGAAGTATTTACAAAAAATAATATGTTTCTTGGACGGGTTCTGTGATCCGGGACATAAAATTGTATTTGCCCCAAAAGATCAGGCGAGTCTATTAAGTGATTACATAGTTTATAGAGAAAAATTAAACAACGTTGAAGTCTTCTTTGCTCTAATTTTTTATATTAAATTCTTTTCTTAATGGTTGATACGAATCATATTCTGGCGATATTTTATGCTTTTTGTAAAATAAATATTTAATAAACTTGTTTTGAATTGATTCAATTTGCCGCATGTGACCACTATTTAATAAGGTACTCCAGACAATACTCCCAAGTTCTAATTTGCTTCTAACAAATGAATTAAATAGCCGTTTAATTGAGTCGATATTATGAAATTTATATGTTACACGTTTAATAAGTCCCATCATTTTGTATGACTGAGACATAATATTTTGCACATGTAAGTTAAAACTTAAATTATTTACAAACGTAATACTGAGATCCGTCACTTCTAGTATGGTATAGTTAGACCCAAACCCAGACATCCAAAGTGAAAGTTATGCTCCAACACCAAATTGTTCTATATGGTCCACATAATGTTCAGAAAAAAGTCACACCATTTTGAGCGTCGGGTTTGGGGGGGAGAGCGGGAAGAAATCTGCAAATTCGTAGTTTTTTAAGTTTTTCGTCAATATTTCTAAAACTAAGCGGTTTAGCATGAACAACCCTCTACACAAAATTGTTCTACATTAAATTTGAAATAAAAAAGGCCCTATGCATAACCCTTCTAAAATGAACGGTTCCAAAGTTACGGAGGTAGTATAGTATAATTGGTCCAAAAAAAGGCCTAACCCAGACATCCAAAGTAAAAGTTTTCCTTCAACACCAAATTGTTCTATATGGTCCACATATTGTTCAGTAAAAAGTTACACCATTTTGAGAGTCCGGTTTGGGGGGAGATGGGGGAGAAGTCGGTAAATTAGTAGTTTTTTTAAGTTTTTCGTCAATATTTCTAAAGCTATGCTTTAGTGTAAGGAATGTTCTATAGAAAAATATTCTGCATAAAATTTAAAACAAAAAAGGTTCTATACATAATTGTTATAAAATCAACGGTTCCAGAGTTACAGAGGGTGAAAAGTGGAGGTTTTCGATACTTTTTATATTTACCGATTTCTCTCCCCTCTCCCCCCCCCCCCAACCCGTCGCTCAAAATGGTGTGACTTTTTTCTGAACATTATGTGGACCATATAGAACAATTTGGTGTTAAAGGATAACTTTCACTTTGGATGTCTGGGTTTTTGGTACAGTTATATCATAAATATTGCCCAAAAAATATAAAAAGTATCGAAAACTTCGACTTTTCACCCTTCTTAACTCTGGAACCGTTGATTTTATGACAATTATGTATAGAACATATTTTGTTTTAAATTTCATGTACAACACTTTTGTATATAACATTGTTTACGATAAAGCATAGTTTTAGCAATATTGACGAAAAACTTAAAAAACTACTAATTTACCGGTTTCTCTCCCATCTCCCTCCCAAACCGGACGCTCAAAATGGTGTAACTTTTTACTGAACAATATGTGGACCATATAGAACATTTTGGTGTTGGAGGAAAACTTTTACTTTGGATGTTTTGGTTAGGCCTTTTTTGGACCAGTTATACTATACTACCTCCGTAACTTTGGAACCATTCATTTTAGAAAGATTATGCATAGCACCTTTTTTATTTCAAATTTAATGTAGAACAATTTTGTATAGAGGGTTGTTCATGCTAAACCGCATAGTTTTAGAAATATTGGCGAAAAACTTAAAAAACTACGAATTTACCGATTTCTCCCCCCTCTCCCCCCCAAACCCCACGCTCAAAATGGTGTGACTTTTTTCTGGACATTGTGTGGACCATATAGAACAATTTGGTGTTGAAGGATAACTTTCACTTTGGATGTCTGGGTTATGCCATCTTTTGGATCAACTATACTATACTATTCATTGACTCTATGTAAGTTATTATTTCCCATATTGTACATAAAATAACTAGGGTTTGCCTGACGACTATATGTCATGATCGTACATTTGTTCAAATTAAAATACAGTTTATTACGTATTGACCAATCATAAATCTCGTTTAAATCGTACTGTAATTGAAAATAATCATTCAAATCTTTATTTCTCTAAATATTTTTAAATCATCCGCATATAAAAGGCACCGAGATGTAATTAAAGAAGGTAATTCATTCACAAACAGTAAAAATTATAGCTGTCCTAAATTTGAACCTTGTGGTATACCTGATTCCACCAGGAAAACCTCCGATTTATCTCCTTTATATGATACAAATTGCCATCTATATGTCAAGTATGTTACAAAAAGTTCTAGCAATGCATTGCTTAGCCCAAAGTATAATAATTTTTCTAATAGAATATCATGGTTGACCTTATCGAAGGCTTTGGCGAAATCAGTGTATACCACGTTTACCTGGTTCTTGTTGACTATGACATCATTAATATAATTAGTAAATAATAATAAATTAGCTTCAATAGATTTATTTTTACAAATTCCATATTGTTGTGGGCATATCATTTTCTGTACATGTGCATACATTTTTTCATGTAAGATGTGTTCAAAAATGTTTGCTATACAATTCAAAATTGCAATAGGTCTGTAATTTTTGCAATCATTTCGTGAACCTTTTTTATGGATAGGAGTTACCTTGTCATTTTAAACAATTTCGGAAAATAATTATTATCTACTATTTTTTGGAAGATAATTATTAGAGGATATGTAAGGTAGTCGCGATATGCTTTAAATATATACCCCGGAATACCATCAGGTCCCGAAGAAAACTTTGGTTTTAATTTTGAAAATGCGTTATGTATATCACGCACTGTAACTTTAGTGAAACTGAAAGAAAAGCAAACTGAAAGCTGTGAGCAAAGGAGAATTATTGTGACTAGAATTAATAAAATTTAAATCGTATGTAGAAGATTTATGGTCATATATAGACTTAAAATAATCAGCAAACTCTTGGGAAATTGTTTTACTGTCAGAAATTATTTCATTGTTTCCATTAATTATATACAGGGTGTCCCGGAAAATAGTGCGTTCCTTCAAGGTATGGGCTAAGTGCACCATTTAGAGCAAAAAAGTCTAATAATTTTTTTTTTGTTAAGTCAACCGTTTTCAAAAAAATAATTTATTAATTTTAATGCATTTGATTAATGTCCACAGAAAAGCAAATACAGCCGGCAGCGCTGCGTTCCTTCTGTGCTAAAATAATTTTACTGTAACTCAACTATCATGAATCATCGATCATAGGCATAATATACATTGATAAAATACTGATAACAGTAATAGAAAAACAGCATAATATTTGTGTTTATTAAATATCTAATAAATAAGGTTTGTATAGTGTTTTAACTTACATAAAAATTTTTTACTACAATAAAGCTACGTCTTCAAGAAGCATCGATAGAACATGTTGCAAACATTTGAGTACCTGCATTTCTCCATTCAATCTTCTGGGAAGTTCGAATGGTTCAATTAGATGATTATAAAAAATATTCCCAGCCCACAAATTCATACTTTTGTCAACCACGAAAGTTAAACACACCATTCGTAAAAATAAACTTTATCTGCACATAACACTTTACACAGAAATTCGGGTTCTCTGAAGATCTTATTTTACTTGGAGGTAAATAGCCTTGCTGTAAATCTTGCACTAAACGTAATTAACATAATATCATGATACTCGCTATAGAAATCATGACAATATCACAACAATAGGATGTACCTATTCTGGGGTTACAGGTGATTATGATATGACTGTTTGTGTTTACAATTTGTATATTTTTATCTAAGCTGTGTCAAAATAAATAAAACTGCCGTGTTGCCAAATGTAAATTTTAGTAAAATACATTATTTTAATTTTTTGAGGCAACAGATGACTTTAGAAAAAAAATTTATAAGAAAGTTTTCTTTTAAATGGTGCATTCTACCTACACCTTTAAGGAACGCACTATTTTCCGGGACACCCTGTATTCAGTGTCAATACTCGCTTTCTTGTTTCTATTTACCAAATTCCAAAATAAGTTAGGGCTAGTATTGATACTGTTTTCGGCATTATGTATGTATGGCTCATGCGCTTCCCTGATTCTATTTTTTAAAAGTGCTCGCAGTCTTTTATATTCAGTTACATGATAAACCGCTACATTTTGCATACCCCTATGAAACTCTTTCTCCCTTTGCAAACGAATAATGTCTGGAGTAAACCACACAGGAAATTTGTTTATTCTACTCTTAGTTCGAAATCTAGGTACAGACACCTCAAATATTTCATAAATTTTATGATAAAAATAGTCAACTGCAATGTTAATATCTTGTATTCATCCTAAATTATTCCAGTTACAGTTCCTCAATAAATCACACAACATAGGAAAATTGGCTTTTTTAAAATTAAATTGGTTAGTTAGATTATTCATCTCATAATAATTGATTGTTCCTGTCTTTATCATGTTAAATGCTATACTCAAAACTGGATGTTTTTTATCCTCATTTGTAAATGGATAGTTATTTTTACCAACTAAAATATCAATATTACTCAAAATTAGATCTAAGGTTCGCACATCCTCATTCACAATGTTATTGAAAGACTGAAAGTTATACATACTAATTAATTCATAAATTGACAAATATTTGAGAGAAGTGTTGTTTTCAAATTTATAGTCAACACCGGTTACACAAGGCAAATTAAAGTCTCCAAAAACTAAAATTATCATTGTATTATCTATGTACGAAAAAATATCAACAAAAGCTATATAATCGTTATTGCTCGACTGGGGGGGGGGGGGGGCAAATATACGTTACTAAGAATTAATTTATTTCCAAATACATCCAATTCAACGAATAGTACCTCTAATTCAGTATTTACTAAGATTTGTTTAGATTTATATTTTTTATGAACTGCAATCAGAACACCTCCGCCTCTTGCCTTACGCGTCCTTACAAGGTCCCTATCGTTTCTATAAACCACATACCTTTCGTCAAACAATTCAGAATCATTAATGTCATTACTTAACCAGGTTTCCGTCAAAGCAATAATATCAAAGGTTTCTATCAACAAACTTTGGTAAAAATCTGTCGTTTTCGTCCTTAAACCTCTCGAATTTTGGTAATAAGAGCTAATTTTCATTAAAAACTCTGGAGCTCCATAATTGATTATACAACTTATATAAAATAATTACATAATTTAATATCCTTGGGTGCAAAACTTAAACAAAAAACCTAAATAAATACAAAACAAGTTGTTACCGTTCTAACGCAAAATAGAACAATATAATTAAATACCTATTAATAATAGCGCATGAAAACTACTTATTTCCGTATAAACCATAATACCGTATATAATACCATAATTAAAAATAAAGAAAGCAATAATTATAGGTACAGATCAACCATTAACAAAATGAGGAGTTCCCAAATACATTAAACAACTAAATATTAGTATCTAAATTAGATTAAAATAAAAAACATGTCTACCATAAAAAGTGGAAAGATAAATGAAGGTACCAAATAGTTTGTACTAGATACTACGCAGATAATGACCAAACCTCCATCTTGTCACGTTGCCACGTTTACCATTAAGTAGCTGATTTAAAGATCTTGGTGCGACGTAATATTTTTGATACATCCGTCCTTAATAAAGATTTTGCCATCCCTGGACCATGCATTTTGTTTTCACTAATAAATATGTGGGTACCGTTTAACAACTTTTTTGAAATCAAAATTTCTTTCTTCTTTAGATAGGATACCATTTCGAGTAAAACAATTCTTGGTTTATTATTATCAAGTTCTCTCTTACCCAGTCGATACACATTATTGATATCATTTTCACTTAAGTTCTCGACTTTCATTGTTGAATGGATTAATTCTTTAACCACCCTAGGCAAATTCTCCTGTTCCTGTTCTGGTAACCCATATATTCTGAGAGTAGGTATTATTCCGTCTAACCTGCATAATACCATCCAAATAGGCTTCATTTTTTATAATCCTATTGTCATTACTAACAACCCTACTGTCAATTTTATCTACAGTAGTATTTAGGCAAACCAATGTCTCATCAACTTTAATAAGCCTTTCATTAAGATCTTTGAACAATTTTGCTGCATACCTTTTCAATTAGCATTTCCAACGTTCTATCATCGGGCAAAGATATGCTTCGGCTACGGGTTACTTTATCCATTTTTCAAGATGTTCGTAGGTAGATACTACATGATGTTTTTTCCAACACTGAATTATACCCACCTAAACTTTAGACACTAATGATGGTATAATGTGACTTAGTAACAATTTTTGTGAACATTAAATTAGTAATTTGATTATGATAAATAAAAAATTGATGAGAGCTGTCACAAAGTTTGTACCATATTCCGACCGCACAGCCTTGGTAAAAATTGAAGTGAATCTAATAATCTCAACATCATACAGGTCTATGCACCAACTGCAGATGCAGCAGATGAAAAGGTGGAAAACTTTTATAGTGAAATCACAGAATTGCTTAAATTGACAAAGAAACATGATGTTAACATATTTATGGGAGATTTTAATTCCAAAATAGAGAAAGGGGTGACCGACTCATACAATTTTGTCAGGAAGAAAACATGAGAGTTACCAACACATGGTTCCAACTCCACCCTCGTCGCCTTTATACTTGAAAATCTCCAGCCGATAGAGCTCAGAACATAATAAGAAATCAGATAGACTTCATTCTCATCAACGCTAGATTCAGCACAACTGTCAAAAGAGCTTGCACATATCCTGGAGCAGATGTGCCTTCTGACCATGTACTATTAGTAGCCGTCATAAAGATCGCTTTTTCATGCAAAAACAAGTCTGAAACTCAACAACAGATCGCATTGGATAAACTGAAAGATCCAATGATACAAGCAGAAATAAGTAATGAAATAAACACACAAATTCAAATATTGACGACAAACATTACCGAAGATCTAACACCAACATGGAATACGATTACAAGTGCTATAACAGAGATCATGAAAAACAACTTGGGGTACAAACCAAAGAACAAGAAGCAAAAATGGATGACAGAAGAAATACTATTACTAATGGATGAACGACGACGACATAAGAATGACCCAGATGGCAGAAATATGTATAAAAACATTAACAGGCAAATATAAGCAAAGATAAGAATAGCAAAAAATGAATGGCTTAAGCAACAATGTATCGATCTAGAACATTTACAACGACAGCACGACGACCGGAATTTACAAAAAAAAACTTAAGGAGACTGCTGGAATATACAGAAAACGAAGACCAATTACCACAGTTAATCAGGATAACCAGATAGTGCTAAGTGAAAAAGAGAAAATTCATATATGGGAAAACTATATCCAGGAGCTCTTTCATGACAAAAGACCCATGAGTGAAGTTTATACAAACGACCAGCTGACTGGCCCTTCAATCACTAAAGAGGAAATAGAAAAGGCAATATTATATTCAAAAAACAATAAGGCACCTGTACCAGATGAAATCCCTTCAGAAATACTCAAACTACGGATGAAAGGGGAATTTCAGCACTACATAAAATATTTAATTTTATTTATGAAACTGGTTGCTATCCTCAACAGTGGTTGCTCTCTACATTTATTCCCCTACCCAAAAAAGTCAATGCAAAACGATGTGAGGATCACAGACTCATTAGCCTGATGAGTCACACTTTAAAAATATTCTTGAAAATACTACATCAAAGAGTATACAAAAAATGTGAATGGGACATCAATGATTCTCAGTTTGGGTTTAGGCAAGGTTTAGGAACAATAGAAGCAATAGTAGCAACACAGGTCCAAAATTGTTACGATCAGAGGAAGGACGTATTCCTGTGCTTTTTAGATTACGAGAAAGCGTTTGATCGTGTCTAACATCACAAGTTAATGCAGATCCTCAAGAAACTTGATATAGACCAAAAAGACATAAGATGCATTGAAAACTTGTGCTGGTATCAGGCAGCACAATTAAAAAGTAGATAATTCTATATCCAAACCCATACATATAAGAAGGGGTGTTCGGCAGGGATGTGTGCTTTCCCCTCTTTTATTTAACATTTATTCGGAAGCCAGATTTCAAGAGTCTTTGGAAGATGCAGAGATGGGAATCAAAGTAAATGGAGTATTGATCAACAACATACGATATGCTGATGATGCTGTCTTAATTTGTGACAACATAGCAGATCTTCAACAACTTGTGACTATAATCGGAGAATACAGTAAGCGAATGGGATTAGAGATTAATACCAAAAAGACCAAATTCATGATCATCTCCAGAAACTTGGATGCATTTGAAAACTCCACCATAACACTGAATACTAAGTCCATTGAAAGAGTGAGCAAATTTAAATACCTAAGAACGTGGCTTTTTGAAGACTGGGCATCGGACAGGGAAGTAAAATATCGCATTGAGCAAGCTCGACAAGCTTTCGTAAAATTCAGGAAGGTACTGACCTGCTCAGAGTTCGACCTTACACTAAGGTTTACTAAATGCTCCGTGTGGTCGGTGCTGCTATATGGCATGGAGGGCTAGACACTCAAAACGAGGGATATAAACAGATTACAAGCCTTCGAAATGTGGCTGTATCGCCGTATCCTAAAGATACCATGGACGGCGAAAGTCACAAATATAGATGTCCTTAAAAGAATCAACCAAGAACGCCAGCTTTTCGAAAACATCAATAAAAGAAAAACCGCGTATTTGGGTCACATCATGCGAAACGAAAAATACCAGTTCCCTCAACTTATAATCCAGGGTAAAATTGAAGGCAAGAAAGAAATAGGACGCAAGAAAATGTCCTGACTCCGAAACATGGACAGGGATTAACGACATACAATCTCTGATACGCATTGCAAGAAACAGAGAGTTAATGGAAAATGTGATCGCTAACATCCATTAGTGTATTTGCATTTAAAGAAGAAGAATATACGTAATAATAATTAAAAATAACTCATATGTTGTTATTCGATTTTCATTTGTTTCCGAGATACGGGGTGTTAAACTCCCCACTCACTCAAAAAAATAGTACGCCACTGAGATATTTCAAATTAAAAATTATTTTTGAATTACCTGTTCAATTTCCGACAAACAATATATCTTCCCATTTGTTCATACGGCGCTTCGTTTTCATGCAAAAATAAAATATCTTAACGCTTACAAAGTACTCGAAATAAGTTTCTACTTATAATACTTTGTAAGCGTTAAGATGTTTTATTTTTGGCATGAAAACGAAGCGTTGCATGAAAAAAGGGAAGATAGATTTTTTGTCGCAAATTGAACGAGGATTTCGAGAAGATTTTTAATTTAAAATATTTCAGTGGCGTACCATTTTTATCTTTAAAAAATTTCAGACTATTACCCGTACGCGCGCTAGTGGTGAATATAAAATTCTTAATTGTATGTTAAAAAATGCGCAATAACTACGTCTTAAAACTCACCAAATTTCATTTGCATACCTCAACCGGTTTTAGAGCAATAAATAAATCGCCAGTTTGTAAGAAAAATTTTAACACCCCGTATCTCGGAAACGGAAACAAATGAAAATCGAATAACAACATATGAGTTATTTTTAATTACTATTACGTATATTATACAGTCTTAAAGTTTATTACATATATTTTATTTTTTACACGAAAACGAAGCGTCGTATGAAAAAAACATGAAAATATATTGTTTGTCAGAAATTGAACAGGGAATCCAAAAATAATTTTTAATGTGAAATATCTCAGTGGCATACTATTTTTTTTTCTTTAAAAAATCTCAGTCTATTACCCGTACGCGCGCAATAGGTGAATATAAAATTCTTAATTATTGTGTCAAAACATGCGTAACAACTATGTCTTAAAACCCACCAAATTTCATTTGCACACCTCAACCGGTCTTAGAGCAATAAATAAATCATCAGTTTGTAAGAAAAATTTTAACACCCCGTATCTCGGAAACAAGAGAAAATCGAATAACAACATATAAGTTATTTTTAATTATTATTACGTATATTATACGGTCTTAAAGTTTGGCGTGTTCCTCCCCACTCACCCTGTATATGAAATTTTATCGTTGCATTTATACAGGGTGTCCCGAAAAGATTGGTCATAAATTATACCACACATTCTAGAGTCAAAAATAGTTCGATCGAACCTAACTTACCTTAGTACAAATTTGCTTATAAAAAAATTACAGCCCTTTGAAGTTACAAAATGAAAATCGATTTTTTTCAATATATCGAAAACTATTAAAGATTTTTATTGAAAATGGACATGTATCATTCTTATGGCAGGATCATCTTAAAAAAAATTATAGTGAGATTTGTCCACCCTATAAAAATTTTATGGGGGTTTGGATCCCTTAAACCCCCCCAAACTTTTGTGTACGTTCCAATTAATTCATTATTGTGGTACCATTAGGTACCAACACAACGTTTTTAAAACTTTTTTGCCTCTTAGTATTTTTTCGATAAGCGAGTTTTTATTGAGATGCGGCTTCTTTTTTAATATATTTACATAAAAATTTTATGGGAGTTTTGTTCCTTTAAACCCCCAAAGGTTTGTGTACGTTCCAATTAAACTATTATTGTGGTACCATTAGTTAAACACAGTGTCTTTAAAACTTTTTTGCCTCTTAGTCTTTTTTTGATAAGTCACCTTTTATCGACATGTGGCTTCTTTTTCAAAATATACCTAAAAATGTAAATTATAAATACATTTTCAGATTATTAACAGGTCTCTATAATCGTACTTAACCATATACAAATATATGGTGGATTCGATAAATACTCAAAATATCTCGATAAACACTGGCTTATCGAAAAAGTCCTAAGAGGCAAAAATGTTTTGAAAACAGTGTAACTAATGGTGCCACACTAATAATTAAATTGGAACGTACACAAAAGTTTCAGGGGTTTAAGGGAACAAAACCCCCATAAAATTTTTATGGGGTACACAAATTTTACTTTAATTTTTATTTAAGATGCTGCTGACATAAGATTGCCACATGTCCATTTTCAATGAAAAATCTCTAAGAGTTTTCGATACATGAAAAAAAATTGATTTTCATTTTGTAACTTCAAAGGGCTGTAACTTTTTTTGTGTGCACAATTGTATATAGGTAAGTGAGGTTCAATCAACCTATTTTTGACCCCAGAATCTGTGGTATAATTTATGACCAATCTTTTCGGGACACCCTGTATACATTGTCTGTTTCTATTTCTCTGAAAGTTCTAGTGATATACTTCTACTACTGTAGATCACACATCTGAACTTGCTCATAACTGGACCTGTGGTATTTTCTGTTAGAATCACGCACTGTACACATACATTATTCTTGTGTCGGATAATATATTTTTATACACGAGAAAAATAAGCCTGAATCATGGTATACAATAGAGAGATTTTGCACCTCTTATTTTGCAATTCCGTTATGGTTATCGTTATACTACGTCTGCGCAGTAGCGAATATATGATCCGTTATAGTTATTAAACATAAGGGATTCCGTAATTTACGGAGGTTTAAAGTAGTGCTTATCGTTATCGTTATAGTAATGGTTAAATTGCTTTGTTGCCAGAATGTAAAAAAATCAGTAAAATTACATTTACATAGATTCTAATTTTGATGACCTATAAATTAAAATATCAAAAACTGTTCAAGTATATGCTTAAAATTACAATAACGTTGTGAAGTGAGGTTATGTTTAAATAACGATAACGATGACACCAAAAACCTACTTGACAGGCTGCAAAAACTCTGCTTTTTAACGTTGCCGTAATCGTTATGCTTAATAAAGTTAACCATAGCGGAGCCAAAATCAGCGGTTATTTTAAGAGGTGCAAAATCTAATAGAAATAACTCCCGTTCTAATTCTCAGGACAGGAGAGCGACCCAAAAGCCCAGTACGGCCCAAACTACGCCGACTGACACATCGAAGGAACAGTATGTCAAAAAATATGAATTTCGCTCAAGAGTAAAGTAGCTTTATTTTTCACAATATTGAAAATTGTTATTATGAAAAGTTGCATGGAATTAAGAACTATATTCTAATATGCAATTACTTACATCCTTTTATTTTTTTTTATTTAATAAAACTCCAACAGGAATCTTAAGATTATTGCTATCTGATCATAGGAAATATGCAAGTTAGTTCTATATACAAAATATTACAAAAAACTTATCTAAGGTCACATTCAGCAATATGCCTTAGGCTCTAATACATTATAGTACTTACGTGTACACTTTAGCCGCACTTTGCTCTGCTTTTTCACTTTCACGCACTTGTTTAACTTATAGCACTAACTCAAACGGCTTCGTTCTCTTAAGTTTTCTTATCTGGTTGGCGTTGTCTAGGAGATTGATGGCCTCGATATTACATCCTTCTAATTGAAAAAAAAAATTTTGCAAATTTTTCTTAAATTATGGATAACCAACATTATTTTCAGATATTTCGATTATGATAACTCTTTTATTATCCGCAGAGAGAGGCAGTTCTCACCAGTGGCGCACAACGCGGCTACAAGCGACACTATATATACACGAAATTTTCGATTTTCTAAACCTGACTGAACTGAAAATTGGGCCAAATCCCATCTTAAAGTATAGGAAAAGACTCGTCCATCCATATATTACTTCTCCATTTTGGTCCAAGAATGTGGATTTTACGGCCCTTCCTATTTAGGGTCTGTTTTTCGTTCTCGTCCCCAAAACTCCCAAAAATTTCAAAAACTTAAGTGCGACCTTTGCGGCTTCTGATAGCACAGATCATTACCTTTCCAACGCATGTTTAATTTTGAAAATCGGTTATACCATTCAAAAGTTATCGAGCTCAGAAGTATGACTCAATTTTTATTTAAAAAACGGAAAATGTTTGTATGTATGTATGTGTGTGGAAAAGTTACACCGATCTGAATTTTTTTTCTGTGTTTCAAGAGGGTGCGAGGGCCGATTTAGAACCGGTCTAATTTTTGACTTCTGACTACCCTTAAGCGAGCTAGAGGACTAGGTAGATACAAAATAGTATATTTTTTGGGCGTATATATCTTAGGTTCAAGGAAATACAGGAAACCGCAAATATACCAAATCAATAGGGTTGAGTTAAGCTTTCAAATGGTGCTTAAGCGATTAACTTGAGACATACACAGTGCTCACCATAGCCGAAAAATTGAAAAATTAAACTTTGAAAATTTTGGTTTTTCGACAATTACTCAAAATTTCAACCTACGAATTGCGCCAATAACTTAGCGTTTGTAGAAGGACTCTAGGCGAATGTAACGTTGTTTACCTCATATCCAGGAAAATTCGAAATTTTAAGTTATACGCTTCATAAGTATGATCAAATCTATTTCCTATGGGGAAAAACGGTTTTTCAAGCTCAATAATTTCTGTAACAGCTTTAGTTTTCATACTTGACCTCAGATGCATCAGATACTACTTGGCAATACGTTTCAAACTCATGTTTAGTGATCAAAATCGGTTAAGCCGTTTAAAAGTTATTAAGCTACAAAAGTATAATCCAATTAACGATTATTCCCGAAATGGTTTATGTAGTTGTAGTGGTTACGACGCTAAATTTGATCTGCAACGGGCGATCCGAGTTCATTTACCGGCCATCCCAATATTTTGACTTAATCTATTTCGACTAGAAAAAAAATCTAGTGTACATTCGATGGACACTAGATCATTTGGGAGATAATGCGACAAAGGTGACCATTTATAAAGCTTAACGTGTACCTAATCGAGAAAAATTGCATTCAACTTCATACACTCAATTTGTATATAACTTGAAAAACTCCTGATACAAGAAAAAAAACCGCTAAACGCCGTAAAAATGAGTGGCGCATACAATATTCCAGCTACAAAAGATCTGATATGAAAATTACGTGGCGCAAAAATGTATTTTCATTTTGATGCAAAACAAAATTCTAGTTTTATTTTAAAAGATTTTTCCATAATATTTGCTAAATTTGAAGTAAACGCGCCACAAAAGAGTTTCAAAATTCAAACTGTATCAAATTTACTCTTTTGTGGCGCGTTTACTTCAAATTTAGCAAATATTATGGAAAAATCTTTTAAAATAAAACTAGAATTTTGTTTTGCATCAAAATGAAAATACATTTTCGCGCCACGTAATTTTTATATCAGATCTTTTATAGCTGGAATATTGTATGCGCCACTCATTTTTACGGCGTTTAGCGGTTTTTTATTCTTGTTAATTTTACGAAAAAAGTTATTCTTTATAAAATGTTCTAGGTCTAAAACCTAATATACATATCAAAATTTATCAATTTTATATGAGATATGTAAAAAAATATGAATTTCAAGAGGAAAGTACCTTTATAGTTCAGAAAATTTTAATTAGAAAGATGTAATTACATATTGGATATAGTTTTTAATTCTAAACAACTTTTCATAATCACAATTTTCGATAGTGTGAAAAATAAAGGTATATATTTTATTTACTCTTGAGTGAAATTCATATTTTGTGACATACCCGCCTAAGAAATTTGTGTCTAAAATTTATTACTAAGCTGTTATTTTTAATTAGTAACAATAAGCGGTAAGATCGTATGACGCGGCTGTTAATGTGAGTGCGAGTAAGATGCCACATTGAACTGCCGGAATGGCATCTCTCTCGCACTCACCATTGACGGTCGCCTAATACGTGCATGGCGCTCATTATTATTCCTTAAAAATAACAGCTTAGTAATAAAAGAATGTCAAAAATTTCTACAGAATCTTGTAGGGGGGCTTTAAACTTTGATTTAATCACTTTCTGACTTTCATAATAATAACTTTTAACCGAGTTTTTAAGCCTTGAAAATCGCAATTTTTCGTGTTTTTTTCAATTTTAAATTGCTTATAACTCGACAACGATCAACTTTGGAGAAAAATTATAACAAACCTTTTTTGTCCAAAATGGTCAACAAACCTAAAAAAATTGTCTGGAATAAAAATGTTGATTTTGCAATTTGATTAAAAAAATTTGGACCACTTTTCACGTAGGCGACTTCTTGAACCTTATTCTGGGATGTCTCACGAATGTGATTATGCAGAAAAATCTCATGGGAATATCTTTTCCAACTAACCCGCTGTTTTGGCCTTGTCTAATATAATATTCATAAAATTTGATATCCTATGGTTGAATCTTAGGTTTTAGACCATGCAGAGATTTTTATGAAGAATAACTTTTTTTCGTAAAATTAATAATAAAAAAGTTTTCCATATGGTTCCAACTTACAGGAACACTGTATAATAAGTCAATAATTTTTTTATTTATACACACAACAGGCTGTTGACCTATAGCACTTTTATAGAACAGAATCATGATCTTAACTATTACAATTATTTTAAGCAAAATTCAAACAAGCATATATACAAAATTCCTAATAAAAAACTCTGATAAACGATATTTCTCCATTCACTTCTATTCTGTGCTTTTCTTTTCCAGTTTCCCACCTTCACGTGTTTAACCCTCGAATGCACCACTCCACCTCAAGGCGGACTATCATAAAAGTTTCCAGACATACTTATCAAATGTTGTAAAGCTGCACTACCCAAAATAGTCTCTGGACTAGATTGAATATGCACCGAATGTAACAAAATTTGGCTAATCAAAGTACTCCGCACAAACCTTATGGAAATTAGGTCCCAGTGGATTTAGTTCATATTTTGGGAAAATACTCTTTGAAGCATCCTGATAAAAAGTTCTCATGGGCACATCTCGATCGCATGGAGGATTTTCAAGATATAGAGACACAAACTCGAAAAATTATAAGATTTACTGGGTATTCCAATTCCCTGAGTTAATGGTTATCTGGCAACATGTAGAAGTTTGGATTAAATAAAAGTACTAGCAGTCTAGGATTTTTTCCTGGCTATCCAATGGCGACCATTACTTTGATCTTGACCTTCACTTTGATCTTGACCTTCAACGGACGTCATCTTCTAGTCTTATTTATGAGTTTTTGGGATCGCTAAACACGAATATGCCATCAGAACGGACACCGGGGTACCTGGTGCCTAAGGAACGTTATCTTCTGGGGTTCGAGAGTTTTCGGTACTAAATTGATGCAAGCGGACTACTGTTGTGTTTTTGGGGTTGCTGATCACGAATGTGACTTAGATAAAAGACTCTGGAGTATCTAGTGACCACGATAAATAACACTATCAAAAGAGAATAAAGTACATCGATCTTGAAATAAATGAATTACAAACATGGTCAGATATAAATTGAGTTTATATTTATAAATAATTAACAAAATTGAATAGCACAACATAGTTATTTTAAAAAAATCTACAAATAGCAAAAAAAACTTTTCACCAATGTGTACGCTTTCTTTGAACAGCAACTCAGAATATCTCAGATTGGTGTGTACCAATCCGTTTGCATCAATTTAGTACCGAAAACTCTTGAAACTCCAGAAGATGACGTGCCTTAGGCGATAGGTGCTCCGGTGTCTGTTCTGATGGCGTATTCGTGTTCAGCATCTCCAAAATGCCATGAGTAATCCATTCGTATCAATTTAATGCCGAAAACTCTCGAAACTCGAGAAGATAAATAACCTTAGGCACCAGGTACTCCGTAGGTCAGATCTGATAGTATATGCATGTTTAGCAACCCCAAAAATCTATAACTAATCCGTTTGCATTAATGTAGTACCGAAGACCCTCGAAACTCCAGGAGCCCCTTTTATTGACCTTGGAAACCAGGTGCTCCGGGAGTCGGTACTGGTGGCATATTCGTGTTTAGCGACCTCAAAAAATCGTCCAATAATTCATTTGCATCAATTAAATGCCGAAAACCATCGAAACTCTAGAAGATGACGTCCCTTGCAGTGGCCCTGGCCACCACGTGCTCCGGAGGTCAATCCTGATGGCATGTTCGTATTTATCGATCCCAAAAACCCATGAGTAATCTGTTTATATCAATATAATACCGAAAACCCTCGAAACTCTAGAAGATGTCGGCCGTTGAAGGTTAAGTTCAAAATAAAGGTCGCCATTGGATAGCCAGGAAAAAATCCTAGACTACTAGTACTTTTCTTTGATCCAAACTTTTACATGTTGCCAGATAACCGGTAACTCAGGGAATTGGAATACCCAGTAAATCTTATAATTTTCCGAGTTTGTGCCTCTATATCTTGAAAATCCTCCATACGATCGAGATGTGCCCATGAGAACTTTTATCAGGATGCTTCAGAGTATTTTCCCAAAGTATGAACTAAATCCACTAGGACCTAATTTCCATAAGGTTTGTGCTTTTTATGCTGTAATTTTCATAAACTGGAAATTACTGTAAACTTTATTAAAAAAACTCATGCATTAAGGGTCATTGTAAAAAGTTATAATAATTTTTGGATCTCTTACAGAAAATATTGAATTTTGGCGGTTTTTTAGTAGATACTGTGTTGGTTTGTGTTCCCGTTTGGTTTTTAATTTGTTATTTACAGTTTAGAATAGTTTACTGACAATTTATTTCTTCTGATTACGTAAGGTATTGGAAACTTTATTATACTATAGTATTAAGGTAATATGGACGATAAAATAGGCGGGGATCAGCCCCCGCCTAAACCGAATCCACCTGATAGAAGCGTAATAAACTCAGAAATGGATATAACAAAAAATAATGGTAAAGTTTATGATATCCAGAACAGGTATGTCTTTTATGTCATTGTTGAACCAGTAGATAATAGTTATCGTTTATCACCAGTAAAAGTAGGTCATTTTCTTTTTAATAATTCTAATTTTAAAAACGATCTTGCTGACATTAAATTAATAGGTAGAAACAAAGTAAAAGTTATATTTAAAACATTCCATACAGCAAATAAAATCATTGAACATGAGGTTATTAAAAAAATAATTTAATCGCTTACATACCTATGTTTTTTAACCACAAGAAGAGTATAATCAAAGAAATTGACACGTTTTTAGCTGACTAATATATATTAGATAATACTGAGAGCGAAAGAAAAGTAGTACAGGTAAAAAGAATGACGAAGAAAATACTAGGCTCAGATAAGGAGGTACAATATGTACCTAGACAAATGCTTATCGTGACATTTTTAGGTAATAATTTACCACAATATGTAAAAATAAATTTGGTCAGGTTTGTAGTAGAACCATATATTTATCCGGTGGTCCAGTGTTTCAAATGTATAAGATTTGGACATACAGCAAAATACTGTAGAAGTACCACAAATAAATGTAAACGATGTGGCCAAATTCACGAAAATGCAGACAGTCAAGAATGCACAAAAGAAGAATATTGCATACATTGTGAAACAAATGGACATCAGTCTATTTCCAAAAATTGTCCCAAATATTTGCAGCAGGTAAATATAAAAAAGATTATGTCACAAAAAAATTGATCTTTTAAGGAAGCGGAATTATTAGAAAAAAATAGCAGTTACTCTAAAGTAACTTCTAATAATGGATGGATTAAACAATTTGGCAAATTTTCCACAAATGAGTCAAATTGATAACTCTGACATATCATCTACACCAACCAGTTCAAATAAAAATTGGCTACCCCGACCACAATCACAACCAAAAAAGCGTAAAGCTATTTCACCGATTATTATAGAAGAAACACCAAATTTTCAAAACAAAATTAAAATAAATAATTCAATCTTGCGGAATCCTCACAGAGAAGACTTTAAGATATACAAGGAAAAATTAGAAATGATAGTAATGCAAAAACTACCTATAATATTCGAAAATATATATAAAAAAACTTAATTGAGATGTTACAGAAATGCAGGTTATAAAAGACACACAAAATGAACTAAAAATTTTATTACGATCTATTCAACAAGATAATGGAAATCAACACAATGAATAAGGAGTTTAATATATTACAGTGGAATGCAAAGTCTATAATAAAAAATAAACCAAATCTCTTAAATCATATAAACCAAACACAAAACGTTGATTTAATTGCACTAAATGAAACTTGGTTATCACCTAACCAAAGTTTTAGATTAAATAACTATAATTGTATAAATAAAAGTAGAGCAGATGGATATGGTGGCGTAGGAATACTTATAAAAGATCATTTTTGGTATTCTGAAATAAAATTTAGAAACAACTTTAATACAAAAATAGAAATTTGTGCAATATACACTCACCGGCAGAGAAAACGGGCACCCCAAAAAATTGGTCATTTTTAATGTCTTGTATTTCCTAAAGCTGATGTCCGATTTAAGTAATTTTTTTAATATGTTATAGCCTTATTCTTTATCAATATCGTTGTAATAATATTGTTGCTAGACAGGTACATTGTCATTGTATACAGGGTGTACGAATCAAACTGTGTTTTTTTCTCAAACTTTGGAACACCCTGTGGAATGTTCTAGCTTTTATAAAATACTAAAATTAAAACCCAACTATAGCCACAGATTTTCTTAACATTTTGTTTTTTTATTCATTCGCTTATGTTGGATAATAAAAAAGTTAGGCACTTTAACAACTACCCCTGTTTTTCGTCAATACAGGGTGTTTTTCAATAAGTACGGCAAGCTTTAAGGGGTAATTCTGCATGATAAAATAATGACAATTTGCTTTATAAACTTATGCCCGCAAATACTTCGTTTTTGAGATAGGGGGTGTTGAAATTGTTCTTACAAACTGACGATTTATTTATTGCTCTAAAACGGTTTGTGATATGCAAAAGAAATTTGGTAGATTTTAAGAGCTAGTTATAGCGCATTTTTTGGCATACAATTGAGAATTTTATATTCACCATTGGCGTGCATACGGGATATATCTAAAATATTTATACCCGTATGCACGCCAATGGTGAATATAAAATTCTTAATTGTACGCCAAAAAATGCGCAATAACTACCTCTTAAAATCTACCAAATTTCATTTGCATATCACAAACCGTTTTAGAGAAATAAATAAATCGTCAGTTTGTAAGAACAATTTCAACACCACCTATCTCGGAAACGAAGCATTAGCGGGCATACGTTTATAAAGCAAACTGTCATTATTTTATCATGCAGAATTACCCCTTAAAGTTTGCCGTACTTATTTAAAAACACCCTGTATTAACGAAAAACAGGAGTAGTTGTTAAAGTGCTTAACTTTTTTATTATCCAACATAAGCGAATGAATCAAAAAACAGAATGTTAAGAAAACCTGAGGCTATAGTTTTGTTATAATTTCAGTATTTTATAAAAGCTAGGACATTCCACAGGGTGTTCCAAAGTTTGAGAAAAAAACACAGTTTGATTCGTACACCCTGTATACAATGACAATGTACCTGTCTAGCAACAATATTATTACAGCGATATTGATAAAGAATAAGGCTATAACATATTAAAAAAATTACTTAAATCGGACATCAGGTTTAGGAAATACAAGACATTAAAAATGACCCATTTTTTTGGGGTGCCCGTTTTCTCTGCCGGTGAGTGTATATAGAAGACCTCAAAATATCAATCATATGTATATATAAACCACCAAATTTACAAGCTACTAAAAATGATTGGACGAACATATTTACACAAATACAAGGAGAAAGTATAATTTGTGGGGACTTCAATGCACATCATAGCATATGGGGCTCGGTGCATGACAATATTCAAGGTAAAAATTTAGCAGACGCTCTAGAAAATCTCAATTTTATCGTTGTAAATGATCTACAAAAATTACTAGACCAAGTGAAAATCCTTCTCCAGTTGATCTAACACTTATTTCACCAAGCTTGATCGGTTACATAGGATGGAATCCTTTAGAAGATACGCTAGGCTCAGACCACTTTCCCATAAGTACAATCTTAACAAGGAGATATAATAACAGCATAATACAACCAAGTAGAAAATGGATTGAATCTTCGGCCAACTGGGAACACTATCAAAATATTTTAACATGGATTGAATCTTCGGCCAACTGGGAACACTATCAAAATATTTTAACAATTTTAACACACAGCATGGAAAATGAATGTTTCACTTCCACTGAAGACAATTTTGAACAGTTAGTCTCTAATATTAATAAAGCAGCTGGTGAGGCAATGAAATGTCGCACAGCCGCTAGTAAGAAAACCACAAGAGCAGTGTGGTGGGATAGAGATTGCGACGAGAAAGTGAGAGATAGAAAAGATGCTTTAAAGAAGTATAATAGAGTATCAAATTTTCAAAATTATATAGATCTACCCAAAATACAAGCACAGTGTAAACTACTATTTAAACAAAAACAAAAAAAATGTTGGGTAGAATTTATCAATCAACTAAATAAAAAAATATCAAAAATTTGGAATTTTATTAAAAAAATATCAAATAAGAATAACACTTACAAAAAACCCCCACTAACGCAATCAATTATTGAGGAATTATTAGATACATATGCACCGATTTGTGTACCAAATATATTAAAGACAATATATAATAATGTGCATGTAATAGATTGCAATGAGCTTCAAACTCCGTTTGATCTTGAAGATTTGGAGGTTGCAATGAAACAACGAAGAATTCTACTCCTGACTATGATTTTATTACCTATGAATTAATTTATAATTTACCCATAATAGCTAAGGAGCAATTACTTAAAGTTTTCAATAGTTGGTGGGTAGGAGAGCAATACATAGATCATTTTAAAAAATATATCATACAACCATTATTGAAAGCTAACAAAGACAAAAATTTATCTAAGTCATATCGACCAATTTCTTTAATGTCGTGTATAAGTAAAACCTTCGAAAGATTAATCAAAGCTCGACTAGAATGATTTTTAGAATCAAATTGTATTTTACCTAGTACACAGCATGGATTTCGCCGAGGCCTTGGATCATTGGATGTAGTAACGAAGCTAGTTACAGATATACAAATTGCGATGTCTAAAAATGAGTACCTAGTTTGTTTGTTTCTGGATATAAAAGGAGCTTATGATTCAGTAGATCTTAACATACTAAAATATAAAATGTGTTCACTTGGTTTCAATAATGAAATCTGTAATAATATATTAAATCTATATACTAATAGAACAATATGGTTAAAAGATCATAGAAATATAATACACGGACCAAGAGTTGTAAATCAAGGTCTGCCACAGGGTTCAGTATTAAGTCCAACATTATTCAACTTATATTCTGCTAGTATTCATAGTTTGTTTGACGAAAACATTAAATGTTTACAATATGCAGATGATATCTGTATATACTCCACCCAAAAAACCTACGACGGCTGTCTACGGTCATTGAGGCATATAGTTGAAATTATTATACAATGGACAAATGAAAATAATATGACAATGTCCACAGAAAAATCCAATATTATGTTTTTCACCAGGCATAGGTTGCGCACACCGAGAAATGTAACCTCGAGTGGGCGTACTATACCAGTGGTGAATCAGTATAAGTATCTAGGGATAGTACTAGATAATAAACTTCTGTGGACTAAACATATTCAATACATCAAAGGTAAGTGTGAAAAAAAAATATTAAGGTGTATTACCAACAGAAAATGGGGTGCAGACCCCAAAACAGCTTTATTGTTCTACAATGCTTGTATTCGGTCAGTCGTGGACTATGGGTGTTGGATTTTAAATTTAATAAGTTAAATTAAGCTGCTGCATATGAAACTCAAATATAGATTAAGATTCTACTTATAAAGGGTGATTCATTTAGAGGTACTTTTTTGGTGAGGATTTGTTGGGAGATCGGTATCATCTAAAGTTGCTTTCTTATTCAGTATTGTTTGACATTTCATCCTAGAAAGACTTAACTCGGCACAACGTCTAAAAATTATTTAGCTGTATTACGAAAATAGGCGTGCAATGAGGAATGTGTTTCGTGCGCTTAGAGCAAAAAAAAAATGTTTTCCGATGAGGCCCGTTTTTGGCTTGAGGACGTGAATAAACAAAATGCCCGTCTTTGGGTTGATGAGCAACCCAAAGAGGTTCAAGAGTTGCCAATACATTCAGAAAAAAACACTGTTTGGTGTGGTTTATGGGCCGGTGTCATCGTCGGTCCATGTCTTGGACCGGCCAGAATGTTACTGTGAATGGAGACCATTATCGCGCCACGGACTATTTGGTACCAGAAATTGAAGTTCGTAGTTTAAGTGACCTTTGGTTCCAAAAATATGGCGCCAACTGCCATACATCCCGTGAAAGCATGGCTTTACTGAGAAAACGGTTTTCTTTTAGTGAAAAAGCAATTTATTTCACTCTTCGGACCAGTGACTTGGCCGCCTATATCCTGTGACATCACACGTCTAGTCGTTTTCTTCTAGGGCTACCTCAAGTCCAAAGTCTACATGAATAAACCGGCTACGATTGAGGCATTGGAGGCCAGTATTACTCGAGTCACTGGTCAAATACCAATCGAAAAGCTCGAACGCGTCATCGAGAATTAGGAGGCCTTCAGAATGGACCGTCTTAACCGCAGTCATGGTCAACATTTGAAAGAAATTATCTTTAAGAAGTGATTGTAAAGAATGGTTCTTTTTTACGACAATAAAGATTTTCAAATAAAATTAACTTTTTTTCATTGTTTTTCCTTTTTTTTTTAAAGTACCTCTAAATGAATCACCCTTTACATAAGAATACTGTAATTTCTTAGTTATTGGTTAAGAAACTTTGCTATTGAATAATATGGTCTTTCAGATAAATAGGCTTTTGTCCTTTTACGGAACTTGGGGAAAGATGTTGCAGATTTAAGTTGTTAAGGGAGATGGTTGTATAGTTTTTTTGCAGAATATAATATAGATTTGTAGATGTTTATTTGTATAAAAACATGTAGATGTTTACGAATTAAGCAAACAGTTTCTAAAATATATAAAAAAGGTAGTGTTAGAATCCTGTGCTCTTTGAAGTAGCTTATGCAATGTGTTGTTCTTCTGAGGCCAAACAAATATTTTATTGCACTTTTTTGTAATTTAAAAATAACATCGGATTGGGCAGCTGTACCAGAACCCCAAAAAGTAAGACCATATCGAAGATGGGACTCGAACAAAGAAAAATATGTTATTTTGGAAGAGGCTAAATTCATTTCCTTCGAAACAGATCTTATTGCAAAGCAAACTGAGGATAGTTTCTTGCTTAACACCTCGATATGAAGGGACCATTTAAGGTTGCTATCTAAAAAAATACCAAGAAACTTTATAGAATCAACGATACTGATCTGGCTGTTATGAAGACGTAAGGGTTGAAGAGCTCCTTTATAGGATAATCCTACAGATTTATCTACGTTAAAAGAGAGTAAATTAGAATCGGACCAGGATTTTATTGTGAGTAGATCAGAAGTTATAGTAGCATGAAGAGTTGCGACATTTGAGTTGTTCCAAGTGATACTGGTATCATCAGCAAAAAGAAAACTTTTCCATCGATTTTTAAACTGGCTATGTCATTAATAAACATAAGAAAATATAGAGGACCCAATACTAAACCTTGTGGTACCCCTCATACAACATTTTTGAAACTAGAGTCTGTATCATTTGCTCTAACCAGTTGTTTCCTATTATCCAAGTAATATTGAAACCAGTTCGAAGAAATACCTTGAATTCCATAGAAATCTAGTTTTTTGATCAAAATGAAAGAAAGAAATATCAAGCTCTTCGGGGGCCAGGATAAGATCCAGAATAACACACCTGTTATTAAATATAAAATTACATTGAAAAATATTATGGTAAGCACACAGATTTGAAACAACTTCAATGGCATCAACTACAGCTAGCGGTGAAGAAGGTTGTGAGGTGAAAATCTCCTGTGATTAACGTTTATACTGTATTTTAATTGGGTGATTGCCCGTTGATAAATAAAATAAAGAAGAGCAATAATCTTCAGCTATAAACCTAGCTGAGACTGGGTTGGAATATATAGAGCTGGAATATATTGCCATGAAACCATATCTACAAGCAGCTGTTCAATAGATGGGTCAGAGTGGATTCGTAATTATGAAAATTTCGTTAAAACAGGTATCACTACTCCACTCCCTCTAAGAGAAGCATTAGAGGCAGGTGTACGATCCTATATATAAATATTGTAATTGACAAGACCAATTTCAGCATCATTAATATTATATCACTATTGAACCAAGTTTCTGTTAGAATGATAATATCACAGGTTCTTAAAAACATTGAGGCTTAATTCAGTAAATTTTGTTCTGAGACATCGGACATTCTGGTAATAGACTGTAACTTGCATAAGACCGTGGAATTTAAAGGTTTTTTGCAATGATTTTAGGTATGTTATTAAAAATTTAATCTCTGAAACTGTGTATGTATAATTAAAAATAAAATATTGTGAACAGAAGTAATTTTTATTGCAATGACACCAATATTTTATAAAGTTAGTAACTAGAAAACATAACAAAGACAACAAAACATTGTATGTGAAAAAACATGTTATGAATGTAATGAATATAAAATTATGTAATGAAAACATTATGTAATGAATATAAAAGTAAAATAACATAAAAAATCAAAATTAATACTCAGTACATCCTTCCAACCGCGTCTTCTTATGGAGTAAGTGACTTCATATGCAGTTGTGTCGTAAGTTTCTGACTGATTCCTGAGGAATAGCTTCCCATTCTTCATCTAATGCATTTTTTAGCTCCGCCACTGTCGCTGGATTACAGACCCGAACCCTACATTTGAGCTCACTCCATAGGTGCTCAATGGGATTCATATCCAGACTCAATGGAGGCCTGTTCATTATTGTTATATTGGTGTTGGCAAGGTGCTCTTTCATAATCCATGCTGTGACATCGAGCATTTCCATATATTAGCATGAAAACGTCACCAATGTAGACGGCTTAAGGAACATCAAGGTATTCAAGACAATGAAGTGATCGTCCCTCTCTGTCGTTACATTATAACCTACCAGTCTTCTTGTATCAATGGTAAGCCCTTCAGACTGCAGACTACATCATAAGTAGGTGACAGGCAACTCTTCTCTGACTATAGCCCTCTCGTAATAATGCAATTACCTGGCCCCCTTTGGCCTTCACTAGTGAAATAGCCATTTGTAAAATATTCACTTACTCAGCTTCAAAGTGTACACGCACATCAATGTTTTAACACTTTCGCTGCCAATAATGTTTTAAATTATTTTTTCATGCGCCAAAACTATATGACATGCTGCAAGTGTACATTAATGTTAGACTTGGCAGATGTTAAAAGGAGTTTTAAAAGTGTCTGAGATGACTACCAGCAAATTTATAAAGGTTTACATTGAGTGGAACATGCCCGCTACAATGTTTGTTGCATTCCCTATGGCATACAGAAGTACATATACTCCATCTAATTTACTTACCGTTGCAAGTCATCCGCGTCATAACCCGAGACGTCACATGATACCAACACGAAATATTTAGGCGGTAGGTGTGTTCTTTTTTAGAATCACTTTGCTGAGTGCACTGGCGTTAAAGCCACTAGGCATATTTTATTATATACGCGTAGAAATAATATTTAAAGATTTCTATTAATATTAACTTAAGAAATACACAATAATATGTTTCATTTAATTTGTATAAATTGATTATAAAGCGTTTTTATGAAGCACATTTGTTCGGAATACACTGTAACTATAATCGAACGAAGGTGATATTTTGGCATAAATTGGTAACATTTTTTTGATAGTTGCGGTGATGACACTTCATATTTGTTTATATTCTTTACTATAAGTACAGTGGAACCTCGATAAGTCGGCCCCGATAACCCGGAAGTCCGGCTAACCCGGACCGATTTTCATCAGACAAACATTTTAACAAATAAACAATTCAACAATTTTATCAAATAAAAATGTATGAAGGCAAATTATTTGAGAAATAATGTGTATTTGTGTAATTTGAACTACATATACGATAGTAAAAATGATTCATGGCACACGGCGACAGAGCGACCGTCTCTGCTTATCGGAAAGAACAGGCACCTGTTTGTATTACTTTTCTTTTATTTATGTCAAACTGTCTTAGCATTGTTTAAAAATTCTTTTTTAAAACAATGGTCTTAGTCTGTTCTTAAATAACAACATTGTTCCTTGTGATATTGTGTGTATTTAGTACAGTCGTATTGTTCACTTCCGTCCTGTAATCCTGCTTCAGATTGTGTTTGCATGTTTTTTGTCTACGTAATGGCAACAAAACGTAAAAATGTTGTAGTGATAATGGAAAAGAAACTAGAAGCATTAGGTAGGATTGATAAAGGCAAATATTTAAAATCAATTTATTGTAGCGTCATATGGTGTCGGTACATCTACAGTATGACTGAGTTTTTTACTAAGAAATGAACAAAACTCTACACTATATCATCTCTATATAACTATATAACTATTTATCAATTTAGATGTGTACTGTGCATATGTGTTTCATGTTTTTGTAATTATAATGGAGGTTATCTGTAAGTATACTGTATTTTATTAATTTTTACTATATAATAATAATGTTTATTAGCTTTCATGAATACAAAATATCTTTTATGAATACAAAATATTTCTAAGCCACAAAACTTAACTAATAAACAGAAATCTCCACAGAAGTAACACCAGTGCAAGCACTGGAGTTGCTTGTATGTGGAAGTACAATATATTTTATGGAATATTATTAATAATGTAAATATTTAAATAGTTATAATTACACCAATGACACTAATATTAGGTAACTAGTAGTAATCTGATCAAATCTACTTAACAATATAGTAAACCTATGAAAAAAAAACATTAACAACAGGACAAAAACTGTAATTAAAACTTTACGTAAAAAGAAAATCATATAATAAATATATTTAAACATTCAACTATTAGACCTACTTATTTACAATTTCTTATGGACCCATATTACATCAAATTAAAAAAAAATTCAATTTAATTTAATGAACCGCTGTAATTCGTAATTGATTTCCTTTTTTTTACTCAAGTGGATGATTTTTAATATGTTTTATTAATCTTTTCTTAAAAATATATAACGAAGGACTTTCCTTGATTATATTTGGAAGGCTGTTGTAAAGCCTAGGGCTTAAATAAGAGTGTGCCCTTTGTCCGATAGTTCGACGAGCTCGTGGGACTTCATACTGGTTCGCATTTCTGGTGCTGTATTTATGATTGTGTGATGTTAGTTGTTTATTATTTTTGTACTGCATTATGTTAGAATTTTTACAGTAAAGTTGTTGAATAGTCATTACTTGGGCTTCCTGATATAACATATTACTAGGATATCTATTACTTCTGGAGAGTATACACTTTAGAATTCGTTTAATCATTACCTCAAGAGGTTTAAGATAAGTGTTTGGCATTGATCCCCATACCATACTAGTAATCCATAGGTTATATGACTTTCGACAAATGCGTGGTAAAGTATTATTTTATGTTTTAAGTCTATGATGTTTTTTAGTTGACGAAATTTATATAAAACATACCTTAGTTTTTTTAATAAATAGTTTACGTGCTCCTTCCATCGTAGATGTTTATCTATAATGACTCCCAAGTATTTAATAGTGTCTACTCGAGTTATTTTTCGGTGTGATTTAGAGTGAGGTTTTGAAATATGGGTTGGGTTGACTCATAATTTGAAAAAGGAATAAAAAATGTTTTTTTAAAATTTATAGATAATAACTTATGGTCAAACCAATCCTTAATTATTTCTAGATCAGTTTCTACTTCTGTTTTTAAAGTTTCCCAAGACTCTCCTCTATAAAATATGGCTGTGTCATCTGCAAAAGTAATAATTTCTCCTGATGTTTTTAAGTTAAATAAACTATTCAAATAAATAATAAATAGTACTGGTCCAAGGACTGTACCCTGAGGTACACCATACTCTATTTCTTTATAACCGCTATATTCGTTTTCCACTTTTACACATTGCTTCCGATTTGTGAGGTAGTTTTTAAATAATTCAATACAATTGCCTCTAATTCCGAGGTTTTCGAGAGTTGTGAGAAGAAGTTTATGACTGACCGTATCGAAAGCCTTGGCTAGGTCCAGAAAAACTGTAAGACATGGTTTAGCTGCATCCAGTGTTTCGTACAGACGGTTGGTTACTGTTAAAATTGCATCTTGGGTGTTTTTTTGCTCTCTGAATCCAAATTGCTTATTAGAAAGAATATTAAATTTTTCTAGATAACTAGTTAATCTTCGTTTTAAAACTTTCTCAAATATTTTACTGAAATTTGTTAATAATGATACCGGTCGATAGTTTCCAGGGTTGGTTGTTTCCCCCGACTTGTAAATTGGAATTACCACCGATACTTTAAATTCCGCTGGAGACTCACCTGTTTTCATGCATACGTTAAATATATGTGCTAGGGGCTCAGCTATGTATTTTTTAACGTTCTTAATTGTTTCTGATTTAACATTGTCTATTCCTGGTGTCTTACCATTTTTTAACTGTCCTATTATTGTAATAATTTCTTCAACAGTTGTTGGTCGAAGAAACATAGATGTGTTGAGTTTTTCCTCTTTCACTGGATTTGGTCTATTTGCATTGATTTTACTTGCAAGATTCCTACCAACATCTACAAACGTATTATTAAAGAGATTGGCTATTTGTTTTGCTTCGATGACTACATCACCATCTGCATTTATCATAGTATTTATTGTGTTAGATTTTTTAGTATTACATAGTTTGTTTATAGTTGTCCACAGTTCTTTTGGGTTGTTTTTATTTTTATTTATTTGACGTTTGTAATAATTTTCTTTGGCTTCTTTGATTAAAGTGTTCGTACTGTTTCTGTACCTGTTGTATTCTATTTTGAGTTCTCGGCTTTCAGGATTATTTTTAAGTCGTTTAAACATTTCATTTTTTTTATTAACTGTTTTAATTAATGATTTAGTGATCCATTCTTTCCTCTTCATTTCTTTATTTTTTATTCTAATTTTGTAAGAACTTTTATCTAAACATGACTGAAATATCTCTATAAATCTTTTTGCAGCCATTCTACCATTGTTTGCAAGGTACACTTCATCCCAGGAAGTTTCTGCTAAAAGTTTATCCAATTTAGTATTATTTATATGCGTTCTATATTTTATTTTATACTAATTTTTTCCTGCTTTTGCACTAAAGATTATTTGCAGCATTGTTGTAAAGTGATCAGTGATATTAGTTCGAATTACCAGCGGTATTATATTGTTGAGGTCACCATGCAAATTTCGTATAAAGATATGGTCGAGGCAAGTTTTTGAATTTCCTTGTACTCTAGTAGGGGCATTTATTGTTGATTGATATCCAAATTCACCAAGAATATCCAAGTACTCGTTAGATATATCAGTCAACTCTAGAATATCAATATTTATATCTCCAGCTATGATTTTAAATTCCGACGGTTCTGCGTCATTTTCACTGAGATATGTGTGAAGGTTTTCAAGGAAATTTCTAACGTTGGTAGATGGTGACCTATACAAAGCATGAACTAAAACGGAATTGTTATGGACTAGTAGTTTTAGCTTAATTGCATATGATTGCATCGGACTGGTTGAGAGCACCTTTATTATATATAGTAATATATCCATCCAGTGCAAAAAAGTCAATATTGGGAATATTCCAGGTTTCTGCAAAAATAATGCAGTCAAAAGTTGTGTCAACCTGTTCCATAAATATTAAAAACTCATCCATGTTTTTAGAGATACTTCTGATGTTGCTATGTACCACTTTAAGATTATGTGAAGATTCGTTAATTTGAAATATTTCGTTAATTTCTTTTGGTAAATTTAAGGTATATGTATCAATTTGATTTATTGAGAAGTCGCTTATAAAAGGGTCCATATCAATATATTACCTAATACTTTTTTTTATATTGAATCTAAAATATTTTTTTCTTTTTTTTTTACCTAATTAAATTAAAATTTACAAACAAATAGAAAAAAAAATAATCTACACAGGTTTAATATTATTGTTTGTTATTACAGACCTTGTTTTGCTTCTAATTTACAACGCTGCAGTAGTTGGTTACTGCAGAAATCCGTTTCAGCTGTTACTTTCTGGAAGAAGTGGAAGAAGTTGATTTATTTCTGTTTCTTTGGTCTTGCTGGCGAGTAAATGGTTTACCTGTATATTTCGACGACGTGGGTGTTCCGTTTGGGTTATCTCTTATGTCCGGTTTATCCTTGTGGTTTTTTGGTACCTCTGGAATATGTTTAGTAGGTTCTTCACAGGTTTTTGCTTCAGTTGTTGGCGTAGCAGGAGCACTATTTGTAAGTCTTTCGTTATTATCTTCTATATCTATTAAATCTTCTGCTGCATAGACTCTATTATTTACATAGAGTTTGCCTCTTTTTATGTAGCTGTTTTCTCTCTTGTCTTGTTTGGCCAGTAATAAATGTTTCCGCAATATTTTGGCTTCTATTTGTTGTTTCTTAGTTAGCACTGATGAAATAAATATACCCGGCTTTTCTTTCAATTTAAAAGAGTTCTTTAGAATTTCAACTTTCATCCAATAATTTACTAAATCTATTCTTAAAGGGCTATTTGGTTTTTTTCCCAACGTGTAAAAGTTGTTTATGTCTGATGGTTTGGTTTCAATTTCCACTAAAGACAATATATGTGCGCAAATATCTTTTACAGTAAGTTGATTTCCAGTTATATGTAGTCCGAAAATCACTATACTATTTTTGTTATTATGTCTATTCACTTGCTCGACTTCCTGTATTAACCGTTTATTCTCTTCCTCTAATTTGTAATTTTTGTTTTTTAAATCGGCAATCTCTACCATTAATCTCCTTTCTGCAGCTTCTATTGCATTCTTTATCTCGACTATGTTTCTTTTAATTTCATTTAGCACCTCATTTAATGTCATACAGTTTTCGGTCTCTCCCATTATTTTATTAATATTATTTATTTAATTTATTTGTAGTGTGTGGTCTCCTTTATTTGTTGTGCATGTATAAGTATTATTTCTAACAAAAACTTTTTGTGAGGTACAAAAAGTTGCCTTATTTTATATATTCTCCGGCTAACCCGGATTTTCGATAACCCGGATCGGCCGCGGTCCCGATTAATCCGGGTTATCGAGGTTCCACTGTATTTGTTTCATTATATTTACTGTTTTTATTATGTACTTTAACGTAAGATTATATATAACTTAATTCTTGTTTTCTATTTCTAAAGTTTTTATTTATTTACATTGAATATTAGTTTTGCTGTATAATCCACTTCCGCAAAAATTGTGTGATGTAAGTATTTGATTTAAAGTGAATTCAAGAATTTTTTGTAATCGGGCAACAATGTCAACTTAGATCTCTAACGTAAATAATGACGTACAATGGTAAGTAAATTAGACGGACTGTATACATATTTTACAACACATTACCAATTTACTTAAAACCATTATTTTTTGGAAGCTGTGTAATAGACAATATTTTTTTGCATTAGTTGTTTTAATTCGTTACAAAACATAACATTACTAAGCATAAATGGCAATTCATTCAGTGAGTTGATTTTTTTACTTGGAAGTGTATTCCTTAAATACGTAATTTGATGGGTCAGGTACCTTGTTAGTGAATTTTAACGATATTTACACCAGAAAGGCAGTAACAAAATTAGAATTATTTTTTTGTAAAAAGCAGGGGTTCAAAAAATATATCAAATATTAGGTTATTCTCCTCTATATGTCATTATTGAGTAAATTGCATATTAGAACTTTTTTGTACTTTCCTAAAACATGAACCAAAATCATGAATTTTAATTTTAGGGAAAATTGGTAGCGGTTTATATGTAGAGGAGCGCATGCAGTATCATTGGAGCAGTTATGCGGAGCACAGAGCACCAACATAATGGATATGTGCCTTTAGAGACTTTAATTGAATTCCTATTCCAATTTCTATTACTTGTTACTTGTATTTTTAACCCTTAAGTACTAACATCTTAAATCAATGGAGTAAACACTAACTAACCACCTGACAGACGGGTTTAACATTTTAGTGGTAAATGGAAGGATTGTTTGTGTACCTTTTTACTCCTGAAAAAAACTGTGATAAAAATTAAACAAATTAAAGAATCTTAATAAAAATTTATAATCAAGTTAAACAATGAGTGAGAAAAATGAAAATAAAAAGGTTTTTAAAAAATGTTAAAACAAAAAAAAAAAGACAGGTACTATAGTTAGTGCAGTGTAGCAATGGTAGTGCAGTGGCAACATTTTCATCACAAATTGATTACACTTCGCTTATGTCGTCTTCTACCTCATCAAACCATTTCAAAAGAGTTTTCTCAGGGTCTTTATTCCCTTATTTTGATGTTTTTTGACGAACTGGGGCAGATTATGTGTAATGACAAACTGGGCACAAACACTAACACCCCGTCTATTAGACGGAAATCACACTTTGGGCCTAAATATCTTTCGAATAACAACATGCCGCAAATTGCTGAATTCAATAATACTAAAGAACAACCCAACTTGAAAAGTCATAAACGGGTGACCTTCAAAATTTTCTAGGAAGGGAAATATCCCACTTTCGACAAGCGATGCCGTCTGAGAGATGGGGTGTTAGTACTAAGGGTTAAGTTATACTAACCTATTACAGTTTTTTCGTTTTCTTCAAATGGATTCAGTTTATTTCTATCTTGGTGTATGTGTATTTCAGTATTTGTAGGATATTCCTTTAAGTTGGATTCCTCCTTAATTTCACATTTAAAGCCATCTACAACAGCATCTTCTAAGTCATTATACTCTATTTCTACTTTACACGTCTCCTCACTACATTCTCGTTTCACTTCCATTTTGACTTGATTTATGTTTTTTTAATTTATTACTACTTGTTATACATACAAGTAGTAGTAATACAGAATACACCAAACCAAATTAAAAATCTCTGACAAGTACTGAAGTACTGCCACACATACCCCAGTGGTGCCCCAGTCTCAGTCAGTACCAGTGAACGAACTGTCAATATATTATTATATAAGTAATATTTATTATAATTATAATATAATTATATATAAATACCAGTACAGTTTTATTATTATTATTGGTAAAATCATAGAAAAAAGTGTTGTGTGATTTGGTAGAATGCGATCTTACTCTTTAAAAAACATGTCACGTATTTCAGCGCCATCTCAGCACCTGGTTAAATGGAAGGATATTACAAATGTGGCCTCCACATAAGTGGTCTGTAGCTTCGACATGATAGGTGTGAAATTTTAAACGTTCTTGTTGTTGATTGGATAGGAAAGGTGCCATAATCTAGCCTCCATGCTAGGTACATAGCCTCCATACGGTACTTCCTGTTGTATTACCTACCTTAAAAAAGATTATAAAAAAGAAGAGTCCCTTTTGACTATTGACTTTTATAAGATGTTATTATGTTTTCTACCATTGGGGCACACCATTCGGTCGCATGATCTACAGGAACAATGACACCATTTCTCTGCATTTCTTCCAAAGCTTCCTTTACTTGGTCTCTCAATGGAACTGGAACAGTTCTTGGTACAGAAATAGCATATGGTTCAGCATTTTCCTTTATTTCAATTTTGTATTCACCCTCCATATTGCCTAGTCCATTGAATAATGAGGAGTATTCTGCGACCCAATTTGTCTCAGTGTTTATAGAATAGATTCTTTTTACTAAATATAAGCCTTGGCATGCTTTCCTACTCAACAATGGGATATCAATCTCTTCAGAGATAAATACATTTTCTGTAATTTCCCTATTTTTATATTTTAGTTTTAATTTTACTGTACCTAGTATTTTGAATCTTTCTTGCTTTTTTGCACTAAATACTTTATTCGAAGATTCATTTAGAGGTAGTTCATTTATTACATTACTCAGCACTTGGACAGGTACCATTGTTACATCAGCAGCAGTATCCAGTTTGAATGTGATAGGTTCAAGCATTCTCTAATTTCATGTACATAAGAGTTTTCGTCACTATCAGGCTCTGAATCTTGCTGAATGGCATGTACATTTTTGTTTTTGGACTTTTTATTTTTATAACACATCTTGCTGTAGTGTCCTTCATTTTTGCATGTACCACATTTAGCATTTTTTGCAGGACAGTTTGCTAATTTATCATGCCAATCATATCCACATCTAGGGCATTTTTTCGCTTTCTCACCTTTACTTGACTTGTATTCTTGACTTGACACCTTTACTGTTGGCAATTTTGGAGCTTCTGTGATTTTTTGTAAGTTGATTGTTCTCTTATAGCAGAAACATTTGATTCATTTAGGTTTTGTTTTTGACGGATCAGCTCTTCATGTTGTCTTAGACAGGTTACAGCTTTTTCGAGAGTAAGTGCAGCATCAAGTTGCAGTTTGTCACTTATGCTTGTATCTCTCATTCCGATAATCAACACTAATAAAACCATATCATTGTTTAAAGTCCCCCAATCACATGTTTTTGATAGACTATGTAAGTCAGTAATAAATTTCTCTGCAGTATCGCTCCCTTGCTTATGATTTAGGAATTTGGCCCTTTCATAGATAATATTTCTACGGGGTATAAAATAATCTTCAAATTGTTTTAATGTCTCATCATATGTAGTTGGAACTGGTGAAAATGATGAGAATATTTCTTCAGCTCTTACCCCCATATTATAAATTAACACATCAATTTGTTTTTTATCGGATGCTTTATCAAGGCCACACCCTCGTCTAAAACGTTGAAAACGGTTTTTCCATTGTGCCCAATCACTTGGATGGAAATTAAATGATTCGGGAGGTGATAAAGTGAGGTTTATCGATGGTGATTCTTGAACTGGAGCGTTATCAGGCATTTTTTTTTCCAATTGATGCTTAACTGTGCTGTTTTCGTACTTTGTATTTTTGTACTAACCAACCTCTAAATTTTTCGAGTTTTCTCATCCGTATTTTTACAAATCAGCTGCCACCATGTTTTATTCGTTCTCTGGATTAACTCTTTATAGAAGTTAAGACTAATTTAATAGTTTTATTTTAATTAAAATACAAATGTATTGTTACAAACTTATCGGTCATTCAAAACATAATAACATCTTATAAAAGTCAATAGTCAAAAGGGACTCTTCTTTTTTATAATCTTCTACCAAAGGACTGGGAGCTGTATTACTTCAAGTTGAAGGTGGTCATAAGAAACCTGTAGCATACATCTCGAGGACTTTGACTCCAGCTGAACAAAATTATGCAAACATAGAAAGAGAAGTACTAGCTCTGACCTGGGCAAGCGATCGACTAAAGAGTTTTCTGATAGGAAAACAATATACCATAGAGACCGATCACAAGCCACTTATACAAATATTTAAAACTAAGCATCTCGATGATCTGTCCCCAAGACTTCAAAGGTTTAGAATGCGCATGATGCGTTATGACTACAATATTGTATATACCCCAGGGAAAAATTTATATATTGCTGATACTTTATCTCGTAAACCCATACCTTCAGAAGATGACAAAGAATTAGAAGAAGAAATCGATGCCTTCATTCATGGAGTCACTCTTGCAGGTATTCACACATCTGACGAGAATGTAACACGAGTTGCTAACTCACAAAGCAATGATCAAACCTGTAATCAACTGAAGAACTACATAATGAGAGACTGGCCTCACAAGTCTGCATTATCAGGTGATGTTAAACCATACTACCCAGTACGTCATGAACTATCAGTTGTGGATGGTATCCTTCTTAGAGGAAACCGTATGATCATTCCATGTGAGCTCAGGGCAATGATGTTGGAAAAATTGCACGCTGGCCACTTTGGAATAACTAAAACTCGTCGTCGTGCTCTGGGAACGATGTGGTGGCCAGGAATTTCTCAAGAGATAGAAGCCAAAGTAAGATCTTGTCCTATCTGTATTCAAAACTCGACAAACCATCATGAACCTTTATTGCCAGCTAAATTTCCAGATTATCCATGGCAAGTGATATCAATGGACCTTTTTAAAACTGAAGGAAAATGGTATATCGTCGTAACTGATAACTATTCCAGATTTTTTGAAGTACTTCCTGTTCAGAACATGAGATCACAGGAAGTAATAAACATCTGCAAAACAATATTTGCAAGATATGGTATACCACAGTTGGTTTGTTCTGACACTGGAACACAATTGCATGCTGTTGAAACATCAGAGTTCCAACAGTTCGCAAGAGAATGGGGGTTCTCTACATCGAGAAGTAGCCCACAATTCCACCAAGCAAATGGCGCAGCAGAAGCTGCTGTAAAAGTCGCAAAAACCTTAATAAAGAAGAATAAGAACAACATAGAGATAGCACTTCTGTCCTATCGAAACACACCACTAGAGAACGGATTCAGTCCATCCGAAATTATGTTTGGAAGAAAATTGAGAGATAATCTACCATCAATCGCATTAGCTGAATTTAAATCATCAAAAAAGCTAGTAAGCGCGGAGAGGAAGTACCGCTCGAAATATAAAAAATTATATGATGGAAAACATGGACCGAAGAATTTGAGTCGACTTCAAATTGGTGATTTTGTATGGATCACAGACCTGAAACGACATGGTGAAATCATTAACGAAGTTAATCCAAGATCATACATAGTTAAGACCGCCATAAGCACCATAAGGAGAAACCGTTTTCATCTGATCCCTGCTCCATATCTAAGCAGTATCCCCGATGGAGTATTGAAACAACTGCCAGGGATTCAACAAACAAATTCGACTCCAGAAACTACACCGACTACTCAACAACTAACATCCCAAAGACCAACAAACATTGAGAAAGGTAGTCAGGAAGTGGAAAGTCACCCAACTCAACCCAAAACGCCTGTACGACTTCCAACGCCAACGAAAACTGATGGACCATTTAATATTGAGCAGAGTAAGAATACAACGCGCTCTGGGAGAGCGGTTGTCAGACCTTTACGCTATCGTGAAGATTAGTCAGTAGTTATGTTGAAGATGTATCATCTTGAGGGGGGATGTTGTATTACCTACCTTAAACAAGATTATAAAACAGAAGAGTCCCTTTTGACTATTGACTTTTATAAGATGTTATTATGTTTTGAATGACCGATAAGTTTGTAACAATACATTTGTATTTTAATTAAAATAAAACTATTAAAATTAGTCTTAACTTCTATAAAGAGTTAATCCACAGAACGAATAAAACACTTCCAATATTTAATATTTTATTCAAGTGGACAATAAAGGTAAAACACAAACAACTTTTGTTTCTTACTTATTTATTTATAAAATAATGTGACATTTTACATAGAAATATGAGTATTTAATTTGGATTAAATAAATGTTTACTTGTTGAACTTTTCCACCGTCTGCACACAACAGCTGAACGGAGCCATTAGACCTAACAACAAAACGCTAAATAAAGTGTGTATTTTAAAACTGTTGGATAAACAGTACCTACAATCAGAAAATCTCTACCTTACAATCAGAAAAACTTACCTTTAAAAAGGTACTCGATTACAAAATATCAAAAAACACGACTGAATATCAGCTTTTTATGGTGACACAAACACATCACATAACCGACCTTATAAAATAACTGAACGACAACGAACGAACGAACACGAACACTGAACACAGATTCACAGATAGCGCAGGATTTGTCAAAAGTCATGTTCCACCAATCACAATGCCGACATCAGCGCCTCTGACAAAATGGAAGGAAAATAAATACGATTACATGTTTTTTATTAGAATGCGCGGGGCATGGGTAAAATGACACAATCAAATGACAAATGACACTGACCTGACACTTTGATAGTGACAAGTGACATGACAACAACAACTCAATATGGCGGCTGGGAGAGAAGCAAATGTTATTTTGTGTTCTTACGCCCGGTTTCATAATCAGTTAAGGCGGCTGCACAATTGCCCGGGAACGAGAACGGAAACGGGAACGGGAAAAAAGTTAACCTCTATGTAAATTAATGTTGTAGATGCACAATAACCGAGAACGAGAAGCTGTCCGGTAACGGGAACGGGAAAGTTGACCATGTTTTAACTTTCTCGTTCCCGTTGTATTCCCGGAACCAATCAGAAGGAAGTATTAAAAATACTGTCAAATGCCCAATAAAAATTTGTTATTAGAAGTGTGTGATCAAGTTTTAGTGACAATTTTTATACATTTTGCATTAAAATAAATGACGAACGATTGATTTCTTTATTGGAAAAAATGTCCTCATCCGTATGATTGATGTAGATCATAGGATCATAGTACGTACTTATATGGTAATTAGATACAATAATAATATAAATATTTGAATATGCTTTTTATTTTTATGCTGACAAACCTTTGCGATTGCACACATATTATGTGTAAATTAGTTCCAAGATTATAAAAAACGAAAATATTATAAAAGTTGGTCATCAAATAAATCCATATTTTTAGAGTTAACAGACATGTTCTTTTAATAAAATTAGAAAAAGATCGTTCCACAAAATTTTTTTTTTAAAGAAAAATAATTAATAGCACAAGTGGCAGTGACACAAAACAGCTGTTTACCATTTAATTGTGAATCTGATGATGCTTTCAGTTTCCGTTCTCGTTCCCGTTCCCGGTCAATTGTGCAGCCGCCTTTAAAGTGGACTTTAAGTTTTAAGTTGGTACCCTTGTCAATGCAATTCATATGGGTAAATGTCAACGTTAAAGTGAACTTTAGTTAATGTTCACTTTAAGTTGATTATGAAACCGGGCGTTAATGTGTTGCATATGTGTTGTAGATCATTTTAGTTGTGTTTCTTTGATAAGTATGTGTTAAGAAATATACTCAAATATACTTTTAAAAAATATTCTAAAGACCGCGTCTCATCATCAAATAATTTGATCAAACTCCGGAAGTACGTCAAAGTGACGTCACAATTGCAGTTTTTTTGAAATTCTAAAAATCTGTGCTCTCACTATCAGTCTAGTTTGATCAAATTTTGTGTATTGGGTTGTCTAACTTGTTTGTACTTTATTTAAAATTAAAATTTTTCATTATTATCCACAATGAACACTCAGGATGTGACGTCACTAACTGTCACTTTCAGTTTGCTCAAACCAGTTTGATCAAATTATTTGATGGTGGGACGCGGCCTTTAGAATAAACTTTTACGAATATTCTGAGATACTACGTACACGAATGTGCTCAGTATATTCGGTACGAGAATATTCTTTGAAATATATGCAAAGAACATGAAATTTAGAATGTTTTTTAAGGTACATGCCATGATACTATAAATAAAGAGATAGTATTTTCCCGTAGCTCAAATACGTCCGAGTTCGCGCATTGATTACGTAACTGGAGACCGGAAGTTGAATTTGAATTCTTGTTAAAGTTAAATGGAATTTGTATGCATTATGTGATGAAATTATTCAATTAGCAAAATAACATTAAACTTCAATGTATTCGAAAAGAATTTAGTGTCGAGATTCCAGTCAAAATAACTGTCAAAGTTAAAATATAAAATACAACCGCGAACAATTCAAAGTAATCGGACATTACGAATGATTACGAACCATTACGAACTTGCCGGTCTCCAGTTACGTACGACTTCCGGATGTGCAATATATTATCTTGTTATTTATAGTATCATGTCAGAAACGATATCAGAAATGATACAAGGAAATGCATAGTGTCATACAGCCTTTAGCGCTTGTTCACAATGGACGTAACCATAAGATGAACGTAAGGCGGCGCCAGATATGCGGTATTTGGCAAATACCGAGCAAATGCTTGCTATTTGCCTATTAGTGTGGATGGGTTGCTTGCTATTTGGCATTGACCAATTTTAGTGCTTGTCGAATATTTGTCGTGTTCCCGTACGTTGTCGGTCTTTTCAACACTTCAAAGTAAACAAATATTCGGCGTTTGAATATTTTTAGTGTCATCCACATATTTTTGCAAGCACAAGCAAGTTTTTTAGGTTAGGTTAAAGTTTATAACGTTTATTAAAGTAGTTTAGTTATTAGAGAGTTTGTCACAGAGTGTAGAGAATATTGAAAATAATAAATATGGAGTGGACCAATGAAAGTATTTTACAATTTTTGGATGCATATGAAAATGAACCCATAATATGGAATGCAAATTGCTTTTTTTCTGCTATTTAATAATAAACTTCCATTAGACATAATGACAAAAGCAGCTGAATTTATAAGAAGCTCTGTATCATTATCCATTGAGTACCTTTTTTTGTTCGTTTAGAATATATTTGCTGTTCCCACAGTGGCTCGATATGCGAAAAATCTCGAATATGTGGTGCAAGGTGCTTGCCGTTTAACGAACACTTTCATGAGCACTCAAATATTTGATATTTAGCAAGCACTTGTTCAGTATTTGCCAAATACCGCATATCTGGCGCCGCCTTAAACCGTTATCATTTCGTAAACCGTAATTTGTACATAATTTTATGCAGCGTTCACAATAGACTTAAATTTTACGTAAAGACAGGCTGTCTTTACGTAAAATTTAAGTCTATTGTGAACGCTGCATAAAATTATGTACAAATTACGGTTTACGAAATTATAATGGTTTACCTTCATCTTATGGTTACGTCCATTGTGAACAAGCGCTTAGGTTTGTTCCAACACGACTGAGAACCGTCATGTAACGATCACATTATGTACTATATAATTAACGTTCCGTGGGTTCCATCCCACACAACAATGATGTTCGCATCATGTTCAAAGCATATTGGCTCCGTGCGTCTCCCCTCTACGTACAGTCACGTGATACGCTGTCAGATTTTGTAAGGACGTTTTAACATTGAGTCTTATGGGATTATTTTGTTAAACTTGAATATTTTATTTTGTAGTGATAATAACCGAATACAATTGTTAGAATTCATTAGTTATTAATTTATACTGTAATTTATAGTGCAACAAAATATTTTCTTTTTCGTTAATAAATATTTATTGACATAAACTGCGATGGTGAGGTTATGCATACAAAATCAAACTGATAATCAATATTGGAAAGTGAAGAATTTATAGTGCGTTTTTATTTTCTGTTTATATTAATACAGAATATCACTAGCGTGACACGACATTTTTTTAAATGTCTCATTTAAACATACACAAAGCGTCCTTATAAAATTTCAAAAAACCGCCACCATAAGCAGGTTGGTCGATTTTGCTTTGACACTTTGTTAACGCTCGGAGCGAATACTACCAACATTCGTCGGAGTATATTCTTTTTAGTATTCGCTCTGAGCGTTAACAAAGTGTCAAAGCAAAATCGACCGTCCTGCTCATGGTGGCGGTTTTTTGAAATTTTATCAGGACGCTTTGTGTATGTTTAAATGAGACATTTAAAAAAAATGCCGTGTCCCGCTAGTGATATTATGTATTAATAAAAACGCACTTATCTGATATAAATTCTTCTATTTCCAATATTGATTATCAGTTTCATTTTGTATACATAACCTCACTATCGCAGTTTATGTCAATAAATCTTGATTAACGAAAAAGAAAATATTTTTGTTGCACTATAAATTACAGTATAAATTAATAACTAATGAATTCTAACAATTGTTTTCGGTTATTATCACTACAAAATAAAATATTCAAGTTTAACAAAATAATCCCATAAGACTCAATGTTAAAACGTCCTGACAAAATCTGACAGCGTGTCACGTGACTGTAAGTAGAGGGGAGACGCACGGAGCCAATATGCGTAGTGCATGCATAGCATGCATGATAGGTACTATAAATAACAAGATAATATATTGCACATCCGGAAGTCGTGACGTAACTGGAGACCGGCAAGTTCGTAATGGTTCGTAATCATTCGTAATGTCCGATTACTTTGAATTGTTCGCAGTTGTATTTTACATGATACTATAAATAAAGAGATAGTATTTTCCCGTAGCGCAAATACGCCCGAGTTCGCGCATTGATGACGTAACTGGAGACCGGAAGTTGAATTTGCATTCTTGTTAAAGTTAAATGGGATTTGTATGCATTAGGTATGTGATGAAATTATTCAATTAGCAAAATAACATTAAACTTCAATGTATCGCAAAACATTTAGTGTCGAGATTCCAGTCAAAATAACTGTCAAAAATAAAATATAAAATACAACCGCGAACAATTCAAAGTAATCGGACATCACGAATGATTACGAACCATTACGAACTTGTCGGTCTCCAGTTACGTCACGACTTCCGGATGTGCAATATATTATCTTGTTATTTATAGTATCATGGTATTTTATATTTTATCGTTGACAGTTATTTTGACTGGAATCTCGACACTAAATTCTTTTCGAATACATTGAAGTTTAATGTTATTTTGTTAATTGAATAATTTCATCACATAATGCATACAAATGCCATTTAACTTTAACAAGAATTCAAATTCAACTTCCGGTCTCCAGTTACGTAATCAATGCGCGAACTCGGACGTATTTGAGCTGCGGGAAAATACTATCTCTTTATTTATAGTATCATGGTTTCTGATATTAGAAAGTTATATACATTTTCTTGTATCGTTTCTTGTACGTACATTAGTGCCCTGTATCATGATACTATAAATAACAAGATAATATATTGCACATCCGGAAGTCGTGACGTAACTGGAGACCCGGTTCGTAATCATTCGTAATGGCCAATTAGTTTGAATTGTTCGCGGTTGTAAGCTAAGTGTATTTTATATTTTATTTTTGACAGTTATTTTGACAGGAATCTCGACATTACATTTTTTTCGAATACATTGAAGTTAAATGTTATGTTTCTAATTGAATAATTTCACCACACAATGCATGCAAATCCTATTTAACTTTAACAATAATTCACATTCAACTTCCGGTCTCCAGTTACGTCATCATGCGCGAACTCGGACGTATTTTGAGCTACGGGAAGTTACCTACTATCTCGTTATTTATAGTAATATGCCCTGTATGACACTATGCAAGTTCTTGTATCGAAAATTGTATGTAATTCGGCACGTGATTGGTCGAAATTTTGTTTGTCACCCTGTGCCACGTTACATTGGTATGGTAGTACCTACTGCGCTGCGTCTACAGCTACAGCTGATTTTAAGGATTTTATAAAATTTATAAACTTTTAAAAACTTATAAATTTAACATTTTAATGTTGACCAGCATTTTTACGTTGACTGTTTGAGGTTGATTATTTGTGTTTTTATTTTGTTTTCATATTTGTGCTAAAATATTTGCATTGGAATTATCTTCAGTTTGATCGAAATTAGAAACTATTGTATTTTCCTCTATTAAAAAAATATGCAACATGAAATCCAAAGTTAAAACCTATCAAAAGTTGAACTTTACTAGGAGCTAAATATAGTCCGTCTAGAAAGTATCCGGAAAAAAGAAAGCAGAATTATAATTTTACGGTATTTATTTCTATCACTTGAAATATAAAATTTCAACAAATAATTCATCTCATTTACTTATACAACCTCCATTTAAATCTAAACACTTAACTAAACGTCCGGGTACACCCGAAACTAGGTCAAGGCCATAATTTTCGATAATGGTGTTCCAGGCCTGTAAAACTGACCGAATCAAACCTTCTTTATCTCTTGGAGCTGCTCGTTCCACTTCAATCTTCATAAGTCCCCATACGTTTTTAATGGGACTAAGATCTGGAGATGCTGCTGGCCACGGAATTGTTGCCAATTCGTGTTCTTGCATCCAAGCTTGAGTATAATAAGCAGAAGTATTTCATCTTGCATTAACTTGCTGAAAACGCCACCCCTCTGGATATAAAACATGAGCCGTTTCACGAAGAAAACCATTTAGGATGTCACAATATTTCGCACTATCAACAGTACCATTAACTATACAGAGAGGTATAGCACCACACTGAGATATTGCTCCCCAAACCATTATTTAAGTGGGAAATTTGGAAATTTGAACGGTAACATGTTCTCTTGATAGGACTTTTAGATGATTTACACCAAGCTGAAAACAACTTTCATCAGATATAAAGACATTATTAAAATTATCTTCTCGAAAACGTTAGAAAAATCTATTATTCGTTGTCTTTGCAGAGGTGTCATTATAGGGATTTTTTTGGATTCCTTGATATGTAGCCTTGTTTTTCAGTGACATGCGGACAGTTTCTGGGCACACTTTTATTCTTCGTTGATTTCCAAATCTGTTCGCTAATTTTCGAAACCCTAGGCGCGGATTTTGTCGTCCTAAAGCCACTAAAGCATTTAAATTGTTTCCGCGAACCTTACGCGGCCTACCCGAAACTGGTCTATGTCTCATGTATATGCCATTTTTTATCCTCTTTATTGTCTCATACACTGCACTTTTTCCGAGTTCGGTCAATTACACTAATTTTTAACGTTTAGGACACCCTTTCTATACAAATATTCCAGCACTTTTCTTTTTTCTACTTGCGACATTATTTCACAAATCTTAAGTCTGTTTACAAACAACAATATTTGACAGATGATGTTGTCATGCGATTTTGTCCACAACCTACTATCGGCACAACCTACTTGATGCATTACTTTTGTCTTAAAATATTACAAAAAGGAAATCTATTAAAATTAGGAAAAATATAAAATTCCGGATACTTTTTACACGGACTATTATGGTTATTAGTAGAACAGTAGTCCATATATTAAGTATCAATAAAAGATTTATAAATAATACCTCCACATCTTGTTCTGAAGCTATTTCTTTGTGGCAATTTTATAATTAACTATTGAGATGAGAAATAAGCCACAATTAAATTGAAAAAAATAATTTTATTAACAATAATTTTATTAATAATACCTACAAAAACACAAATAAATTCGTCAATACATATGCTGCCGTGCTAAGCCCAAAGACGGTAACTGATTTTTTATCTAAAATGAGATTTTTGTATTTCTAGGTAGAATGGGTATTTAGCATATATTTACAAAGTCTTTGAAGTTGTAGAAGCATTATATTTTAAATAAAATTGCAATTTTGTTAGCGGTATTTTCACTTTTCAATTAAAATACTAAGCCATTTGGCGGCAAATGTTAAATACTATGGCGTTTTGACGGTATCTGCTACAGTTGCGTCCATATACCTTAGCATATTGCACTTACCGCTAATATACTTTCAAGAATGCTACGCCTACATTTAGAAACCGCCAAATTGCCTTAGTATTACAAAGTAAATTCGGCCTAATATATAACTTTACATGGTTAGATGATTGTGTTAGTTAAGAGTTGTGTTAGTAAAAAAAATAATTAACGAGGATGGTAGGAACTTTTCGAGATTATTATATCTATTGAAATTTATTTTCATTTTTGTTTAGAGTATATCAAAAATTAACCAATTATATTGTCCTAAACAATATGACTCGGCGCCAAGTGGATGATTTATATGTTGAATTAGGCAGTAAGAGATTTTCATATTTAAAAAATATTTCTTTTTTTTAATTAGGTTTTAAAAACCTAATAATATAGGTATCCACACGCTGTCCACAAACATTTTTAGAAAAAGTGACTTAAAATATTTTGTTTTTTTAGAAAATCAAGTACAGAAAATCAGTCAAATTACAAGAGGTGGAAAAAAATATGCTCAGCCTGTACAGGCGCAAGGTTTGTTTTTCATTCTTAAAGTTTTCTATAATTAACCCTTTGTTGGTCGTACATGGGATTAGCAATCCCATTAATTGATTTTTTTTGTTTAAATACAATAGATATACAATGCTATTATAGATACGGGATTATAGATTTGGGATATCTTTACTTAATCTTTTGAGAATCCTTTACCTAAGTTTTATACAAAAATGCTGTAGGTATTCCTTTATAAATTTTCTAAGAATGCGTCAGGTACCTGGATAATGATACAAAAATTTGTTTGAATATGTTAAAAATCTTGTATATCCCATAATTAGGTATCTTTCAGTCTAAAAGATAATGTGATCATATTTTAATCATAACATATAAATAGTTTGTACAATACAGCTAATAAAATGTTAAACGTTCCCCTAATTACTGTAAGTAATGGTATTTTACCGAATATAATATTGCGAAATACCCAATACCTACTATTTTATTACTTATCGTATTTATCTAAAATGAGATTAAAAATAACCTGCAAATATTAGGGTCGATGTCGGCGATCATAAAAATCTTAAAGCTCTATTCTATAATAACATGTCGTAAAATAGTAAACCTTTGTCGCTAAGAATCAAAATAAAATATAATAGCTGAGAAAGTGAAAAGTATAGTTTACATTCACAGTTGAAGAATTCTTTAAAACGCTTAACATCAGCAGATGTTTAAACCACTGATAACAATCTGGAACAGATTCTGTTTCTTTCGTAGTATAAGTACAGTTTCTGGCCAAATTATTAGACGCACTATAAAAGATTTTATAAAAAATGTTAATTATGAGGTAATACCATTGTAATACTAAATAGGTTTTTTGTATGTACCAGACACAAGGTATGTTGTTTAGTTGTCTATATTGAATCACAAATGGAACATTATTATTAATGAACCAATATGTATTTATTGACTCTTGAAAGAAAACAGATATAACGACAACTAAATATTGTCAATTTGTTGTTGTCATATTGTGGCTCAACAAAATAATAACATTTAATAGTACTTTAATTCTTTTAATTTAATAAACTTTAATACACAGAAAAGCTGTTTATTTCATATCAATCACAACTGTAAACCACATACCGCTAATAGGCTTAGTTTTATAGTAATTTTTGATAAAACGTTTTGGCGGTATCTACCTTTTTTTATATAAAACCTTGTTTTAAAATATAATTAATGGTTCCCTTAATCAACTGGGGCATATATCCATGCATAAAAACTATTAGCTAGTCCATAAATCCCTAACGGGCCAAAATTTTAGCATTCAATTTTGAAATCGATTTTGCCACCATTTTGTCAAATGTTAGTTACCGCCTTTGGGCCTAGCACGGCAGTATGATCCCATTTTCAGCCGCCGTTATGACATTTAGATGTTTTACCAGCAGGTTTTACGTTTTTGCTCTTTACACAGAAATTGGCGCAGTTCTTGTACAAGAATCTGTGTCTACAAATTCTTGTATCGTTTCTTGTATCTGTGTATGACAATATGCATTTTTTTGACATATCAGAAACGACATCAGAAACGATACAAGAAAATGCATAGTGTCATACAGCCTTAACATCTTCTTTGGGTATTTTTCCATCTCTTCTATCTTATCATAAAATTTTCTTTATCGTTTGTATTGCTTGTTTCTGTAGGTGCGTGTATAGGTTTAATATGATATACAATGGTTTATTATTTGTTCTTACATACGCATAAAAATTTTCTTATCGTTTGTACTGCTTGTTTCTGTAGGTGCGTATAGGTTTAATAGTGATATATTGAATGGTTTATTATTTATTCTTACATACGCCAATCTTTCACATATTGGTTTGAAGTTTGACTTTTTCTTTTAGCTGTACTAGAATCATAACCCCCACTCCTTTTTGTCCTTGCTTCTTTCCTCCTGAGTACCTACAGTATTGTAAAGTCTTGTTAATCAATTTGTCCTTGTCCCCCCACCGTATCTCTTGCAGTGCTGCAATATCTATTTTATACTTTGCTTATTTCCAGCATTTTGCCTGGTGCCAACATCGTTCTTATATTCCATGTGCTTATTTTCAATTCTTTGTTTTTATCTTTTTGCTTTCGTCTTTTATTTTTGTTTTCTTGTCTCCTCTTATTTATTTCTATTTTTTAATGGGTACATTAATTTATCTGCAATCATTTCCTTTTTATTTGCCTCGTACATCCCCAAATAAGTATTGTCTTGTATTCTTTCATCAGTTGCTAGTTTTTTGAGACATTTTAAAAAACCTCCTCCAACTGATTCTTGTTCTAATTTCCTCTCCCGTCCATCTATTATCAGTTTGTTGTGCTTAATTTGGACACGTTTTCCTTTCTTTATATCAACATTTGCTATTTTAAGTATTTCTTTTTGTATTAATTTGAAATTCCTCTTTTGCTAGATCATTGTTAATATATATTCTTTCTCCTTTCACTTCTTTAAGTTTTCTTTTATTTTCCATTACTTTTATTTTTTCCTCTTTATTTGGCAATCTGACTAAACATCTTTTGTTTCCTAATTTCACTGCTTCTTCTATTTTTATATTAATATCTAATTCTTTTTTCATAAAGTTGTCCATTGTTTCTTTTAGTAATCTTCTATCTCCCGTATCTATTGTCATTCCCTGCACTATAACATTATTTTCTTTTCTTGCTCGATCGAGTCTTTCAAGGCGCCCTTTTACATCTTCCAATTCCTTTTTCAATGTTTATTTTCTCTTCGCACTTCATTATTCTCTTGTCTTCTAATTCAATTCTGAGTTCCCTCATTTCTTCTCTGTATTGCCTTTGTTCCTCTTTAATTTCTTTTACGTGATGTTTCAGATCGTGTGTCTCTTTCGTTAAGTTTGTCATCATATTTAATATTTGGTCTATTTTGTCTTCCTCTATGTTCTTTTTATCTGGGGTTCTTGTTATTTTTTTACTTTTCGAAAAAGACCAATTACTCGCGTTAAAATCACCCTACCCACTCAACGCATCGAAGGAAGATGATTTTCTCAAGCAATATTTTTCTCGTTCAAATGTGTTACCTTTAAATTGAATTGAATTAAATTAAATTACTTTTCATCATTACATCATTTTAATGACCTACTTTTTTAGGCGTGATGTTAAATAAAATGTTATTTACTGTTCCAAGTTTATATATTGTATTTAATATTATTGTGTAGTCCGTTTCAAGATATCTTATAAAACCGTATCTTAATTGGAAAGAAATCCTTTGTAAAAGGTATAAAATTTTTTTTTATTAAAAATCCCTTAAAAGGGCTACATCACAACAAAACGTTTTCGATTTTTATAAAAAATCATCATCAGTGTTCGATCTAAAAATAAGTATAACCGATTTAATGAATATAAAGTTAGTATTTAAATTTTGACAAAGGTTAGAGCAAGTTGGTTATACTTACAAACTGGATGCTAGCTGAGCCACAAAAGAAAAATATCTGGGTAAAAACCCTTTACATAAAATATAGATGCCTTAAAAGTGCATACTTCAATAAAAAGGCCTGTGATGGTCACATGGCAAACAGGATAATGCCCTAAGGTAAAGTATGCAGGTTTCCCAACACGTGGGATCCAAATTGAGTTGATCACATTTCAATGACTTAATGGCAACTGAATGCGAAATGAGTGATGTTTCTGAAAGGTGTCAAAAGACAGATGGACAACGTGACGTGGAATTTACCCTGTATTACGACAGCCAACTAATGTTAGTAAAATATTTAATGAAAATTTACATAGTAATAACAAACATCAACAAAGTTGTGGCTATACCTAATTACATTTAAGTAAGTACCTTGAATATGTAAGATGAACGTGGAGTATGAAATGATTTTTATAATGAGAATTAGCCAGAATCTATGCAGCCACCTATACATAATTCAAAGGTTGATGAATGCGGTTCCTATTCAAATTGAAGTAAGTCCAACTGTGCTGTTGAAAATTTAATTTACTATGAGTTAAAAGGAGTGTTTGGTTTAATTGTACTAATGGCAGAGTAAATTAGAGAGTCTGTAGTAAATGGAAGTCTGATATTAAAGTAGTGTTGAAATTAAGATAAGTTGTATGAGTCACAGGAGGAAACTGATATGATATAATGATATGTGAATTAATTGGTTAAGGTACCTGAGTGTTGATATTGGAAGTGAAGAAGAATATCAATTGAACTAATAACCTGGCAAAAGTATGAGGTCCTTTTATGTAACATAGGCATCTAGGACTAAACATGTTTATGAAATAGGGATTTTTTTCTATTTTTTATTTTTTATACCAAGTTATCGAGTTGAATTGAAAAGGTTTAAAACTGGATGGATGTATGAAGGTGTATTGGAAAACAATCAATATGTGTAAAATTAGAAGGTAGTGAATAATTTGTGATTTGATATCAGAATTGTTTACTGTAATGAGGTGTGATGAAAAAGGCTGGGCGCCCCAGAAACCAGCCCCCACATCCTATGGATAAGAGAGTGGAAGAATTAGTATAAAAACCTTTTATAAATATTTTTCTGAAGTTTAGTTGGACCTATAACGAAAACCTGATCAAATGGCAATAAGTTATGAAATTGGGTGAAAGATCAAATAGTGTTAGAGTTGTGACTGGTCGATTTAATAAAAACTGTGGAAAAAGTTAAAGTAGATTATTTTGGAAGACTAGTAGAAGTTAAGGGATAATGAGTTGATGTTAGAAATGTCATCTGTTAAAAAGTAAATATGGAGGAAAAGTTAATATAAATAAAAAAGAGTTTGGAAACAGCAAAGAAGTTTGGAAATTTAGGTTAAGAAAAAAGTTGACGATGTAAGGGATTGAAGTCACGACTGAAAGACACATGGCGTTTAACACAGTTAGGGCTTCTTTGCTTTTCTCTAATTATTTCCAAGTCCTCGTATAGGTCCAGTCTTAAGAAATTCTTTTGAGGTATGTTGTGTATTAGAGAAACATTTTCCGGAATGTTAAGAGTATGACTGTTTTTCCACCCAATTTCATAACTTATTGCCATTTGATCAGGTTTTCGTTATAGGTCCAACTAAACTCCAGAAAAATATTTATAAAAGGTTTTTATACTAATTCTTCCACTCTCTTATCCATAGGATGTGGGGGCTGGTTTCTGGGGCGCCCAGCCTTTTTCATCACACCTCATTACAGTAAACAATTCTGATATCAAATCACAAATTATTCACTACCTTCTAATTTTACACATATTGCTTGTTTTCCAATACACCTTCATACATCCATCCAGTTTTAAACCTTTTCAATTCAACTCGATAACTTGGTATAAAAAATAAAAAATAGAAAAAAATCCTTATTTCATAAACATGTTTAGTCCTAGATGCCTATGTTACATAAAAGGACCTCATACTTTTGCCAGGTTATTAGTTCAATTGATATTCTTCTTCACTTCCAATATCAACACTCAGGTACCTTAACCAATTAATTCACATATCATTATATCATATCAGTTTCCTCCTGTGACTCATACAACTTATCTTAATTTCAACACTACTTTAATATCAGACTTCCATTTACTACAGACTCTAATTTACTCTGCCATTAGTACAATTAAACCAAACATTCCTTTTAATTCATAGTAAATTAAATTTTCAACAGCACAGTTGGACTTACTTCAATTTGAATAGGAAGCCCCATTCATCAACCTTTGAATTATGTATAGGTGGCTGCATAGATTCTAGCTAATTCTCATTATAAAAATCATTTCATACTCCACGTTCATCTTACATATTCAAGGTACTTACTTAAATGTAATTATAGCCACAACTTTGTTGATGTTTGTTATTACTATGTAAATTTTCATTAAATATTTTACTAACAATTAGTTGGCTGCCGTAATACAGGGTAAATTCCACGTCACGTTGTCCATCTGTCTTTTGACACCTTTCAGAAACATCACTCATTTCGCATTCAGTTGCCATTAAGTCATTGAAATGTGGTCAACTCAATTTGGATCCCACGTGTTGGGAAACCTGTATACTTTACCTTAGGGCATTATCCTGTTTGCCATGTGACCATCACAGGCCTTTTTATTGAAGTATGCACTTTTAAGGCATCTATATTTTATGTAAAGGGTTTTTACCCAGATATTTTTCTTTTGTGGCTCAGCTAGCATCCAGTTTGTAAGTATAACCAACTTGCTCTAACCTTTGTCAAAATTTAAATACTAACTTTATATTCATTAAATCGGTTATACTTATTTTTAGATCGAACACTGATGATGATTTTTTATAAAAATCGAAAACGTTTTGTTGTGATGTAGCCCTTTTAAGGGATTTTTAATAAAAAAAAATTTTATACCTTTTACAAAGGATTTCTTTCCAATTTTGTGATTGATGGTATACAGCCAACTACAGGAAAACTTTTTCTTTTCCTTGTGGATTTTGTATCTTAATTATTTTACAAAGTTATTTGTATTTGAGTATTATCGTTAAATTTCAAGAGAGGTGGACATAATACTGAATAGCAGGTATAATAATTAAAAGTACAATAGATTAAAATGTATTAATTTCTACCTGTGCCGAAAACTTAACCACGCCATTCAAATACAAATGACCTTGTAATAAGCTTAATATTAAGGTTTTATAAAATATTTTGTTACGTACTATACTTAGTTTGTTTCAATAGCTTTTTTCTATAACTTCCACATTACAATGTTCTTGTTTCACACACTGTGAATAAGATCACTTTAGAAACTATCTCTTATTTGCCAAAAAATTGAATATATAGAGAGTCCCATTTTACTGGTAAGAGTATGCTCTCTAGTTGGGCAAAGCTTTTCTCGCTTGACTCGGGTATGTATTCTTAAGTGTTTTTCTAAACTGCTCGCTACACTAAATTGCTTAGAACAAATTTCACATTTGTGAGGTTTTTCTCCTGTGTGCGTCCTCATGTGTGTTTTTAAAGAACTTTTATCAGTAAACTGCTTCAAACAAATATCACACTTGTAAGGCTTTGATCCCGTGTGCACTTTCAACTGCCTTTTCAAACTGCCTGATTCAGTGAATTCCTTAAGACTAAGACAAATTTCACACTCGTGAGGTTTTTCTCCACTGTGCGATCTCAAATACTTTTTCAAGCTTCGCGTTTCATTTAAAACAAATTTCGCACTTGTAAGCTTTTTCCCCAGTGTGCACTATCAATTGTCTTTTCAAACTTCCTGCTTGACTAAATTGCTTAAAACAAATTTCACACTGGTAAGGTTTTTTAGCCTAATTTTTAGAGTCATATATATCAGACAGATGCTTCAGAGTAAAGCAGGAGGAAGCATACTCTAATTTGAGACAGATTAGAGCTGGTGTTCCACAAGGAAGTGTTCTTGGACCAGTTCTGTACATTTTATACACCAGAGATATCCCTTAACTATATCAAGATAATATTGTGCTACATTTGCAGATGACACATCAATTATCTCAGTTGGAAATAATCACCAAGAAGCAGTACATAACCTTCAGAACTCCATAGATCAGATAGATATAGTCCGTCCGCTATAACTTTTCCCATGCGGTACGATTCATTTTCAATCAAATTTAGTCAAAACATAAATTGAAACGAACGTCGATGTGTATATACATTATGTATACTGTATACTATATACTATACACATCGGCGTACGTTTCACTTTCTGTTTTGACTTAATTTGATTGAAAATGAATCGCACCGCATGGGAAAAGTTATAGCGGACGGACTATAAATGGACTAAAGCATGGAGAATCAAGTCGAATGAAACCAAATCCATACATATTGATTTTACCAATAAAAGGAGGCAATACATACAAATCAGAATAAAGGTTGAAACGCAACTTAGGGTCGCGGACAAGGGAACATCCATAAACTACGTCGTAAAAATTTCGGACTTTTTAATACCCTCCCCCCCTTCCGTCGTAAAGCGTCGTTTACAGTTGACCCCCCTCATATCGACGTCGCAATTGCAACTCATGACCCCCCTTTTTAGTGATTTTTTTAAAATTCCATGATATTTCTGTATTTTTTAAAGTTAGCTATCAAAGTTTATTTACTTACTATGTAGTTCATTAATATCTGGGTACTTTTTTCTCTCAATTTACTGTACAACTAACTAGCTTTATTGGGACAAAAGACAATACTTTTATCGGAGTTCCGATATGCTTTCTTAACTGCATCATATAAATCTTGATACTTATTTTGTTTTGATTTCAATGCCATTTCTTTTATTAAGTATAAATACAATGTACTAACTGAATATAATATAATGTTTTATTTATTTCTTTTCATTCTTGTAGAATTGTTTCACACAGAGTATTCAGTAAATAAATGAACAGTTTAATATTTATTGCTTTCAGATGTTGTTCTTTATAGAATCGTTTGTTTAAATACATAGAACAATGTTTTATTGTTTGTTATTCTGTACAAAACTGCTAGCAATATTATTAAGGCTGTGAGTGATAAAAACGAAATGAAAAGTATGCGATCAAAGTAATATACCTACTAATTTGAACATCAAACGACGTCGGATGTGTACTCATGGCCCCCTCCCCCCTGTCGGATACCGTCGTAATAAGCAAAGACCCCCTCCCCCTTTTCAACGACGTAGTTTATGGATGCCCCCCAAGACAGTGAGATACTTGAGATTCTCATTAAAAATTGAATCAAGTCCTTCGTCGCGTCAGCGACTCCCAAATGCGTTCATGAAGTTTAAAAGCGCTAAGCACAGACGGGACGGCGTACGTCGACTGAACCCCCGCTGAAATGTCGAAAGCGACGCATCCCTTACTATACTTTAATGCAGTGACACACACCAGGCGCTCTTGAAATTTTTGTTGGAGCGCCGTTCCCGCGACCCATCCTAGAAACCATATGTCGCCTAAGCGGTTTTACGACTTCGACGGCATATCATATATGGATGTTTAGTGGTACAACACAGACGTTTGAGCTGTTTTCTAGCGAATTTTGTTGTGAGTATTGCCAAATCTTGTTTAATGATGGAAATTACAGACTCGAACTATATTTTTACTTGAATTTTTTACTCCCATATCAAATTATTTTTATATGGGACTCATTGTATTTTTAATTTTTTTATCTTATAGCTTAAAGGGCAACTTAATTAGGTACATTTCTATCTGGAAAAAAAGTAATCTACTAAATAAATTATTTTTCAAACTCTTTGAACCTAATTTCACAAACAGTCAAACAGAATTTTCAAATCTGTAACCATACCCAGATAGCATGTAAACTTGTGGCAAGTTTGATTCTTCTTTGATTTTACATTGCTGCAGCAAATATGACTAGGCAAGTTTGTGACAAGTTTGCTACAATATTGTTATGACAAAGATGATGACTCAAGTTTGTAGCAACTTTGCTGCAAGCTTATGGCTGCACAGTTCAGTTCGGTTCGGGTTTCGTTCGGTGCCCTGACTTATGTCACGCCCACAGCAACGAAAGTGTTGCCACCCGGAGGGAAATTTCCATTTTTGCGAGAATTTTCAACATAAAGGTAAAAGTCTAAAAAGTGAATTTTTGCTTCAGTCCAAATTGTAAAATATTTAAACAAATCAAAATATTTGAAAATAAAATAAAAATGTATACCATTTTTATTCAGTTGCAATGCGAAGGCAAAACAATCTTACTTTTCAATTAGAATACGAAGCGCAGTCATCCAGTCCCCTGAATCGCGATTTTCGGCTCTTATTGGAGCCTCATCGGAGAGATCGTAGGCACTATTTGAAAATAATTCAACATGTTTTCTCAGATTTTGTAAATAGGATAAAATTTTTTCATAAAAGTGAGATTTTTTAAGGTAAGTTGAGGGAAAAGGCTTACTCGACAGCTGGCAACACGGGAAAATATCCTTGCTAAGTACGCTGTGCTATTTATTTGTGGTGATGTTCTACATGTTGTTATATTTGTCTTCAAGTTTTTAACTTAAATTTTCTATTACCTTAAAAATTATTATTACTAATTACGCTGGAGCTTATTTTCTTCAGTTTTTCATAGACCAACCCATGATACTATAAATAACAAGATAATATATTGCACATCCGGAAGTCGTGACGTAACTGGAGACCGGCAAGTTCGTAATGGTTCGTATTCATTCGTAATGTCCGATTACTTTGAATTGTTCGCGGTTGTATTTTATATTTTATCTTTGACAGTTATTTTGACTGAAATCTCGACACTAAATTCTTTTCGAATACATTGAAGTTTAATGTTATTTTGCTAATTGAATAATTTCATCACATTATGCATACAAATCCCATTTAACTTTAACAAGAATTCAAATTTAACTTCCGGTCTCCAGTTACGTCATCAGTGCGCAAACTCGGACGTATTTGCGCTACGGGAAAATACTATCTCTTTATTTATAGTATCATGGACCAACCTGTTTATGGCGATTACAGATTAGTATTATTTTTGCTTTCCTGACATTGAGGTAAGTTTTTTTTGTATGTTTTTTGTACCCAAGTAGCAATTTGTCGACGCGACAACGTTGTCTACCGCGTGGCAACGTTTTCTTACGTTGTTATTGCCTAAAAGACGACCCTATTCTGCACTGATTTGGTGGACGATTTTTGAATTGTCTTGATGTTGCCTAGGCAACCTCCTGTTTAACCCGGCACCTGCCACGTGGCTTTTCAAGGCGTCAACTGCCACGTGGGGTGCCCACAGCACCCCATAAAAATTTTCTGTGATCTACTTGTTTAAAAAACAAAATAATGTGTTGAGTAACACAAGAATATAAAAAAACATGTTTTATTCACGTATTAGCCACTAATATGTTATAAAAGTTAAAAAATAAAATGAAAAAGGTGTTATAAGCAAATTAGCAAGTACCAAGACGTAATAAATGAAGTGAAGTAAAATATCTAAAAAAATTAAGATTTAGTAAGTATAGAGTCTATGTTAATAATTTAAATCAGTTATTTCAATAAATAATGTAAATTTGACCTGTTTATCAAAAATACAAAAAAAATTAAAACTTAAAGTGCCAGATGATGGCACCCCAACTCGAATTTAGAGCTACAAGTTCAGAATGACACTAAATAACCACTTTAAACGCTAACACATCTATGCTATATAATATTATGGAAAGCTACTATGACGTACAGCACGGTTACCAAACTTGAAATACCATATATTTGATACAAATGTGTTATGGGGTGCTAGTAGCACCCCACCTGGCAGGTGCCGGGTTAAGCAACATCGTTTCGTAACCGTTGCATAAGACAACTGAAGCGACTATAAAAAGCACCTGCGCGTGCAATGGTTGCTCAAGGAGTCAGACTAGTTATGTTTTTTTACCTATATTTTTAACACCTGTATGGTGAATGCGAAAACCAAAAAGTAAACTGTTTTGACATCGTATTGGATATTTAAATTTATATGATATAAATACATAAAGGACTTATTACCTGAATGTGAAATTTATAAACGCATCTCAGATTACCGTCAAATATGGATATTTCACCTTTAAAAAACACACGCGCTCCTTTTTTTATGACATTTTTGACAAAAAATATGCAAATTTAAAAAATCAAATTTTAATATAAAAGTCAAAATTTATGTTAAAGATGTTCTGTATAAATTTAATGTATTGATGGTGCTTTTAAAGGTATCAGAAAATGCCTGCATTTTTTATATTCTGTGTTTTCATTTTCTTTACATCCCAAAAATCTCAAGTAAAACCAAAATGGCGCATTAAACAATATTACCCATATTACTAAAAAAATACCTTATTCTTATTACCAACCTTAGACGGATAAGACAACTTAGAAGTCCAATCGCCAACCAAAACCGGCCGCGCCGACTATCAAAACCATTTTAGAACGCACCCTCTTATTGGGTGACAGAGGTCATGTGACCAGTGTCAAAAGTGTATCATTCTCATTAACAGCGTTGCCACATTTAGTAGATTTCTACTTTTTTGGTAGATTTTTGATATTTTTTAAAAAATTCTAGTAGGCAATATTTTTTAGTAGATTTTTGGTATATTTCAACAGAATTTGATCCATTTTTTTCGAATCATGAGGAAACTATAATAAGTATTTTTGAAAAATTTAAACGCAGAATGAAAGACTGCATTATTTAGAAAAACCAAAACGTTTCTTTTGAACGAGATATTTGGAATTAAAAGTCACACTAAATTTTTTCTTTTTTTCACCCCTGTAACGTATTAAAATAAACATTATAGAAGTTTTCAGGGACTTTCGGTTCTCGGTAATAACGTAATCTTTCTTGTGCGTTTAAATTTTTCAAAAATACTTATTAGTTTTCTAAGGATTCGCAAAAAATGAAAACATTTAAAATACATTGAACATTTTAACAGACGACATTTTGCGCCTATCCCCTTAAGTTAGCTGTTGTTTTTATTATAAAAAATCCCAAATATATCCCAAAAATCCTTAAGTATATTTTAGTTTTTGATTTAGTAGATTTTAGCTAAAAAATGGTAATTACCAGTTGGTGGTTTGGAATAATTAGGTTTCCAATTTTGTGGAATTCCTCTTGGGACAGTTAGGACGGATGTGCATATCACTGTATTACTTACTGTATATTTACATGGCCTAAAAAGAATCTACTGATTGTGTGAAAACAAAACTACTGAAAGAGTTAAAATTGACCTGGCAACCCTGTCTACCAAAGCAGATACAAAGATTTTATCAAATCTCAAATCTACTGATAAAACAATGGAATGGAAACCAGCTATTAAAAAAACAAATAAACAGGTTGTTAGATAAATCGAAAATTTCCATCAAAATAAAATATATAATAATAAGAAAAAAATAAGGTTATAAAGTAAATTCTTTTTCTCCTCTGGAAGTTGCCGCAAACGTGTCACACCTCTAGAACAACACAGGGTCGTGACGTGACAGACAACTACTCAAACTTAACTACAGAGTCGGCCAGGGCGTAAATTAGTTTAGCATTATAACATTTTTAAGTCGTTGCGATTGTTGAAAAAACTGAAGTGTGATATGTAGTTGTCACAATGGTAATAAATTAGTTGCCAGTATAACTACAGGTTGTAACATCGTAATGTCAGTCGGGGTAGGGGACGTTGGCCGAAACAACTGAAAATGCTCTCGGGCAACGTTGTAGATAGTGCATTTGTTTGTACTGACAACCAATGCGTCGAAAAATTGCTACTTGGGTAGCTTCTAACTGTTATACATGTAGTAAAATTATATATAAATAAATTTTAGGTTTTATTGTAAAATTGTTACTTTAACATCTTTTTACATCTTTTAATAGCATAGATTAATTCTGTTCACATGCACAGCAAGAGTTTAGAACAATTTCTTTTCTTTGTTTCAGAGCTGATAGACAAATTCGAGCATCCTAATATGAAGCTAAGGGGTTTAATGTAAGTTCCAATGAATAATTTTAGATAATATAGGTATTGTATTTTTTATTCATCTTGTTTTATTCAAATTGTGGCTAATATGTCAAAACAAATCTTAAGCAAGTTTGTATGAAGTTTGAAAAAACAAACTTCATACAACAAAACAAGACAAACCTTCAGCAACTTTTGTTATATCAAGTTTGAAAAAACAAACTTCATGCAAGTTGGTCACACTGTAACTAACAAGTTTGATTTAAACTTGCTGCAAGTTTGCAGAGTTGCCATAGCAAACGTGCAGCAAGCTTTCAAGTTTGATGTGTCAAACTTGTTGCAAGTTTGAAACAAGTTTATATTGTTATCTGGAATTGACCAGTTTGATTTGACTTGAGTTATTTGTCAGAAGGATTGACTTTAATAAAAATAAAATTATTGACTCCATAAAAATACAAGATAAAAAACAGTTATCTTACCTTATTTATTATGCTCTACATGCCTTGTATTTACAATTTTATATAATACAGTTTATACTAATAACTTATAATAGACCAGTAAGGATCTGCGAAAAAACGTCTATTTTTGGATGTGAGAGGTGGCATTCGGATTTTTGCAGATAAAGTTAGGTGACACCTTCAGTAATAATAATTGCAATAACTTATGCTCCTTCTCAAATATGCCCCGAACATTAATAAAAAAATTAAAATATTTAAAAATTTCGAAAAACATCGATTTTTTTCTGCTTTCTTTGCTTATAACTTTAAATCGATTCGTTTTGGAACAAAGTCGTAGAGAAATAAAATAAAGATAATTGAATTTTGTATGATATACGACTGGTAAAAAATGTCTCAAGGTATTACCTTTTCTGCAATATAGCAATAAATACAAAATAAGGAGGCAAAATAAGTCTGTTGTTATTCAATATTTTTTAACCACTTTGGTGGCACTTAGAACCTTAGTAATTCGCTTAGAAAATTCTTTGTAACATACTTAAATCGTGTACCAAATTTCATTAAAATCGACCTAATAAATTTTGCATAATAAATTTGCAATCTAAATGTTTTTAAAAAAGTTCAAATTTTTTAAAATCTTTTTGAACAAAAAGTAGACCATTTAGAAGTTAGCTAATTTTTTTACATATAAAGAGGTGCTCTACCTATCTAATACACTTTACAGCATTAAAATCGGATTATTTAAGGGGCCCAGCAATGTTTTAAATTTATAAACAATTTTTAGCAATGCAAATAATTAAAACCAGTATAATTTGACTTAAATTTTCAAATGCTGTCAGCAAAATTGCTATTTTATTTTTTTAATCAAACGTTATTCGCGTTCAAAAATTGTAATTTCTCGATTTTTTGAAAGTTCCACCGCGTTTATCTCGAAAACTATGCATCCTACGAAAAAACTTGTAAGAACATTTTTTGCTTAGAATTACCCAAGAAATACAAAAAAATGTTTTATTTTGAGAAAAATTGATTTTATGTAATTCCTCAAGTTCTTTGTTTATAACAATCTTATCGACATCCGGATCAACTGTTACCCAAAAAATTCGTGTTTTACGGGTCAAAATACATAAAAAAAACTTGGGTAAGTCCATCTAAATAAAGGAGCCCGTAGCGCCCCCTCCTGACCACAGCACTAATTTGTTTATAAGCCAAAAAATTGTTTATAACTTTAAAACATTGCTGAGGCTGCTTAAATAATCCGATTTCAATTCTGTAAAGTGCATTAGATAGGTGGAGTACTTCTTTATATGTAAAAAAAAATGGACAAATCTTTGTATGTTCTAGTTTTTGTTGTGCAAGATTTTAAAAAATTTTAATTTTTAAAAAAAAGTTTAGATTGCAAAATTATTATGCAAAATCTAGTACGTAAATTTTAATGAAATTTGGTGTACGGTTTTAGCACATTACAAAAATGTTCTAAGCGAATTAGGAAGGTTCCAAGTGTAACCTAAGTGATGGAAAATTATTGAATAAGGACAGGCTTGTTTTGCCCCCTTATTTTATATTTATTGCTATTTTGAAGAAAGGGTGATAAATTAAGACATTTTTAACCAATCGCATCTGATAGAAAATTTAATTATCTTTGTTTTATTCCCATAGGACTTTGTTCTAAAATGAATAGTTTTTAAGTTATAAGCAAAAAAAAGTAGAAAAAAAAAAACAAAATCTTTTGAAATTTTTAAATATTTTATTTTTTTTTATTAATGTTCCGGGCATATTTGAGAAGGAGCATAAATCAATTATTATTAACGAAGTTATCACCTAACTTTATCCGCAAAAATTTGAATGCCACCTCTCACATCCACCTAAAAACAGATCCTTACTGGTCTATAAATATAATTTTATTTGATGTCTATTATGTAAACATTGCTAAACTATGGTTCTCCACTATATCCTATTTTTCGCCTTCTCTTTCCAGTGTATAATTTCCATCGATACTATATATTCCTAAACTTTCTTGCAGTATTTTTCTTGGTCTACCTCGTCTCCTAGTCCCAATTGGTCTTCGTAGCAGTACCATCTTTGGCATTCTTTCCTTATCCATCCCCTCGACATGACCTGCCCACCTGATTCTTTATGACTTTGTGTATCTTGTTATACTTGGTTCCTTGTAAAGCATCCTTAATTCTTGATTGGTGCTTCTATGCCAGCCGTCTTCTGTATCTGTATTCTTTCCCCTGAAAATAGCTCTCAGTACGTTCCGTTCTCAACTCTCTATAATTTCTTCTTCTGTTTTATTTATCACCCATGTCTCACATCCGTAGATGACTGTTGCTCCTATTACGGTTTTGTATATTCTGGTTTTCGTCTTTCTCGATACGTACTTTAACTTTATTTTGAATATTTTTTTGTTAATATTAATTTGTGAAACACCACTTTCCCAATTAATGGGGTATAATGAAGGGGCATCAATTTAACACCTGTATTTGCTCAGTGGCGTACCATAGAATGGACAAGCCTCTTAGCGTTATAAATAGTTTTTGTTAGGTGATATGCTTTCCCTCATAACGGTGTTATTTCTTGAACATTGCTCTTTAATACTTACTACAAACTAATAAAAAGATTTTTTAGACATTCTTGTAATCTTGTAAAATTAAAAAACTTCTCTGTGCCTTCATTATATTAATTTCGTTATATAATGTGTAAAAAATTCCTTATACTTTCGTTCCTTTATGATAGAATGTATCCAATATCTGCGTTTCTTTTTTTCTTTAATCTAAGGTAAAGTAAACTTGCATTTATTACAAAAGACAAATCGTCATAACTTTCAGACATCGTATATCAAATACTTTAAATCGTAGCATAGCTGCCGCTGTTACACCGCGCTAGGACACACCAGGCGGCGCGCGTCGAGTCGACGTCGAGGCAGCTTAAAACACATGGCGCGGTGTAACAGCGGCAGCTATGCTACGATTTAAAGTATTTGTATTTCGTTGTTGCCAAATTTAGTCGCGTGTTGGATGCTATACGATACGATGTCTGGAAGTTATGACGATTTGTATTTTGTGATAAATGCAAGTTTACTTTATCTTAGATCAAAGAAAAAAAGAAACGCAGAAATTGGATACATCCCATCATAAAGAAACGACAGCATTTATAAGGGATTTTTTTACACATTAAATAACGAAATTAATATAATAAAAAGTTGTTTAATTTTACAAGAATGTCTAAAAAATCTTTTCACGAGTTATTAGTAAGTATTAAAGACCCATGTTCAAGAGATAACACCGTTATGAGGGAAAGCCTATCACCTAAGAAAAGCTATTTATAACGCTAAGGGGCTGTCCATTCTATGGTACGCCACTGAGCAAATACAGGTGTTAAATTGATGCACATCTATTGTTCCCCATTAATTGGGAAATAGTGATGTTTCAGAAATTAATATTAACAAAAAAATTATTCAAATTAAACTCAAAGTACGTATCGAGAAAGACGAAAACCAGAATATACAAAACCGTAATAAGAGCAACAGTCACCTACGGATGTGAGACATGAGTGCTAAATTAAACAGAAGAAAAAATGATAAAGAGTTGAGAACGGAACGTACTAAGAGCTATTTTCAGGGGAAAGAATACAGATACAGAAGACGGCTGGCATAGAAGCACCAATCAAGAATTAAGGATGCTTTACAAGGAACCAAGTGTAACAAGATACACAAAGTCATAAAGAATCAGGTGGGCAGGTCATGTCGAGGGGATGGATAAGGAAATAATGCCAAAGATGGTACTGCAAAGAAGACCAGTTGGGACTAGGAGAAGAGGTAGACCAAGAAAAAGACGGCAAGAAAGTTTCAGGAAGGTATATTATCGATGGAAATTACACACAGGCAAGAGGAGGTAAAAAATAGGATATACTGGAGAACCATAGTTCAGCAATTTTTACATAGACATAAAATAAAATTATATATAAATTATTAGCATAAACTGTATTATCTAAAATTGTAAATACAAGGCCTGTAGAGCATAATAAATAAAATAATAAATAAGGCCTGTTTTTTATTCTGTTTGAATATTCATCAATACGCATATCCCAAATAGCTGGTCTAATCTGAATTTCATTAATTAATTTTTCTACATCTGTATTTTCCATCACAAAAACACGATCTGACAACACTCACTACAGAATTCGCTAGAAAACAGCTCAAACGTCTGTGATATACCACGATACACGCATTTATGATATGCCGTCGAAGTCGTAAAACCGATTGGCGGTGGATGGGTTCCAGGATATGTCGCCAGAAAGTCGCTGCATCGAAAATTTTAAGAGCGTCTGGTGTGTGTTACTGCATCAAAGTATAGTAAGGGATGCGTCGCTTTCGACATCTCAGCGGGGGTTCAGTCGACGTACGCCGCCCCGTCTGTGTTACCTCTAAAAACAACGTAAAGAATCTGAGCTAGTCTAGTCCGCGACGAGTCGAGTCGCGTCTGCGACTCTCTGCGTTTCAGGCTTAAATGATACATACTGCAAAATATCTGGGTACCACTCTTGATGCAAGACTCAGGTGGAAATCACACATTAAAAAAAAGACTTAAACTCTCCGAACAGAGATTAAACTCTCATGCAAAAATCAGACTGCTATTAATCACCTGTCATAATTCCTGTCATTTGACATATTCTACATGTTCCACTCATTAAAACGTCCATTTGGTGATAAACAGCAGTCTGATTTTTGCATGAGAGTTTAAGTCTGTTCTGTCGGACAAAATACATGTGCCGTTTTTGTGGTCTGACCGTTCCAAATTTTTAAATCTGTTCCACAATTAAAACTACCCTTATTCCAATGTTCCCATATATCAAAGTTTGTCCGACTAGACACCCTTAAGCTATTAACAAATTTTCAGCTTGCTATTAATCAACTTTTTTTTCATACGCAGGATCCAGACCTATCTCCTAACTCCTAGTATAACTATAACATCTTCTTTAGGTATTTTTTCCATCTCTTCTATCTTATCATAAAAATTTTCTTTATCGTTTGTATTGCTTGTTTCTGTAGGTGCGTATAGGTTTAATAGTGATATATTGAATGGTTTATTATTTATTCTTATATACGCCATTCTTTCACATATTGGTTTCAAGTTTATGACTTTTTCTTTTAGCTGTACTAGAATCGTAAACCTCACTCCTTTTTGTCCTTGCTTCTTTACTCCTGAGTATATTGTAAAGTCTTGTTTATCAATTTGTCCTTTGCCCCCCCCCCCGTATCTCTTGCAGTGCTGCAATATCCATTTTATACTTTGCTTATTTCCAGCATTTTGCCTGGTGCCAACATCGTTCTTATATTCCATGTGCTTATTTTCAATTCTTTGTTTTTATCTTTTTGCTTTCGTCTTTTATTTTTGTTTCCTTATCTCCTCTTATTTATTTCTCTTTTTTGATGGGTACATTAATTTATCTGCAATCATTTCCTTTTTATTTGCCTCGTCCGTCCCTAAATAAGTATTGTCTTGTATTCTTTCATCAGTTGCTAGTTTTTTGAGACATTTTGAAAAACCTCCTCCAACTGATTCTTGTTCTCATTTCCTCTCCCGTCCATCTACTATCAGTTTGTTGTGCTTAATTTGGACACGTTTTCCTTTCTTTATTTCATCATTTGCTATTTTGAGTATTTCTTTTTGTATTTGTAATTCCTCTTTTGTCAGATCATTGTTTATATATATTCTTTCTTCTTTCACTTCTTTAAGTTTTCTTTTATTTTCCATTACTTTTATTTTTTCCTCTTTGTTTGGCAATCTGACTAGACACGTTTTGTTTCCTAATTTCACTGCTTCTTCTATTTTTATATTAATATCTAATTCTTTTTTCATAAAGTTGTCCATTGTTTCTTTTCGTAATCTTCTATCACCTGTATCTATTGTCACTCCCTGCACTATAACATTATTTTCTTTTTTTGCTTTATCGAGTCTTTCAAGGCGCCATTTTACATCTTCCAGTTCCTTTTTCAATGTTATCTCTTCGCACTTCATTATTCTCTTGTCTTCTAATTCAATTCTGAGTTCCCTCATGTCTTCTCTGTATTGCCTTTGCTCCTCTTTAATTTATTTTTCGTGAATTTTCAGATCTTGTGTCTCTTTCGTTAAGTTTGCCATCATATTTAATATTTGGTCTATTTTGTCTTCCTCTATGTTCTTTTTATCTGGGGTTCTTGATATTTTTTTACTTTTCGAAAAAGACCAATTGTTCGCGTTAAAATCACCCTACCCACTCAACGCATCAAAGGAAGATGATTTTCTCAAGCAATATTTTTTTCGTTCAAATCTGTTAGGTACCTTTAAATTGAATTGAATTAAAGGGAGGGGTATGGTTTGAAATCAAAAAGCACATTTTTATGAATTTTTTTCCAAGCTATGGTAGAATTACTTTATTTTTAAATTAAATAAACATATTAAGTACAATTCAAAGAATATTTTAAAAAGAATTAAATCCAAAATATTGAAAAATAAGCCATTAGTGACAAATTTTGACCGGCCGATAAATAATAATAAACAATTCAAAAAGATTTAATTAGATTATGAGTTTTAGGAGGTAACAACGTTGAGTTTTTTATTTTTAATGATTTTTGGTATCACTCAGAAGTGAAAAATACGAAATTTTTGGTAAAATTTTTGTGAAAATCAACAGATTTATTAATGTTGAACAAAAAATAAGCACAAAACGAAAAATATCTCGACGTTTTTACCTCATGAAATGTCTAAAGAAAATATGTGCAAAATTTCAGGTAGATCGGTCAAGTATTTTTTCAGTTACAATGTCCACCGCATTTGAAAAATCAGTTTTGAGAAAAATGCGTTTAAAGTTTTGACAACTGCATCTTCATCTTCTTATTTGTCTGCCAAATCGTAAAGTGATGCACATTGGAATATGATTTTTGCATCGTGAAGTAATCTACAAAATAGAAGGCAAACAGTTGTTTAACGTTTCTCACTACGCTCAAGCGTGCTGGCGCGAAGCAACGGCAAAGCGAGTCGAAGGTAGGGATATTCAACACGCCGTATCTTTGGTAATTTTACTCCCATCATTCTGAAAATTTCCAGTGAGTATTCTGGAAAGTATGCACTTTCATTTAAACTAATTTAAAAAATTAAAATATTTTAAACCATCCCCCCCCCTTAAATTAAAATACTTTTCCGTTTACATCATTTTAATGACCTCCTTTTTTAAGCGTGATGTTAAATAAAATTTTATTTGTTGTTCCAAGTTTATATACTGTATTTAATATTATTGTAACTTACAGTTTGTTTCAATAGCTGTTTTCTATAACTTCACTTTACAATGTTCTTGTTCCACAAACTGTGAATAAAATTACTTTAGACACTATCTCTTATTTGCCAAAAAAATTGAATTTTTATAGTCCGATTTTTCACGTGTTGCTTTGCCCAACTAGAGATGGGGAATTCCATTACTTTCACTTTAGTCTAAGAGCTAGAGCCGAAAAATCATCGTCATAAGTAATATGGAGTTTGGCATATGAAATGTGTCTATTGTATATTCATAATAATGACCCCTTTCAGGCTGACACCTCAGTGGATACAGGAAGTAGCAATAAGGGATGAAAGGGGAAAGTTAGTGTAGTCTTTAAAGGTTTTCACCTCCTATTTGGTAAACCTCCATCGATTTGCATGAAAATTGGTGACTAGTTAGAGCATACCCCAAGAAATAAAAATGATTTGGTGCCAACTTGCACTTTTACCCTGGGGGTGGATCACCCCTTCTCGGGGGTGAAAACTATTTTATTAAAAATAACCCCACAAATCGATAGAGGGACAAATTATAAGTAAAATTTGTTATATCATGTTATAAAAATAAATCAATACTTTTTGAGTTATTAAAGATCAAAGATTTGTCTGTTTAAGAGCACATGCGTGAAGTTACGAATGATAAAAAGAATATATTAATTAATTGTATGTTACTAAAATATTATTTTTATATTATTTCGATATTATAAATTTAGCAAAAGTGTATTCGAATATGTCAAATGTACCCATTATTGGACACCCCAGTTTCTGGACATATTCAGTTTATATTGATAGAAAAAATTCAATTAAATATCGAAATAATATAAAGATAATATTTTACTAACATACAATTAATTAATATGTTCTTTTTATCATCCGTAACTTCACGCATATGCTCTTAAATAGACAAATATTTAATCTTTAATAACTCAAAAAGTATTGATTAATTTTAATAACATGATATCACAAATTTTACTTAAAATTTGTCCCTCTATCGATTTGTGGGGATATTTTTAATAAAATTGTTTTCACCCGCGGGGAAGGGTGGTATTCACCACCAGGGTAAAAGTGCAAGTTGGCACCAAATCAGTTTTATTTCTTGAGGTATGCTCTAACTAGTCACCAATTTTCATGCAAATCGATGGAGGTTTAACAAAATAGGAGGTAAAAACCTTTAATGACTGCACTAACTTTCCCCTTTCATCCCTTATTGCTACTTCCTGTATCCACTGAGGTGTCAGCCTGAAAGGGGTCATAATTGTCAATAGGGGAGAGGAGGGCAAGATGAAAATTACCTATAAAACCTGAACTGCGCAATGAAGCGCCCGGATTCACACTCACACAGATGCAGGTGAACCTCTTCCATTTACAAACGACGGCTCACTCAGTTCCGGTCAGCCAATGAGTGTACACGCTTCCTTCTTATTTTCGCAGTTAAATATTACGCAATTATTGAATTTTTGTGATACGATTATTTAAACAAGGTGTATATTATTATTATGCATTTATACAAAGTATCTATTAGGTAAAGGTTATCTGAATTGATATTTAAATAAGAGAAATAATAAAGCATTTTTAAAATATTGATATTATCATTGGAATGGGGCATATGGGCAAGATGGAAAATTGCAATTTAGGGCAAGTTGGAAGATAATAGTTGGGCAAAAATAAAAGCAAGGAAATAGGAACCTGCTAGAATAAATGAAAATTTAAAGGAAAAGGGACAAAAACAGAAAAAGTTAAAAATATTGTACAACATTTAGAACAGTCTTCAGAAAATGATGTGTTCTGTGTATGTGGTGAACGTTATGTGGAACCGCCCACAGAGGACTGGGTACAATGTCCTGTATGTAATGGTTGGGCACATGAATTGTGTACCGACACAGAAGATGGCAGTTTTATGTGTGTAAACTGTAAAATGTAGAGCTTTCCTCTACATTCCATCTTACCCGAACAATCTTTCCATCCTGCCCTCAGGGTAAGAGCAAGATGGAATTTTTGACATTATTTTTTAATTACTCATAAAAAAATTCTACTTATTATTAATACTATTTAATGGCTGATTTTTGTAACTGTATAAGGTCTCTTTCAAGAATGATTAAAATGAAAGTTTTGTATTACGTTGTTTTATTCTTTTACACATTATAAAGTTAAGCCTTCCGTCTTGCCCTCCCTTCCCCTATATGTACAATGGACACATTTCACAGGAAAAACTCCATATTTTTTATGACGATGATTTTTCGGCTCTAGCTTTCAGTCTACTTGTAAAGCTTTTCTCGCTTGACTCGGGTATGCATTCTTAAGTGTTTTTTTAAACTGCTCGTTACACTAAATTGTTTGGAACAAATTTCACACTTATGAGGTTTTTCTCCAGTGTGCGTCCTCATGTGTGTTTTTAAAGTACTTTTATCAGTAAACTGCTTCAAACAAATTACACACTTGTGAGGTTTTTCTCCTGTGTGTGTTCTCAAATGTGTTTTTAAACTGCCTGATTCGGTAAATTCTTTAAAGCAAATATCACACTTGTAAGGCTTTGCTCCCGTGTGCACTTTCAAATGCCTTTTCAAACTGCCTGACTCCGTAAATTCCTTAAGGCAAATTTCACACTCGTGAGATTTTTCTCCAGTGTGCGATCTCAAATGCTTTTTCAAGCTTCGCGTTTCACTAAATGGCTTAAAACAAATTTCGCACTTGTAAGGTTTTTCCCCAGTGTGCACTATCAAATGTCTTTTCAAACTTCCTGCTTGACTAAATTGCTTAAAGCAAATTTCACACTGGTAAGGTTTTTCTCCAGTGTGAACTTTCGTATGTTGTTTCAGATTACATGATTGAGAAAACTGCTTAGAACACATTTCACATTTGTAAAGTCGTTTTTCAGTCTGAACAGTTTCTCCCGAGTTTGGACTTAGCTGTTGTTCTTTATTGCATGAATGTTCAGGTAATGTACTCATAATTTCCATTTCCAACAATTTCTTCTGTGCAAAACCTAAAATTAAAACAAAATTATAATTTTTTTATGCAGAAACCAAAACTTAATTCTTAAAATATACTAGGTTGTTCAATAAGTTTTGCGGTTCGATGAGAGAGGGCGTTGCAATTAGTCTAATTTTTTGTTATGTTAGTACACTCTTCTTATGAACGTATTTGGGGTTGTATTTCAATCTGTCGATTCGTTCTTGGTGTAGAAGCCATTTATTTAGTATCGGTGTGTCACAGTATTTTTTACAATGGAAATAATCAAGTATTCTGTAGTGATTGAATTTTTATTTTTGGAAGGTTTAAAAGCAAAGGAAATTTATGAACGAATGTTGGAAGTGTTGAAGGCCTTCAATTATTACATTAGAAAGATGAGTTTCTTAATTTAAACGTAGTAGTACAAGCCTTGAATACGATCCACGTCAAAGACGTGTGATGATATGCCGATATGCTGAACACGCCTCGACACTGGGAACCGGGCGATTCTCTCAATTCGCGCAGATGCCTCCACCGAGTTCCACCTCTCCGAGACAACACCGGCACACGGATATTAAAGAAGGTCGCAAGCAGAAATCAGTCAGTCCTGAACGACCGTTCTGGGCTCCATAACCAGCCAAGCGAAGTGAGCGAGGCAGGCCGACCTGAGTCGCGAGTCGCGACGTGCACTGTATTGACGTGATTCGTAAACTTAGGCAGGCCAACTCGAGACGAGACGCAAGGTGTACCGAAGTGAGGTAATTTGCGACTCGTAATTCAACGGAGGCGAGCGTAGTGAGCGAGCCCCGATAAATATATACATATTTGAATATCGCCGTTAATTTTGTTCTTCTGTTACAGACGCCCATCCGGAGGAGGACTTCGCTCGGAGAGAAATAGAATATTGAATTATTATTTTGACTTATTTTGTACATAATTTAGAATCAATAGATTTGCTTTGTTTTCAACCTGTGTTTTACTGAGTCTGTCGTCCTAAAAGAACTACCCGTTACAAATTTGGCGCCCGAGCAAAAGTTAGAATATACGCAAGTACGTCGTTACTCGACGCCCAGATAATACCAAAAATGCCGACAGATAAAGAGACAGACTCAGTATCAGGTGCCACGACGGGTACATCGGGAATTACAGCGCGACGCCGAAAGGTGCGGATTGGTTTCCAAAGGAACCGTCGACGAGTTAAGGTTAAGACTCAGAACCTTTTATAAGGATCGCGGGGAAGCGACAGGAACGATCCCAAAAATCAATACTTCCAAGGAAGCCGAACCAGACACACTGACCCAAGAAATTTCATTAATCAGAAACCAATTACAAGACTTAACAATGACAAAACAAATGAGGCAATCAGATTTGCTAAATCAAGTACGGAGGTGGAACACACGTTTCGACAAGAAACATTCGGATGCAGTAGACTTCATAGAGAGGATAGACGAATTAAGCCTAGCCTACGAGGTCGATAAGCAAGATCTGCTAAAAGCATTACCATAATTGTTAGGAGACCACGCATTGTTATGGTACCGAAACAACAACAGAAATTGGGATTCATGGACGGACTTCATCAAAGATTTTAAGAAAGCTTTCTATCCCAGAGAATATTTACTACAGCTAGAAGAGCAGATCAGAAACAGGAAGCAAAGGAAAAACGAACCAGTGGATAGATACATCACGGATATTCAAACATTAATCAGACGACAGGGATCTTTTTCAAGAAACCAAGAACTCGACAGGATATATAAAAATATGCTGCCAGAATATAAGCTTTATGCTCGCCGCCGGGATTTCGAAAACTTATCGGGATTGCAAGAATTGGCCCAAGAATACGAAACTTTGGAAGACGAAAGGACTTGAGAAAATCAGAATTTTCACGGAAATTAGAGACGTACAGACCCTACAGAATACGATGCCAAAAGGACATGCTTCCGGTGCAAGATGCCAGGTCACTTCCGGAGGAATTGTAAAAACCCATGGAAAAAGTTTTGTTCGCGATGCGGCAAAGAAGGGGTCTATAGCAGTGACTGCTGTTCCAGACGTCAGGGAAACGAATAACAGACTGGAGAAACAAGGAGTCGTCCCAGTCTGAGGAGCAAGATTCGACTCCGCTCGTTCTAGCCGTTACACAACAAGCAAGCAATGACGTGCGACTGTTTGCATCACTGAAAATCGGACAAAGTTCCTACAAAGCATTAATTGACACAGGGACCACCAAAAATTACGCTGGAGATAGAATAGCGCAGATATTCAAACACTCCCTACATAGCTATAACGGAAGAACTAGACTAGCAAACGGATCTTCAATGGAGCTCAACCAGAAGTTAACAATTGACTGCCAGATCGATAATTTACAAACAAGACAAACATTTATAATAATGCCAGGGTTAACGGAAGATGCAATACTAGGAGTGGAATTCCTCAGGGAGCATTCGATCGAACTTAAGTTCGATAGGGATACATCCAAACAGTACGAACAACATCAAGAGGAAACATGTAACACTTTAAAAGACTCCACTCAAAATACAGAGCTAGAAAGGTTGCTAAGAAAAGAACTTAGGGAATTCGAGAAGTTAACAGGTCCCACCAACTTAATAAAGCACAATCCCGTAGTATAGGCGGCACAATCCCGCAATGTTGCAGATCATCAACCAAGAGGTGGATAAAATGTTGAAAGAAGGAACTATCGAAACTTCCGCAAGTGGTTGGAGTTCACCGATTGTACTAGTTAGAAAAAAAGATAACTCGTACAGATTTTGCATTGACATTAGAAAAGTCAACGAACTATCAGAAAAGGACGCGTATCCGTTACCTCGGATATCAGAAACTTTGGATAGACTTAAGGAAGCAAATTTCATCTCAACCCTCGATTTGAAGCAGGGATATTTTCAAATACCCCTGGAAGAAGCAAGCCGCCCAGTGACAGAATTTAGCGTACCCGGAAAAGGTCATTTTCAATTCAGAACTACCCCGTTCGGACTGCACTCCGCCGGAGCAACTTTCCAACGACTGCTAGACAAAGTAATACCACCCGATGTAGAATTCGCGTTCGCATACTTGGATGATATCGTGGTAATATCGAAGACATTCCAAGAGCATTTATATCACCTACAAGAGGTCTTCCGAAGACTAAAAGAAGCCAGATTACAACTTAACTTCGAAAAATGTACATTCTGCCAGCCAGAACTCAAATATTTAGGACACGTTGTGGGAGCAGAAGGAATAAAAACTGACCCGGAGAAGACCAGCGCTATAACCGAACTTGCAGCACCTAGAAATGTACGTCAGCTCCGTCGCTTTTTAGGAATAACCTCATGGTATCGGCGATTCATAGAGAACTATTCGACAATAGCAGGACCACTAAACATGCTTCTAAAGAAGAAGATAAGATGGAAATGGACGGATAAGCAGGAAAACGCGTTTAAGGAACTCAAAGCAAAACTTACGACGGCTCCAGTATTAGCGTGTCCCGATTTCTCAAAAACGTTCTACCTACAGACAGATGCATCAAACTGCGGACTTGGAGTAGCGCTAACACAAAAATACGACGGCCAAGATAAGGTAATCGCATACGCTAGTCGAACCCTCACACCAGCCGAGACAAAATATTCCACAACGGAAAAAGAATGTCTATCCCTAGTGTACGGGATAAAGCAAATGAAGCCATACATAGAAGGGTACAACTTCAAGGTTATATCGGATCACCAATCTCTCAAATGGCTGAAGAATCTCAAAAACCCGTCAGGCCGATTAGCCAGATGGAGTTTAGAACTGCAGCAGTACGAGCAGTTTCGAGGTCATATATAGAAAGGGAGTTCTGAACAAGGTAGCAGATGCTTTATCACGGCAACCACAAGAAATCCTTAATGAAGAACCAGAGCTGGAGTTGTTAGCATCGGAACTAGAATCATGCGATTGGTACGATAATTTATATATGAATGTGCTCCAAAACCCAGGCAATTTCCCGGATTTACAGATATCAAACGAGAAACTATATAAACACATTTGGAGCAGCCAAGAATTTAACATCCCATGGAAATTATGCGTACCAAGATATAAAAGGAAAGATATTTTGAAGGAAAATCACGACTCAACCACAGCAGGCCATTTAGGAATTGCAAAAACAATTTGCCGGATAGCACAGAAGTACTATTGGCCTAAGATGTTCAAACAAATTGCAGACTACGTTAAAACCTGTACGAAGTGCCTCCAATATAAACCGTCTCAAATGCAACCAGCCGGGAAAATGCAACCGTCCGCTGTAGAAAAGCCTTGGCATACTGTCTCAATTGATTTAGTGGGACCATTCCCAAGATCTACAAAGGGAAACGTTTTCCTGATAGTCGTGCAAGACCGGTTTACCAAATGGGTCGTCGCCCAACCAATAAAAGCAGCGTCTACGAACTCCCTCATCGACCTTCTACGATCAAAAGTAATTATGCAATTCGGAATCCCAAAGAAAATCATCTCGGACAACGGCGCGCAGTTCACAAGTAGCAGCTTTATGGCATTCATGAAGTCCTACAACATAAATCACATTCTGACACCACCATACTCGCCCCAATGTAATCCAGTAGAACGAACAAACAAGGTACTGAAAACAATGATAGCTACTTACGTGGAGGATAACCATAAAGACTGGGACAAATTCATACCAGAATTCTGCTATGCCATAAATTCGTCAAAACATGATTCGACAGGATTTTCACCAGCGCTTCTCAATTTTGGAAGATAATAATAATAATAATATCGTATGGCATTTTTGCCGGGGAGATCCTTTCGGATAGTTCCAGCGCCAATTACATCTTTAACCCTGTTTCAAGTAACTAGTGTCGATGTACACTAGCCCAGGGTGACCGACGGCTTAACGTACTCTCCGAGGCACGGTGAGATGGGTCGTGTCATTATTGGAAATGAAAATGGTTTGTCTTTGGCAGGGATCGAACCCACGTCTACTGGCGAATGAGGCCAGCGTTTATGCCGTTACCCACGGCCGCTCACAATTTTGGAAGAGAATTAGTACAACAGATGTGACCAACGACCAGGGTATACAGGGGTACGCAGAAAACTTAAGCAAGTTAGAAGCGTTAAGGAAATTGGCAAAGGTACACATGGAACACGCTTTCGAGGACCAAAAGAAACATTACGATTTAAGGCGAAGAGACTGACGGCCACATCCAGGAGACCGTGTCATGAAAAAGGAACACTATCTATCATCGGCTAGCGCAACGTTCACCAGCAAGTTAGCGCCAAAGTACTCGGGACCATACATAGTAACATCCGTGATATCGCCAGTAATCGTAAAACTGAAATTTGCCGATAGCAGTAGCCGCAAGCAGATGACGGCGCATGTAAAAGATTTAAAGCTGTGGGTGGGAGAAGAAATCCCGGACGAGCCCCCAGAGGAATAGATGGGATCAAACCAGTGGCGGCCCGTGAGGTAGTGCCATAGAGCCATGGCACTACCTTGCTAACTATGCAGAAACATATTTTTTATCTTAAAAACATTTTAATGCCTGTTTATTTTTTTTGTGAATATTTCTCTTTATTTTTATAAATTATATCAAATCTGGCAACTGTGTAGCGCAATGCAAATCTACCGACTCTGGCCACCCACAGCTGACCGGATAAAGGATGAAAATCATAAAAATCCCAGTGCCGAACGGCATAGTGGCTCGTGAGAAAAGAGAAAGATTGTATGAGCATCCTGTGTAAGTGACAGAGAGAGAGCGGTATTGCACTTTTAACATACGTTTAAATTGGAGTCTCCGTGCCAGGCTCGAAATCTCGAAAAGGAAGTTAGTGGATCTTAAGATACAATGTTTTAGATCTACATATTTCTAGTTTCTTTACGCGTTCGCTTGACGCTATTGTGTTTATTGTCTACTACTGTATTGTATATTTGTGTTTATACTCTACTATATTTTTTAATTTGTAATTATTAGTTAGTGCGTTGTGATCGTGGGTGTCGTAGGTATAAAAATAATATTTTGATTATTTTCTACGTTTAATGTATTTATTGACAATGAATTAAATTAGTATATTAAAAAACTCTTTTGGTGGTTTTTCGTTAGAAAAAAAAACTACAAATTAAAGAACTCGGTCGGCCTTTACCCGATTTAAAAATTGAAAAACAAAGTGGAAATGGACAAAAACTTCGCTGTCGTAAGTTTAATAAAATTATTTATGATAAAAATAGCTGGTTGTGTGGTTGCGAACAAACTAATAAACTCTTCTGTTTTGTATGCGTTTTGTTTGGAGGTGACGAGACTTGGTCAAACAAAGGCACCGATGATCTTGTACATACAGGGTGGTGAATCGGAAAACGGGCCATAGGAAACTCAATGTAAAATTTTAAACTGTTAAATTCCTGCTTCCCTAATTATGTTACATCAAAAGTCATGAGAAGTTATTTGTAGAGGATTGAAATCTATACTAAAAACAGAAGTTACAATTGTTCTACGATTTAAACACATTCCAAAATTTTGGAAAAATATAATGTATTTACCGCAGTAGGTATGTGTGGGCATGTTAGGCCACACGTTACTATTTAACTGACAGTGAGCATACTATTGACTAAGGAAAATATCTTTATTATTAATACTTTCTCCTTAACTGAGGGTATCTGATCAACTTTATTGTGTTTTAAACAATAAATGATAAAATAAATAAAGAAATTGACAGTTCAAATTGTTAATATAATAAACTCATTGTCACCGAATGCAATCTTATACACATTATTGCACTGTGTGTGGCGTAACTTTGGCGTATTTCTCTGAAAATTGTATTATATTTTTACAAAATTTTAAATAATTATTGTTCGTAGAACAATATTAACAGTTGTTTTCAATACAGATTTCAATTCTCTACAAATAGTTTCTTATGACTTTTGATGTAAAATAATTAGGGAAGCAGGAATTCAACAGTTTAGAATTTTACATTGAGTTTCCTATGGCCCGTGTTCCAATTCACCACCCGGTATATGGGAGAAATTGAAATCCCATGAAAAATCTAAAGTGCACATGAATAACGTTTTTAGCTTTTCAATGCTTGGTAAGTTAAATATAAAAACCCAATTAAATTCAGCTTATCGTGATACTCTATTTATATTTTATATCCTTTTTGACCATATCGTAAAACCGCCACAAAAAAATTTAGGCAGCTGCCCGGATTCTGGCACTACCTTCCTAAAGTTATACGAGCCGCCACTGGATCAAACGACTGTAGACAAAAAAAAAAGGTATGTTCTTTTTTTTCGAAGAAGAGGGGGTGTGATGATATGCCGATATGCTGAACACGCCTCGACACTGGGAACCGAGCGATTCTCTAAATTCGCGCAGATGCCCCCACCGAGTTCCACCTCTCCGAGACAACACCGGCACACGGATATTTAAGAAGGTCGCAAGCAGAAATCAGGTCAGTCCTGAACGACCGTTCTGGGCTCCATAACCAGCCAAGCGAAGTGAGCGAGGCAGGCCGACCTGAGTCGCGACGTGCACTGTATTGACTGATTCGTAAACTTAGGCAGGCCAACTCGAGACGAGACGCAAGGTGTACCGAAGTGAGGTAATCTGCGACTCGTAATTCAACGGAAGCGAGCGTAGTGAGCGAGCCCCGATAAATATATATTTGAATATCGCCGTTAATTTTGTTCTTCTGTTACAGACGCCCATTCGGAGGAGGACTTCGCTGGGACGAAATAGAATATTGAATTATTATTTTGACGTATTTTGTACATAATTTAGAATCAATAGATTTGCTTTGTTTTCAACCTGTGTTTTACTGAGTCTGTCGTCCTAAAAGAACTACCCGTTACAGACGTCCAAAAACAGCAACAACACCAGAAATTGTAGAAAAAATACATGATATGGTATTAGAAACTAATCGAGTGACTGAAAGTAATTTAATAGAATCCCTAGGCATCTCCTTGGGCAGAGTAAGCAATATTTTGGCTGAAGTATTGGGTTTCAAAAAGCTGTGTTTACAATGGGTGCCGCATTCGCTTACAACGGAAGACAAACACATTCGAATGCGACTTTATCAGCAACATTTAGAGCGTTTTCGAAAGCTTAAAGCAGATTTTGTGCGTCGACTCATCACAATAGATGACACTTGTTATTCATCACCATGATCCTGAATCAAAACATGAGGCTAAAGAGTGAAAGAACCTGGTTTTTCGGCTCCGAAACGAAAATAAATACTTAACCGTTTCAGTCACGTTGGGTATAATTGTACCCATTAATTTGAATACATATATAATTCTACAGGAATCTGTAAATAACATAAACCAGTTTAAAGAAATTTATATTCTATAAGTACTCTGCGTTTTGTGCCCACATAGTGCATGGATCATCATAAGCATCATCAGGGCTTTTCATTCCAGGTGGAATATTTGCCGCTCTTACTTAGAGCTCTCTGATTCGCTTATTTCGATGAATCACTCCGCATTCCACTTGTATGTTGTCACAGTTTGTTGTATAACTTGGCTTTCGTTACAATTTTCTTCCACTCATTTCGATATGTGCATAGTTCCCTCCAGTTTCTCACATCCAGAATTTTGATATCTCTCATGACCTGGTCCTCCCATCTCTCTCTGGGTCTTCCCTTTGGTCTTTCAGTTTCTGGTTGCCATCTGGCGATCTTCTTAATCAGTAGGTCGTTTTTCCTTCTCTCTATGTGTCCCAGCCATCTCAGCCTCTGTGCTTTAATAAATCTAACTCATGGACTCAAGGAAAGATAGAGGACCCAATACTGAACCTTGATGTACACCATATACAATGTTTCTGAGACTAGAGTCTGTATCATTTATTCTAACCAGTTGTTTCCAATTATCCAAGTAAGATTGGAACCAATTCAAAGAAATACCAATACGCTTTTTCTCCAATGTATCTTTTTCTTAAGTGCCTTTTCAAATTGCCCGCTAATTGTTTACAACAAATTTCACACTTGAAAGATTTTTCTCCAGTGTGTATTCTAAATTGTCTGTTCAAGTGACTTGTAGTAAATTGCTTAAAACAAATTTCACACTTTAAGGGTTTTCCCCAGCGTGCACTCTCATATGTATTTTCAAAGTACTTTTTTCGCTAAATTGATTAAAACAAATTTTACACTTTTATGGTTTTTCTCCGCTGTGAACTTTCGTGTGTAAAGTTAACATATTCGCTCGAGAAAATTGTTTAAAACAAATTTCACACTGATAAGGTTTTACTCCCGTGTGTGTTGTCAAATGATTTTTCAAACTCCAGTAAAATCTCTGTTAACCGAAATAATTGGTGTTAAAAAATACTATGAGGTAATTTCATAATGTGTTGTATATTTAATTGCGTTCTTTAGTTGTATGAAAGCAGTGTTAATGGTGTTGACAAATTAATATCAAATTGTTTCCGTTAAACGATGTTTCGGATAAAAAGGTTTCGGTTAACGGAGGTTTTACTGTACCTGCTTCACCAACCTGTTTAAAACAAGTTTCACACGTGTACGATTTCCGGGGGTATAGGCACGGAAGGGGAAGACTACTGTCGCAGCTTTACTATGCGTAAGAGTGAAACAGCACTCAGCCAAACAAAAAAAGGATGGTGTCGTCATTTCGCTCAACATGACACTCTGTCTATGTTAATATATATGTCTATGGAATTTAACCACCCTTTCCTTATCTAAGGAATTTGACAGTAAGAGACCGAACAGCTGATCGGTGGCATTTCCAGTTCCACTGAACAGCTGATCAGTGACATTTCTGCATAAATTTTAGTTGGACTTTGTTCTGAGAAGGTGCTACCTGGTGTTTTTATATGTTATATTATTTATTTATATTTCATATTAACTGCTGTACCTTTTGAAAGCCGGTATTTGACTTTAGAGGTGCATAGTTCCGTTGATTTCTATCCTCATTTAATTGGTCTATTAATCTTAAATCATTGATAAAATAATCCTTGATAAAATTTATCCATTATAAATAATAATGTTACTATATAAAAGCAACCAAAAGCAAATAATGTATTTAGCCAGTTTTTAAGGTTATGAATATAAAACGTCAAGTTAGCCTCGGTCTAAACCTGCTATTACTTCGGATTAAGTGTTAGTCCGAAACTAGAGAGGGTTTAGCTTAGTCCATCGTTAGTCGCTGTTTATTAAACTAAATGCACTCAGCCGAGATTTATTTTCACACATTCAGAATAGGAAACATACAGCACAATTTCTGCCTCACACTGTTAACTGCTTAAATCAACTTAATCTTTCATTAAAAAGGAAGAATTATTGGAAATAGTGGGAGTGTATACTAAACTCAAAATTTTGTGGAATTTATTCAAAATATGTTTATTTTGTATAATAAATAATTTTCTCATTTTTTGTTATCAATAGGTACCAGGGCCGTAACTACGATGTTAGGGCCCCCCTGGGCAAAGCTGATCTGGGGGCACCCTGCCGAGGGTCTGGGGGTTTACTCCCCAGCGGAAGGCGGGGTCCGGAAAAATGTTTGATATTTAACCCCTTAAAAACGCATTTTAATGGATTCTATGACTGAAGTTTCTTGAACCTACATATTGCTATTTTAGTTGACCAACACAAAAAAATTTTGAAATCACCTTACCTTATTTTTTATTCGCTTTAAAAAATTTAAAAGAAAAACAACAAAATGAACAGATAGTAAAACAAAATGAGATAATATAATGAAACAATAAAAAGAAAATTTCTTGAAACTTCAAAATCGAATGGAAAAATATGAAGACATGAAGGTTTATTTAGAGAAAATTCAGGAAGATTGCTAAATCAGATTGCTGAGGAGATACAGAAAATTGAAAAGGCGGAAGAAAAATTCAAGAATGCGGTAAAATTCGATATGGAATTTGTGGAAGAAAAATTGACGGAGATAGGAAAATGTCAAAAAGGAGGAGACCGTCAGGAAGTAATTGTATACAGCTATAATGAGAGCAGAATCCTATTTGACGAGGATATTAGAAAACGATATCCGGTACCTTCAGCAGTGAGCGAAGGTTCACTCTCGAAGGCGAATACCGTAACTGCTGTTAGATTTATTTTATTATGCTGTGGTACTGGTAGGGCTGATTCCAATGTGCTCATTCCATCTTACCCTTACCTTTCTTTTTAATATGTGGTTCCGTTCACGTACCAAGATGTGGTCTGGGTAAATTGGGACCGGGGGCCGCTATTCCGGTTGCATGTTAGTTTTTATTTCACCAAAATAACCAATTTCCCCAGTAACAATTTATATCTTTACGAAAGCTCTCGGGGGTCCCAGCTTAGTCCGGGCCCCTCTTCCAATGGCAGTTTAGGTTTTATTACGCCGAAATAACTAATTTATAAGTATTAATTTAAATTTTTATGTTAAGGTCTCGGAAGCCACAGCTCAGCTTAGGTCTCAGGGGCCATTTATAAGGGTTCTTTTCCAATTGCATTTTACTCGAAAATACTAATTTTTCCAGTGAAAAATTAAAATTTTATGTTCAGTTCTAGGATGCCCCTGTAAGGTCTTTTTAAAACTGTGTCATTTGAAAATATTTCGTTGGGATGGCTTTTAAAATACATATTTTTATTTTCCTCGTTAAACTCTATGCATACGGTCAAAAAGGGGCACCTGCGGGGCCTCCCCTTTGGCAGGGGGCCCCGGGGCACTGCCCCGGTTGCCCTAATGGTAGTTACGGCCCTGATAGGTACATTATAATGGTGGAAATACATAATTGTTGATTGGCGTAAGGTTTATGTTATTTATGTCTGTTTACTATTAATAATATTGGCTATGAGCTGGTATGTTAGGTTGCGTTGTAATTTTCAGTCACGTCTAACCTAACCTAACTTATAAAAAAAAGTGCTAACATTACTACCATCATACTATAAATTATAAGATAATACATTATCCGGAAGTCGTGAGGTAGGTGGAACCTGTAAGTTCGTAATAATTCGTAATCATTCGTAATGTCCGATTAGTTTGAATTGTTCGCGGTTTTAAGCCAAGTTTATTTTATATTTTATTTTTGACAGTTATTTTGACAGGAATCTCGACACCAAATTTTTTTCGAATACATTGAAGTTTAATATTATTTTGCTAATTGAATAATTTCATCAAAGAATGCATACAAAGCCCATTCAACTTTAACAAGAATTTAAATTCGGGCCTCCAGTTACGTCATCATGCGCGAACTCGGATGTATTTGCGCTACGGGAAGATACTTTCTCGTTATTTATAGTATCATGATCACTACTGTCCGTCTCACCTTGACTTTACAGTATAAGGAACATATGCAACGCAGTCCTCATGAGAGTTTTTAGCGCGGTGATGAATTTGTAATCGAACATTAGAGAGATTAAATTAAAACTATTTTAGAAAGGCAATCTAAAATTTTAGGATTCATACGCGTTTAAGTTCATTTGATATACTATAGTTGTTATTACGCATATGAATCCTAAAATTGTAGATTGCCTTTCGAAAACAGTTTTAATTTAATCTCTCTAATGTTCGATTACAAATGATTTTTAAGAAAATCGGCATCACCGCGCTAAAAACTTTCATAAGGACTGCATTGCCTATGTTCCTTAAAGCCCTATGTTATACTGTAAAGTTAAGGTGAGACGGACTATAGACAGTTGTGTCTCAGAATAGCGAATCGAATATATATGAAAAATGAATGTTATTGACTTAGGCCTCGGACTAAAGTTAGTCGGGCGTTAATCAGAGTGTTAAGGTTTTTCTTCAATGTGCGTTCTTAAGTGCCTTTTCAAATTGCCTGCTTCACTAAATTGCTTACAACAAATTTCACACTTGAAAGATTTTTCTCCAGTGTGTATTCTAAAATGTCTGTTCAAGTGACTTGTTGTAGTAAATTGCTTGAAACAAATTTCACAATTTTAAGGTTTTTCCCCAGTGTGTACTCTCATATGTATTTCCAAAGTACTTTTTTGGCTAAACTGATTAAAACAAATTTCACACTTGTATGGTTTTTCTCCGCTGTGAACTTTCGTATGTAAAGTTAACAAATTCGCTCGAGTAAATTGTTTAAAACAAATTTCACACTTATAAGGTTTTTCTCCTGTGTGTGTTGTCAAATGATTTTTCAAACTACCTGCTTCACCAAACTGTTTAAAACAAATTTTACACTTGTACGATTTTTCTCCAGTGTGTACTATCAAATGTCGTTTCAAATGTCCTGTCGTAATAAACTGTTTTAGACAAGTTTCACACGTGTATGGTTTTTCTCCAGTGTGCATTCTCAAGTGTATTTTTAAATCACTTTTTGCATTAAATCGCTTTAGGCAAATTTCACAATTGAAAGATTTTTCTTTAGTGTGTATTCTCAAATGTCTTTCCAAGTGACCTTTTGTAGTTAACTGCAAAGAACAAATTTTACATTTATCAGGTTTTTCTTCAGTGTGAACTTTGGTATGTTGTTTCAAAGCGCCAGCCTGGGAAAACAGCTTGAAACAAATTTCACACTTGTATGGTTTTTCTCCAGTATGTGTTCGCAAATGGGTTTTTAAATGAGTTGTTGCAATAAATCGCTTTAAACAAATTTCACACTTGTGCGGTTTTTCTCCAGTATGAATTTTCATGTGTAAAATTAACAAACCGTTTCGAGAAAATTTTTTCAAACAAATTTCACACTGATAAGGTTTTTCTCCACTGTGTGTTGTCAAATGATTTTTCAAACTACCGCTTCACCAAACTGTTTAACACAAATTTCACATTTGTATGATTTTTCTCCAGTGTGCACTATCAAATGTCTTTTCAACTGACCCATCGTAATGAACTGCTTTAAACAAGTTTCACACTTGTACGGTTTTTCGCCAGTGTGCACTCTGAAGTGTATTTTCAAATCATTGTTAGTAGCAAATGGCTTTAAACAAATTTCACACTTATAAGGTTTTTCGCCACTGTGTGTTCGCAAATGTACTTTTAAATTTGTTCTTTTAGTAAATTGCTTCAAACAAATTTCACACTGGTACGGTTTTTCTCCAGTGTGCACCATCAAATGTATTTTTAAATGAACTTTCTGAAAAAACTGTTTACAACAAATTTCACATTTGTAAGGTCTCTGTCCAGTCCCAACTTTCATATTTGTATTTAATAGTTTTCCTTCAACGTGATGACCTGTATATTTTCCTTTATGAGACGAATGTAATGTTTCCGTAATTATCATTTTGTTCTCCTCCTGGGAACAACCTAAAATACAAACCAACTATAAACATTTTACTGTGAAGCTCTTTAACGATATCTACAATACATAGTTCGTTTACTGATGGTGAAATATTGCAAAGCCTCCAAATTTTTAAGAGCCGCTTGGATTGACAAGAAATTTGGCATATTCATAGCTAAAATGCCAAAGAAAAAAAGTAATATTGTGCCGGTGTGTGACTTTGTCCGGGGGAGAAAAATATAGGCTCAAAATATTGTATCATAAAACGTCCGGAATTTGATGAAGTGACTAATTCTAAACAACTTTTGTTCTGTATAGTTTTTTCACTAAGTTAATACTTTTTGAGTTATTTGCGAGTGAAGATGTTCATTTTTCAACAAAAAACACGTTTTTCGAGGGGTTTTCACAAATAACTCAAAAAGTAAGTACTTTATCCAAAAAAGTACTCTTACTAAAAATCATCATCATTCTCTTTGCCTTATCCCTATGCGGGGTCGGCTTCCCTAATTGCATTTCTCCACACAATTCTATCCTGGGTCATATCAATATTAATCCCCTTTACCAACATGTCCTGCCTAATCGTCTCACCCCACGTCTTCTTTGGTCTTCCTCTCCTACTCCTTCCAGGAATCTGCACTTCAGCTACTCTTCGTATTGGATGATTAACTTCTCGACGTTGAACATGACCAAACCATCTCAATCTATGCTCTCTCATTTTGGCACCTAGACTTGCCCTAATGTACTCATTTTTAATTTTATCCTTTCTTGTCACTCCACTCATCCATCTAAGCATTCTCATCTCCGCCACATGCATTCGTTGTTCCTCTTTCTTTTTCACTGCCCAACATTCAGTTCCGTACATCATAGCCGGTCTTATGGCTGTTTTATAGAATTTTCCTTTCAGCTTCATTGGAACTTTTCTGTCACACAACACACCACTCGCTTCCTTCCACTTCATCCAGCCCTAATTCTACTGCATGCATCTCCATCTATTTCTCCATTACTCTGTAATACCGATCCCAGGTACTTAAAACTATTGCTTTTTACAATCAGTTCACCATCCAAAGATACCATTTTATTTGTAGTAACTCCATCTTTAAATGAACATTCCAAATACTATGTCATTGTCCTACTAAGTTTTAAACCTTTTTCCTCCAGAGCTCGTGTTCACTGTTCCAGTTTTTGTTCCAAGTCTCTTTCACTATTTCCTACTAACACGACATCATCAGCATATATTAAGCACCATGGAATGTTACCCTGTAGTTTCGCTGTAATCTGGTCCAAAACTAATGAGAATAAATACGGACTAAGCACCGAGCCTTGGTGTAATCCTATTTTAACATGAAATTTATCAGTCTCTCCCACACCTGTCCTAACACTAGTCGTTACTCCCTCATACATATCCCTCACAATCTTTACTCCTTTCAGGGACTCCTTTCTTATTGAGTGCCCACCACAGAATCTCTCGAGGAACTCTATCATATGCTTTCTCAAGATCAATGAATGCCATATGAGCGTTTGTTTCTTTACTCCTGTATTTTTCCATCAACTGCCTTATAATGAAAATTGCGTCTGTTGTTGATCTGCCCTGCATAAAGCCAAATTGATTCTCGGATATGTCGGTCTCTTCACGTATCCGTCTATCAATTACTCTCTCCCATATTTTCATGGTGTGGCTAAGCAGTTTTATAGCCCTGTAGTTTGTACACTGCTGTATATCTCCCTTGTTTTTGTAGATAGGTACTAGTACACTGTTTCTTCATTCGTCTGGCATTTGTCCAACTTCCATAATTCTATTAAATAAACCTGTTAGCCACCTTGTTCCTATCTCTCCCAATGCCTTCCATACTTCCCCAGGAATATCATCTGGTCCTACCGCTTTTCCTTTCTTTATTTTTTGAAGCGCTTGAGCCACTTCCTCGTTTGTTATTTTGGTGACCATTGCTGCTACTGTCTCCGTTGGCTCCACAGGCTGTCTGTCAAATTCTTCATTTAATAAGCTGTCCAAGTACTTTCTCCATCTCTTTTTGACATCCTTTTCGTGAAATAGTATTTTATTATTTTCATCTCGGATACATCTAATCTGATTAAAATCTTTTGCTTTCTTTGCTCTCTGTTTGGCTATTTTATATATCTTCGTTGCGCCTTCCGTGGTATCAAATTGATCGTATAGGTTTGAATACGCTTCTGCTACTTTCGCTTCCTTTTTCGCGACCATATAGTTTTGAAGATCTGTGTTGGATTTGGTTTCTTGCCACTTTTTATATAATTTTCCCTTTTCTTTTATTTTTCCTTGAACTTCGTTTGACCACCACCAAGTCTCTTTATCCTCAAACTTTTTTCCTGACGTTTTCCCCAGTATTTCAATAGCAGTCTCTCTAATACTACTGGCCATTTTTCTCCAAATTGTAGTAGGGCTTCCTTTCATGTTCCAACATATTTTCTCTGCTATTCTTTCCCTGAATAGACCTTCTTTCTCATCTTTTAGCATCCACCACTTGATTTTTTGTGGTCCTCTTCGATATTTTGGTTTAGTTTCACTTTTTACTTCGATGTCCAGAACAAGCAGCTTATGTTGTTGGCTTACTGTCTCACTAACTATTACCTTGCAGTCCTTGCATTCACGTATGTCTTCTTTCCTTATCATGAAATAGTCTATTTGGGATTGATGTTGTCCACTTTTGTACGTAATAAGTTGAGTTTCTCTCTTTTTAAAGAATGTGTTAACAATCGCCATATCTAGTGCTGTTGATAATTCAAGCATATCATCTCCAGCTTCATTTGTAGTTCCAAAGCCTAATCCCCCATGTATTGCTTCGTATCCTGCCTTAGCTTGGCCCACATGTGCATTGAAATCACCTCCTATTATAACTTTCTCCTCTGAAGGAATATCACTCAGGACGTCTCCTAATTGGTCATAGAAAGCTCTTCTTTCATTCTCACCCAGACCTGTTTGAGAAGCATACACACACAACATTCAATACCTCTTTATCAATTACAAATTTCACTGACATCATTCTATCACTCGTTCTTACAACTTCCACTACGTTATCTTTCATTTCACTATCAGAAATTATACCAACTCCATTTCTAGTGTTACTACTCCCTGCACACCACAATTTGTATCCTTCACCTAGTTCTTTTGCCCTTTGTCCTTTCCACCTAGTTTCTTGATGCAAGCAATTTGAACTCTCCTTCGTTTGATCGCATCCACTAACTCCAGACTCTTCGAATCCCACCAGGGTCAGGAATTTTTTCATTTATTATAAATTAATAAATGAAAATAGTTTCTGTCCTTGTGAGATCGGTACTCACCGGAGGGACTCCAGAAGGACTCACCGGAGGGAGGAACTCCAGACTCTTACCTGTAAGACTAAGATTCCACGACCCTATCCTGATTTTTCTAACCTGCAATGGTGTTCCCCCTGAGATAGTCCTCACCCGGAAATCCGAACGTAGTACGGAGTTACTCTTAGTAAAAATATAGCATATAAAAAAGAATGGTGTATATATGAAGTCTGTAGGCCCAGTAAAAGCAGAGTTGTAGCTAATAAAAGATAGGTTCCTATCAAATTCCAAATCAAATATGTCAACTTGAAATAACCAAAAAGTCAATAACTTTTCGGGGAAAACTTATTACAACTTTTTTGAAAAAAAGCTTTATTTTTGTTTTTTTTTTGTTAGTTTTTAACATCAAAATTAAGCAAGTTACGCTCAAAATAATGTTGGTCACTTTTTCTTTGGTAAAAAAAATCGTACCTAATCGTTACAGCTTTACATGTAACTTGTCTTATATACAGTGAGGACGTTTGAGTTGGAATAAATTCATTATCTCGAGAATGGGCCAACTTGGAGAGAAATCCTGAGACAGGTTGATTTTTATTTTTAAATTACGACTTTTCGGCATATACATCATAGTAGTGACGTCATCCATCTTGGCGTGATGACGTAATCGATGACTTTTTTAAATGAAAGTAGGGGTCGTGTGATAGCTCATTTGAAAGGTTATTTAAATTTCTATTCAGTAATATAAACGTTAACATAATTATTTATACAGGGTCCAACAAAATTTTTTTCTGAATTAAATTAATTGAGACAAAAAGAAGAATATATGTAAGTCATTTATTTCAAAACACCTTACCGTGCTGTCAGAAAACAGAAAGAAATGTTTATTTCACAAATGAACATTGTTTTTCGCTTAAATTCAATGTTAAAACTGCCAACCACCTGTCTCTTAGCAGTTTGAACATTGAATTTAATCGAAAAGCAATATGATATTTGTGAAATAAACATTATTACCTGTTTCTATGACAGCAGTAAAATGTATTATGAATTAAATAAATTGCTTACATTCTTCTTTTTGTGTAAATTAATTTAATAAAAAGTTTTCTTTTTTGTACACCCTGTATAAATAATTATATAATGTTTATATTACTGAATATAGAATTAAATAACCTTTCAAATGAGCTATTACGCAACCCCTACTTTCATTTAAAAAAATCATCGATTACGTCATCACGCATAGATGGATGACTTCACCAGTATGATATATATGCCAAAAAGTCATAATTTAAAAAATAAAAATCGACCTGTCTCAGGATTTTTCTTCAAATTCGCCCATTCTCGAGATAATCAATTTATTCCAACCCAAACGTCCTCACTGTATATATTATATTGTTTTATGATCTGTTTCATCGGTTCAAAATGATTATTTTTGAAAAGACTGTAGTTAAATGGGATTGAACGAGTTACTAATCACGAGTGTATGTAAATTTTGAACAACCATAATATTAACCAATTTTTGTCTTACAGTAAAACAGAAAATCCAACATATTCAGAACATTAAAGCCTACATTTTTTTACTCCTTAAAATTTTAAGTATCACTAATAGTAAGTTATTTTGCATAAAAGGAATTTTTTTCGAAATTAAAAAAATTTTACTTAAAAAAGATTTTTTTAAATGAGCACTTTGAACGGAAAAAACTTACAGATCATATTATAAAAAATACAAAATGGTAGGGGAGCAAAGTATGCTAAATGTGCAGTCACTCGAGCGCTTTGGGGACCTATTGGGTTGTGAAGAGTAGGTCCTAAAAGTAAAAAAAGTTAAGTAAAGTTTTCCATTTTAGTGGGCAATTGCCATTTTTTAATTTAATTTTCCATTTCCAACAATCGTTTTTTCCGATTATAACGCCATCTATCCATAATTCGAAAAAATCTTTCGGATAAAAGTTACTTATTTTTACGTAAGGAATTCAAATCTGCAATAAAAAAATGAGGGCTTCTATTTAACATTTTAAAGTAACCCCCCACCCCACATCCATGGGGGTCGTGTTTGGTGCCATTCGATAGATTTTTCAAAAATATTAAATGAGTGTATTTTACAGTTTTTCGATCTGATGTTCATTTCGTGAAATATCGCGAGATTCGTATTTAAAATATTAAATTTACCCCCCACCCCTCTCCGTGGGAAGTCGTGTTTGGTATCATTCGATAGATTTTTAAAAAATATTGAGCACATAGTTTTTAGTTTTTCGATCTGTCATTCATTTCGCGAAATATTCGATTTTTTCTTGTGAAACTTTGGGACTAACCCATTTCCTTACGCCCGGCTCAAATCGTCAGATTTTTGAAATATACACTCTTTTGCATGTACTTAACTTTCTGACAATTTCGAGATTTTTTAAGGATAGTTTTTATTTTTCGAGCCCCCTTAACGAACTCCCCTGTGTTAAGAGCCAATATATGGTAGAGGTACATCTGCATGGTACCAGGTTTCTCCCCATATGATAATCTGGCGCGCTCGAGTAATTGCAAAAATCCCCGCTTGAGCTCCCCTACTTTTCCTCAAAAATTGCTTAATCTTTTGGTTATTTCACGTTGAAATATTCGATTTGGAATTTGACGAATAAGAACCTACGTTTCATTAGCTACAACTCTGCTTCTACTAGGTCTACAGATTTCATAATATATATACACACCATTTTTTTCACTCTTTTAAAAGCTTTATTTTTGCTAAAAATATTTTTTTCTATAAAATACTTACTTTTTGAGTTATTTTCGAAAAAAACATCTAAAAACGTGTTTTTTTTTTTTGTTGAAAAATAAACATAATATGCACTCGCTAATACCTCGAAAAGTATTGACTTAGTGAAAAAACTCTATACAACAAAAGTTGCTTTTAATTAGTCAGTTTATCCAATGCCGAACTTATTTTGAACGTATATTTTTTCGCCACCGAGAAGGCGTGAAACTTACCCCCAGGGCAAAGGCACACATGGGCAGAGTATCACTTTTTTCTTTGATATACTAGCTATGTGTATGCCAAATTTTATATCAATCCAAGCGGTTCTTTAAAATCTACAGCAAAAACTGTCAGAAGTGGATTTACAGGCCAGATTATAAAAGATTATTCTCCAAATTGGCATCACATGCTAACAAAGCTCAAAGTAGCAGGAGCGTCAGACAAAATCAAAAATATGATAAGAAAATAACTGACAAACAGTTATTTAAATGTGGCATATAATAATGCAGACATAAAGTTAACATCAGGAGTGATGAAATTTAGTATTAATAAGCTTTCTCACATTGTATTAAATTAATGTCAATATTAGCTTAGTGTGTGTATGCCTTACCGAGTGTCCACTTATATTTTCCCCCATTTTAAATGTCTATAACTTCTAAACAACTCAAGATGGAAATATGCGGTTTTTGCTGAAATATTTCATTTTAGTAAAAGTTTTGTTTGAATGAATTGAATTTTTTATATTGCTTTTAAATAAAAATGGCGGATTTTTGAAAAAAAAAACGTTATTGACTTTTTTTATTGGAACACCCAGTATATTTCTTTGTAAATTGAAAGAACTGTCATTTACCTATCCAGCGATATAAAGTTTTCTCAAATCGGTTGTCAAATGACTGAGTAATTAATTTTTAAATGTGGAAATGCAATGTGGAAATCACATAACATAATATCAATTTGCTTAGTTATGTTATTTAGTTATGTGATATCCACGTTGCACCTCTCATTTTAAAAATTAACTACTCAGTCATTTGACAACCGATTTTAAAAAACTTTATATCGCAGGATAGGTGAATGGCCGTTCTTTCAATTTACAAAAAAATATACTGGGTGTTCCATTAAAAAAAAGTCAACAAAGTTTTTTCAAAAATCCGCCATTTTTTTTGTAACTGAAAGCGATATAAAAACTCAATCCATTCAGACAAAACTTTTGCTAAAATAAAACATTTCAGCGAAAACCACATATTTCTATCTTGAGCCGTTTAGAAGTTATAGGCAGTTAAAATGGGGGAAAATATAAGTGGACACCTGGTATTCCATCAAATAATTTTAATAACGGCACTATTTAAAGTTCACATCTACCTATTTTATCTTCAATAAATCCATAATTCTCAAAAAAAAAGAGTACCTCAAGGATCTGTTTTGGGACATACTCTATGGAATGTACAACATGTAACAAGAGACAATACAACAGGGTATTAGAAATAGACCTACGACAAGACATATTATGCAGATGACCTCGCAATCCTAATAGTGTCTAACATGAATGGGTATATTGAAGATAAGGTGACAAGTTGTTACAGAAAAGTCAACAGATGGATGATAGAGAATGACCTACAAGTAGCACAACAACGAGATGAGTTGGCAAGTAGCACAACAGTATTAAATGGAGCAAGACAGAGACCAACTCTGAGTTTTGATTTAAATAGTAGTATTAACTGAGTAACTGTGCTAAATATTTGGGCATACACCTTGATTCAGGTTTGAGATACACAAAACACCTCAAAAATGTAGTCTAGAAGGCTGAACAAAGAATTGCTGCCACTGCCATGTCAAAAATTATGCCAAATATTGAACCATTAGTAGTTGTACCACTACTAAGTACTAGTGGGTTAATTTAGAGTCATTGCAATAATTTATTTTGTTCTTTGCATAAACATTTTTTTATTGCTTAATAATTTATTTTTACTGTTTTAACACCTTAGCTGCGATACAAGACAAACAGACCTAGTTGTAGATTAACGGTTGGCTGTGTCAACTTTCTTGTAATGCACGGTGGCAAATGGGACACATTATATGCTAGTGACACACTACCTGCGCTGTCCCGGCCACACAGCAATCTTACACTTTTGGCCAAGAAACGCATAAGCGCCCAATACTCCACAAGGAGGGATGGCACGAGAGAGATATGCCTTACAACGCATTCAATGTGAGTTTATAAATATCTTTAAACACAGCCAAGGTGTGCTCCATATAGTTGAGTAGTCATATCGTTTAGATAAAGGGCTGTGTGGTTCCTCTATTTAGGGTCCATGGAAACACTCAACAAAAACTAACTACTAATTTTAATCCTTACATTTTTCAAGACTGTGCAAATTTGGTATGTGTAAAGAAACATATAAATTCCTAAAGAGCAAATTTGGTGTGTATAGAAACATATAAATTCCTAAAGAGCAGTGCTTCAATACCTTTTTTAACCTTTAACTACACGGGCTGGCGTATTTTGTATGCCAGATATTGTAGTCCTTTATTTGAATTTCGCGCCACTGACAGCCTGATTGTCACTCAAATTAGAAGTGTGAAAAAGATTAGGAATATAACCTCACTTTGAATGACTTTTATGTTTGATTGCGGTTATGGCGGTTTGAAGTTTTACGTTAAGATTCATTTTTATTGTTTATGTGTAAGAAACGTTTATGTTCAATAAATACAGTTACGAAGATGAAGCCCATATTATTTCATTAAGGGAAGTTCAGTTTCAGAAGTGGGATACGAGGATCGCTGACATTTACGCAAATTCGAAAATTATATGATAGCCATCATGCCGGGTTCAGACGCCGAAATCGAAAATAGCATTGACTATTTCACTCATCTTAAAATTTTCACATAATCTGACCAATCACAAACCAAAGACAGCTTGTGTTATCGCGAAAACACCAACTGTCTTTTAATTCTGATTGGTCTATCAGCTTCGTGTTTTCAACGACGTAACCATGGATGCCGATCGCAAAGCAAAGTTTGACGTTTGCCAAAAAAATTATTGTAGCTGTATACGTCAAAATGAGTCGTTTCGATGGTACTTCAAACGAAGTTATAAACCAAAACATTGAAGAAAATATACCGAGTAACACAAGAAAATCTAAATCTTATATATGGAGACAATTTATGATGTTCTGTGTGGATCGCAACTACAAATTAGATTCAGAAAATAACAACGAAAGACTAGCATTCATTCTAAAAGACTGGGCCTTCAACATGCGAAAAATTGGTGGTAGTGATTACAAGGAGAGTGTTATTAAAACCATATGGAACACTACTGCAAAATTGGTACAAGAAAAATATTTCTGTGAGTATCAGAGACATATTGATCCCTTCAAAGATATAACCTTCAAGGAAGCGAGAGCGGCTCGTGATAGTAAGAGAAAATTGTTGCAAACTGTACCCGATAAAAGGAAAATGAGTTCTGTATTATGACTAATTGTGAATTATTCAAAAAATGGGTAGATTTGGGTTACCTAGATCAAATGTATTATTATTAAATTCCTTCCTCTCATTCTACTGAATTTTTGACCTATCACTTTGTTCGTGAAATAGTCTAATAAAATACCACTCATGATTTAATTTATCTTATAAGTATGTCTTTTATTTCTAAACTCAACTGAGTTGCTTAAAGAAAACACCACTCGTCCTACGGACTCGTGGTGTTTTCAAGCAACTCAGTTTCGTTTAGAAGTAAATCGACAGACTTATCGCGAAAATTGAATCACTAGTGGTATTACTATTGAAAATACCACGGAAAATACTGCCGCGCAAGCAAGCATAGCTGAAATAGTATATACGGCAGTATAGGCGATACTAGATTACGAGGAAAAAAAGAAAATTACCAGTGCACAAAACCCGACAGTCACACATAACCCCATAAAAATTAGCTACAGTGAATTATCAACGTTAATGCCCGAATTTTCAGGCACAGGAAAAGCCAGAATATTGCAATGTGGTTAGAGAGAATTGAAAAAATCAGGACCGTTTATAATGTGCCAAGTGATATTTTACAGCTGTTAGCCATTGGAAAATTGACCGGAAAAGCAAAGGAATGGTATCTCAGTAAGCCAAACTTAATTTCCACAGATTGGACAGGGTTAAAAACTGAAATTAAGAGAATGTATGGGAAAACTTATGATCCAGTGTCGTCGAGAAGAAAGATGGAGAAAGAGTGAAAGTTTTTCAGCATATTTTCATGATAAACTGTTACTGGGCAACGAAGCAGGTGTTGACGATGAAGAGATGGTACATTACCTGATCGATGGGTTTGATGATCGCCTACTTCAAAATCAAGCCAAAATGATGTTATCCACACTAAATAGCACAGAAGATTTGTATAAGTTGATGGGCAGCGTTGTTAAAGAAGAAGCATCAGGAAGTGGTCAGAGGCCTGTTACAGCGTCAAGTGACAGGGTAAGTGCTAGCCAGAAACAACCTCATACAGCAACACAGGGAAGGATGTCAGTTCCTTGTAAGGTGTTTCAATTGTGGGCGTACGGGACACAAAGTGACCGAGTGCTGACAAGCCAAGCGTGATAGGGGATCATGTTTTAGATGTGGAACAAGGATCATATGGTAAGAGACTGTCCTAATAGAAATCAGCAGGTGATGCAACAAGTCGCAGATTCGACTACCAGAGATAGCAACGGAGCCATGGGACTAGTGGAACATCCTATGAGTCAATCAGATCCTTTTGTATTAAGCCTGGTTCTAGATAAGTATGACATAACATTAAATGGTATAATAGATACAGGGAGTCCAATATCATTGATATCAGAAAATTTTGTAAATGCAGAAGATATTATTTCTTTTACTAATATTGAATCTTATTCAGGTATAAAAAAATCACCTTTGAAGGTTTTAGGGCTTTTTTATGACACAGTTACCTACTTTTGATGACATAGTAAATTTAAAATTTTATGTTGTTGAAAAGGATTCTTTTAGTTATAACCCACTTTTGGGTCGAGATTTTATAAACAATGAATGCATAGAAAATATAAGCTTTTCAAATGGTTCTTTTAAAATAAATAAAAATTCTTGTGTATATACGGAGGAGGATTATCAGTTTCCTTTTTCAGATGTTTTGTTTATTAACGATATGGTAAATCTAGATGCAGACTTGAATATTAATTATTGTTTACCTTTTGAAATAACTAATAGTGTTCAGACTTTATTGAAGACATATTACTTTGATTATGATAAACCATTGAAACCAGTGTGATTTCAAAGCACAGCTTGCTTTAACAAAAACCGAACCTTTTAGTATCAGACCACGTAGACTGTCCTACGCAGAGAAAAAGTCAGATGAAATTCTTGCTAATCTATTAGAAAATAATGTTATTAGAGAAAGTGATTCATCTTTCTGTTCACCAGTAGTATTGACTAAAAAGAAGTCTAACGAATATTGAATATCATACTTTAAATAAATGTCTTATTAGAGATCAATTTCCCTTACCGCTAATAGATGATCATTTAGACAGGTTAAAGAATAAGAAATATTTCTCTAAATTAGATTTGAAAAATGCTTTTCACCATGTTCCTTTGAGTGAAAATTCTACTAAGTATACTTCATTCGTTACACCTTCAGGTCAGTATGAATTCCTAAAATTACCTTTTGGTTTGAGCTCAAGTCATTCTATTTTTGCAAGGTTTGTTAATAAAATTTTTAAAGGTTTGTGCCAACAAGGAAACGTGTTAATATATTTTGATGACATATTAATTGCTACCCAGACTATCGAAGAAAATTTAGAAGTGTTACGAAAAGTTTTAATGTTGGTTAGCCAAAATTTACTTGAGTTAAGATTAGATAAATGTTCATTTTTTTTGTAAGCATTTATTAACAATCAGAATTACATATTCTATGAGTTAATTTGATCACAAGTACAATAACTTATATCAATGTAGTATTGTACACTAAAATGGCGTTATGAGGTACATCACCCAGTGGTTTCACCTCAGTTTCAGCGAAAATCTATGGGCCATAATCTTCGCAATCTTCTGTTGTTTAGTGGCTGCAAATATTAATTGGTTGGAGTGGCCTTCCAATTTCTCGTGGTGTCTGTTGGCTCTTTCTTGAATTACTGTGCTGACTAACGGGATGTTTAGGTCTGTATGAAGGGTTTGGTTGGAAATGTACCACGGGGCATTTGCGATGGTGCGTAGAATTTTTGATTGAGTTCTTTGGATAATTTTTGTGTTTGATTTGCTGGCACAACTCCATAGTTCTATACCGTACGTCCATATAGGTTTGATGACTGTTTTATAAATCAGCAGTTTGTTCTCAATTGAGAGTCGAGATTTTCTACCTATAAGCCAATTAATTTCTTTCACTCTCAACTCAATTTGTTTCTTCTTCTTTAAAAGGTGTTGTTTCCAGTTTAATTTAGAATCAAGATGAAGCCCCAGGTATTTGACGATATTCTGTTGTGGTATGTTGACTTGATTAAGGCTAATATTTGGGAATTGGTCTTTCCTTAGTGTGAAAGTTATATGTGTTGACTTAGTTTCATTAACTTTTATCTTCCATTTCTTTAACCACTGTCCAATTTGGTCTAGTGTTCTTGAAGTTTTAATACTGCAGCTCTTGGATCCTCTTCAGTTGCAAATATTGCTGTGTCATCAGCGAAAGTTCCAATGGTGGTTTGTGGAGAGGTTGGTAAATCGGATGTGTACAGTACATAAAAATGTGGACCCAATATACTACCTTGTGGGACTCCTGATTGAATTTTGTTACGGTTTGATAGTTCATCCTCCACTTTAGTTTCAAATTCTCTGTGATTTAGATATGATTTTAATAAGTCAAAGTATTTGTTGGGTAGGGATTTTTTGATTTTATAAAGTAATCCTGGGTGTCATACCTTATCAAATGCTTGGCTGATGTCCAGAAAGGCTGCTGTGCAATACTGTTTATGGTCCAAAGCTCTATTAATTACATTTGATATGCGATGGCATTGTTGCACTGTAGAATGACCTTGCCGGAATCCAAATTGGTGTTCTGGGATCCAGTTTTGGAATTCTAGGTCGCTCATAATTCTTTTAAGTAACAGCTTTTCAAGAAGTTTTGACATTATTGGCAGTAGACTTATTGGGCGGTATGATGAAACATCCGTTAAAGCTTTACCAGGTTTCGGTATCATAATTACTTGGGCAATTTTTAGTGATATAGGCCAATAATTTAAGTCTTAAGATTGCATTTAATAATATGTACAATAACTTCATTATACCTTTTTTAGGAAGTTGTTTTAGCATTGTTGCTGTTGTGAGATCAGTGCCTGGTGCCTTCTTTTCATTAAAATGATTAATTTCATGTTTGATCTCCTTCGGTGTGATTAAAGTAAGTCGCTCTCGTTGATTAATTGGTAAGGCTAGTTCCTGCTCTACTTCTTGTACTTGGTCATTGTCGTGTGGCTTGAAGACTTCAGTTAGATGTTCAGCAAATAAATCAGCTTTTTCTTTGATGCTTTTTGCCCATGGTCCTGGTGGTAATAAGTTTTTCCGAATTGGAGGTGAAGTATTTATTGGTTTATTTTTGTTTTTGATTGGTTTCCAGATAGAGTTATCTTGACGCGAATGGTTTGATGCATAGTTTTCAAATGAGTTGTTTCTCATCTGTTCTAGCGCTGTTTTTAAGTTTCTAGTTTTGTTATTATAAATTGTCCTGTCGTCTGGTCTGTGAGTTCTTTGCCAAATTGATCTGGCTTTTCGTTTTACTAGTCTTTTTATTTCAAGAGGAATGTTGGTTGAAATTTTTTTTTGTCCAGGTTGAGGGGTAGACTGTTTGGCAGCATTTTGAAGTAAGTTGATTAGATTACTAGTTTCTGTTTCTATTTGTTCGGGAGTTTGCAATCTCACTAGTAGATTTACTTCCTGTTCTATGATTAGCCGGTATGTGTCCCAGTTTGTTTTGAAGCTATGCAGTCGAGATGTTGGTTTTTTGATTATCACCGTTGTGCTAATTGTGGCAATTATGGGACTATGATCTGATGATAAATCAAAACTTGGTACTACATCTGTATATGATTGAGATATTCCCTTTGTAATAAATAAATCCAATAGGTCTGGTGTTTTATTTGGATCGGTTGGCCAATATGTCGGTGATCCCGTCGATAGGAATGAGTAGCTTTTATCCTGGATAACTTTTGCTAGCTCTCTGCCTTTGGTGGTTGTTAGGCGTGAACCCCATAGCGTATGTTTACAGTTGTAATCTCCACCTCCTATAAATTTTGGCCCTAGAGTTTCGAAAAAGGGTAGAAGATCTTCTTTTGTAAGTCTATGCCTGGGCGGACAATAAATTGCTGTGACAGTTATATCATATGGAAGAGTTTGTATTTTTATCGATGTTGCTTGAATGTGATTTGTTTAATATTTTAGCATTTCATAATGTTTTATAGTTTCTCTTATCAGTATGGCTGAACCTCCGTGGGCTGTACCATCTGGGTAATTTGTGTAATATAATTTATACTTAGGTATCTTGAAGTAGGTTCTGTCTGTAAAATGGGTTTCACTTACTAGTAGTATGTCTATGAAATTTTGTTCCAGAAATAGTTTTATATCTTCTTTATTATTAGGAAGACCATTGGCATTCCATTGGGCAATTCTTATGAACTTAGACATTGTTAGTTTACTTTATTTACTAGCATGGAAATCATGTTGAGCACCATACTGTTTTGTTGCATTAGCTGGTTAAATAAATTTTTAAACTCTTCTAGAAATTTGGTAAGTATACTCGCTGTATCTTCGTTATTGTTCTGATTATTTGCTGCAGCTTGAGCGTAACTTTCATACTGATTCTGAATCCTGGGTTGTGTATATATTCTGGGTTGTGTATGTATTTGATTTACTGCTGGATTTAGTACGTTTCCTCTGTTATGATACCTGTTATTAATATTAGAAATTTTTTGGTAATGTTCACATCCTTTATAATTTGCGGGGTGATCCCCACCACATAATGCACATTTTGCTGGAGTTTCTCTAGTTTTCTTACAAGTTGTGGTATTATGGGCTCCTCCACATTTGACGCATACAAATGGTTTATTGCAATATGACTTGGAGTGATTGTATGATTGGCATCTCATGCATTGTATTATGCGATTTTTGGTTGTTCGGGGAGGTTCAATTTCAATAACTCTATTCTGTAGCCCCCTTAAGTTATAAATATCTTTGTTATTTGCTGCCGGCTCGAGATCCACGAAGAACAAATTAAGTGGCTCTTTAGTAATTCTGTGTTGTGCATTTATTATATTTCGAACTTTATGACCCAGTTTTAGGAGTTCTTTTTTATGTCCTCGGTGTTAGTCGAGTGGTGAAGGTATTTTATTACAACTCTATAGGCTCGATCCTGTTTTAACTGATATGTGTGGTGATAAATGTTATGTTCATTAAAATATCTAACCATTTTTCTAAATGTATCTGGCGTGCCACAACTTAATTTTACGACATTGTTAGTTAAACTTTTTGTATGATATTCTTCCCATTCTGCTACATCCTTAATTTTTTGTACCATTTTTTGATAGTCTTGTACACCGTGTATGAAAATTGGTGGAGGGTTTGCTGTGTTGTTCTCCTTGGGAGGGATTACTTCATTTTCTAGCGCTTCAAATCTATTTTCTGTTACAATAATATTTGTACTGTTTGAATTGTCTGTTGTTTTTCTGATTTTTCTTCTTTTTGTGCTTCTAATTTCTTGCCAATCGTTGCTGCTAGCTGGTTCGTTGTTTTCTTCCTCTTCCTCACTGGTGGATGGTAATCGTTGTAATTGATAATTTGAAGCCGAACTATGATATGTGATCGGCACTAGTGGAATTTGTGTCTGTGGTAGTGGAGGGTACAAGTTAGGTGGCATTGGTTTAGTTGGTGCTGGTTGAGACATCGATATTAGATATGGCGTGGTTTGTACATTCATGGCTAGTTGCCCTTGTGTGTTGACTTGTTGATACATTTGTGGGTTGCTTTGCGTACCTGTGTATTAGTTTTCCTGGACTGGGCTTGTCACAGTCCCGAACAGGGTGTTTTTTGCTGTACTATATTACTTCGATATGTCGATACAAGAATGGACTGAACAAATTTTATCTACGTTAAATAATCTGTGGTTAAATCACAAAATTCGAAGAGAAACTTTGAATTATGTATTTAAACTTTGACAGTTATTTTGACAATGATGTTCATTTTTGAAAACAGAAATAGATTTTCTAGGTTACAGAATAAATGAAAAGGGTATATGTCCTAATAAAGATAATGTGAAAGCTATTTCAGAGTATCCAGTTCCTACAGATACCAAGCAGGTGCATAGATTTATAGGTCTTGCTAGTTACTTTAGATGTTTTATACAGAACTTCTCTATCATTGCCAAACCGTTATATGATCTGTTACGAAAAAATGTAAAATTTGAATTTTCAATGACACATTCAAAAGCTTTTGAGAATTTGAAGTCAAAACTGACATCAGAACCTATTTTAGCAGTTTATGATCCCTGTTTATGAAACAGAGCTACATTGTGATGCAAGCCAAATAGGCTATGGATCAATTTTACTTCAGATACAAAGTGATGATAAATTTCACCCAGTATTCTTCTTTAGCAAGAGAACAAGTGATTATGAGTCTCGCTATCATAGCTATGAACTTGAATGCTTAAGTATTGTGTACGCACTTAAACGATTTCATGTTTATCTACAGGGAATACCTTTTAAAATAGTTACAGATTGTGACAGCTTTCGCTTAACCATGAGTAAAAAGGATATAATTCCAAGGATAATGAGATGGTGTTTGTTATTACAAAATTATGATTACTCTATTGAACACAGATCAAATACAAGAATGCAACATGTAGATGCCTTAAGCAGAGTGAGTGAGTTAAGCACTGGTATTAGAAGGTAATACTATTGAACAAACTTTGGCTTTAAAACAGTCCAAGGATACAATTATTTCAGATCTTAGGAAAAGACTCGAGGAAGGAGATCATCCTTTCTTTGAATTAAGAAATGGGTTAGTATATAGAAAACTGAAAGATAATACTGCATTTTATGTACCAGAAAGTATGGAGTCAGCAGTTATCTATCACTATCATAATGAGTTAGGTCATTTCGGAACAGACAAAACATGGGAAATTATTTCCAAGACATATTGGTTTCCAAAATTAAAATCGAAGATTGGACATCACATTGAAAATTGCTTAAAGTGTATTGAATTTAATCTAAAAGTGGTAAGTCAGAAGGATATCTACATAGTATACCTGAGGGTAACTTGCCTTTTGAAGTGCTTCATATTGATCATTATGGGCAGTTAGCTCCTTATAATAAGAATAAATATGTATTTGAAGTTGTTGATGGGTTTACTAAATTTATTAAGTTCTATCCTTGCAAATCAACAAATACCGTAGAAGTAATTAAATATTTAACTGAACATTTTGCCAATTATAGTGTACCTTCTTCTTCTTCTTATGCAATCCACTAATGGATGTTCGCGATCACGTTTGACCATTTTTCTCTATCCCTTGCAGTATGTATTAGGTCTCCTATGTTTTTTAGTCCTGTCCATTGTTTGACATTACGGAGCCATGACATTTTCTTCCTGCCCACTCCCCTTCTTCCTTCGATCTTTCCTTCAATTAAGGTTTGCAGAAACTGATATCTTTCATTTCTAATTATGTGTCCCAGGTATGCCGATTTTCTCTGTTTAATTGTGCACATCAGTTGTCGTTCTGTACCAATAGTGTACCTAATATTATCATTTGATCTTGTTTTACCTCTCATGATTTTAAAGAATTTTTGGAGTATGCAGTTAAGCACATACTGATTGCAAGTGGTTGTCCGAGAGCCAATGGACAGATAGAACGCATGAACAGGTTATTGACACCTCTTCTAGCAAACAAAAAGCATAAGGAGGCTCAGAAGTTTAAGGTGCGGCAATATGTCATGATTTCAAATGTAGACACAACCCCTGGTGTAGCTAAGAAACTTATATCAAAGTTTAGAGGGCCGTATGAGATCACAAAAGAATTACCAAATGATAGGTACGTTGTGAACGATATTACTGGTTTCCAGACAACACAAATGCCATACAAGGGAATTATAGATAGTAGTAGGATGAGGGCTTACGATAAATAATCCATTAGTTATCCCATTATGTTATGTCATGTTTATTTAAACTGTTATGGATATTATGTTAAACCCATTATGAATTACTTATGTATGTTTATTTCAAATATCCATTATGTTATGTTTTGAATGCTAAATATGATATGTCATATAATTATGTAATATTAGGTTGATCGAGGACGATCAGACATGTCATGTTGGCCGAACTGTAGTCCTTTATTTGAATTTCGCGCCACTGACAGCCTGATTGTCACTTGTCACTCAAATTAGAAGCGTGAAGAAGAAGAGGAATATAACCTCACTTTGAATGACTTTTATGTTTGATTACGATTATGGCGGTTTGAAGTTTTACGTTAAGATTCATTTTTATTGTTTATGTGTAAGAAACGTTTATGTTCAATAAATACAGTTACGAAGATGAAGCCCATATTATTTCATTAAGGGAGCCTACAATATAAGAATTCTACTGCAAATATATTTAAAAATTTAACTTTTGACCTTGTTTATCTATCTAACCTGTCACTGGAATGTGCTTTACACTTGGTTTTAGTTTCGTTATAATTGGCGTTCTGGGAAGATCGTAATTAACAATTTATTATTTCTGGTGGTGGACAATATACACCACGATTATAGTAATAAAGGGTGATTCATTTAGAGGTAGTTTTTTTTATGGGTAATTGATGGGACACCGTGCATGAATCGTATTACTTGATGTTGCGTTTTTATTCAGTATTGTTTAACATTTGATCCTGGAAAGACTTAGCCCGGCACAGTTTCAGTCGATGTGCTCTTGATAAGCTTAAAGAAGATCCACTGTTTTCTGTAAAAAAAAAATGTTTCTGATGAGACCCATTTTTGTCTTAATGGGGACGTGAATAAACAAAATTCCCATACTTGGGGTTACGAAAAAGCAGAAGAGGTTCTAGAGTTGCCATTACATCCAGAAAAAATATCTGTTTGGTGTGGTTTATGGACCGGTGGGTGGAATCTTCAGTCGATATTTCTTTAAAACAGAGGCCGGCCAGAATGTTACTGTGAATGGAGACCGTTATCGCACCACGATAACAGACTATTTGGTGCGTGAAATTGAAGTTCATGGTCTTAACGACATTTGGCTCCAACAAGATGACGCCAGTTGACATACAGCTTGTGAAAGCATCACTTTACTGCGAGAACGATTCAGTGAGCAATTTATTACATGCTTCGGACCATTGAATTGTCCGCATATATCCTGTGACATCACATCTCTAGACTTTTTCCTGTAGGGTAACCTGAAGTCCAAAGTCTACATGAATAAACTGACTACAATTGAGGCATTGGAGGCCAATATTACTCGAGTCATTGGTCAAATATCAATCAAAATGCTCGAACGCATCATCGAGAATTGGAACTTTAGAATGGACCATCTTAACCATAGTCACGATCAACATTTGAAAGCAATTATCAAGAAGTAATTGTAAAGAATGGTTCTTTTGTATGATAATATAGATTTTCAAATAAAATTTATTTTTTTCATTGTTTTTTCCTTTTGAAAAAAGTACCTCTAAATGAATCACCCTTTATAAGTAGTAATATAAGTACATATTTCAATTGTTTTTTAGTCATTATGGCACAAAATATATTTTTCTTTATAAACAATACTTTTTCTCATGTAAAAAATCACATTTCAAAAAATTTTTTATTAATAACTTTATTTATCATGGGATCAGATTCCACTTATAAATCCCAATTGGCTTACTGATAAGGAACTCCAAGTATTCGCTGATGCCAAATAAGGTTTATAACAAACAACTAAGTGTATTTAAAAAAAAACTAAAAAGAAATCCACTGTTTTTAAGTATATTTTCTTGTGGCGTATAAAGTATGCCACACTTGTAGTTATGTCATAACCATAACTTAATGCACGGGTAGTTAAAGGTTAATTGCCCAAGCACTGTTGGGTAGTTGTAAAATAATATTTATTTATGTATCTAATAAGTTGCATTCGGAACCATTGATAATTGATAGGGATTTTGTTTTTATATGATGAGATACCACAAACAGAACAGCTGATGTTATTGTTGTACTTAATAAAACTGCAGTATTTACATAGAGCTTAGGAAAAATATAGCATGTGATAGGTAGACACTGCATTCTTCCTTATCACATTCTATTTACTGCATTTTCTTTAAGCATGTCGATACATTTTTGGAAAAGTAACGTAAGTGACATTTTGTTTTCCATTAAACTAAAGCTATTATTGTTTAGAAGGTACTGCCAAAGTGTAGTAAGCCTAGAATTAATTCAAAGATAATATGTCTAGGCTTACAAGACTCCGGCAGTACCTTCTAAACAATAAGAGCGTTTGTTTAATGGAAAAACATGATTTGCCAAAAATGTATCGATATATGTAAGAATTACTGCATTTTACTGGATTTATACAGATATTTTAATAACAGCTTCAAATACTATACTGCATGATTACGAATGTATATAAAAAGAGCCAGTTTTCCTGATTCCAGTGATATAAACAAGTCTATAATATGTGTAATTTGTGTACATACTGGGTTTTTGCTTACTAGGGCAGACATATTCTCTAACCTAGTACCTTGATAAATAAATCTCTTCAACATGCAATTAATTTGTTTTCATGTTATTGTATTAACCAGTTTTATTTACTTACTTTCTTCATTTGTTGTTTGCTCGTCTTCAAATGGTGTACATTTATATTCATCTTGTTCTGCTTCAGCCTTAACAGGGAATTCATTTAAGTCTACATAATCAAATGCCTGGTATGCAGTTTCTGTCTTGGGCTCTTCCTTAATTTCAATTTTGAAGGCACCCAAGGATTCCAAGGGACCAACACATGTCTCTTCTACTTTTATTTTACAAGTTTCCTCACTAGCTTCTTGTTTTATTTCCATATTTGATTTTAGGAATATGTATATGAATCAATGTTACTTTTATCACGTTTTATGTTCACAGTTCACATCCAAAAAGTAAAATCAAATAATCAAAAATCAATAGGGCTTTTCAACAACAACAACAATTATTTATTTGTTTGGGTTTGAAACCATTTTGAAACTTCAGTCTTCTTCTTCTGTCATAATATGTTGTCATAAAACTGTACGTTGCCAATTGTATGCGTCCCAGTCAGTGCGCGGTAAATTTAAAATAGAGGATGTATGGTGCCAGCACACAAACATGAAATTAATGATAAATATGAAGTAATATGATAATTTAATTATTAAAGGTAGTAATATAAAGTTCTAGTCAATCTAAAGTCAATATAAAGTTCAAAACATAAGTTTATTCAAGCTTTTAAGCGATATGTACAAAAAAGTAAAAGTTTATATAAAATTTCCATACCTATTTGCGTAGTGATAAAAAATATTGTTTGTCAGTTTGTCAAACGGTGGTCAAACGTGGGTCAAACTAAGTATGGGAGTTTTTGTTGCTACGTAACGTACGCATCTCCGTATACGTAAAGCAACTAACGTGTCGTAGAGGATGATTAAATAGGTAGTTTTTGTAACTGCCTTAACGTAACGTAAAGCAAATCGTAAAGTCATTTTTAAATTCCGTTGACATTCAAAAAAATAAAACAATGTTCACACAATATACAATTAATATACAAATGTAAAAAAAGATAAATGAATGATGAAATTGTATGGTTTCAATTGCTTCTATTTAAATATAAAAATATTATTTTTCCTTAGGTTAAAATTTTTTTATTTTTGTTTATACCTACTTTTTAGTTGTAAATTATTGTATACCTACATCAGAATTCCAGTAGGTATAATGTAAATAGTGTGGTAATATTTATTTGAAAATTTTACTGAAACTAGGTCATTTGTTTATCTAGTTATTAATTGTGGTGATCACTGTATTTCTTAAATTAATACAAGATTTGTTTGTTTTGCTTTATTAATAGACAACTTAAAAACAATAAAATTATAAATCTATTATGAAGTTCCAATTTCCAATTACAAACACAGAATAATTTTACTCAAATAGACTAAACCAATAACCAATATAACCTTAAAATGTTTATAAACGGGTAGTACGCTGATGAAATGTTCATTTGGTAGGTAATCGGGCAAGATCCTCGTGTGCATTCGGTGACTTTCGGCTCGATAGGGATGCGTATGAACCTAACGTACCAGCCCGTAACCTTAGGTAATACGTATCGCGATACGGGAGTTCAACCATTAATGCGCAAGCGTATATGTCAAAAAGATGCGTTACGTTTACGTATTTGTGTGCACAAAAACTCCCTAATCTCTCCCCTAACTGATTCTAAATCAAATTTCGACCAAAAACAAGTCGCTTTCAATATGGCGACTGTCGAAATTATTTGACACGGAGATGAATGAATGGCCAAAAGCGAGGTTAGGTTTAGTTTAGATGTGTTTTGTTTATTTCTTGCAAGGAAAACTAAATCAAAAGGTATTATAATTATAGCTGGGTTTAATTGAAATTTGCTTGTTTTGAGGAATTAGATAGAATAGTATTAAATTAGAAATATAATAATTGAGAATGTCCACAACATGAATCATCATTGCGCATTGATAATTTATTCCAATTTCCTTCGACGGAAATTTTCTTCGGAAAATTCGGGTTTTCCAAACAAAATCTTTAATTTTCAACTAAAATTTGAGGGAAGTAATTATTTATCAATAATTAAATAATTTGGTGACAGTGACATAAATCTTTTTTGTTATGAGTGTCTTGAAGATATGAAAATTTGTATGTACAAAGAGGACCGGAATTAAAAGGTATCTAATGGTTCAAAGATTAAAATCCTGTTGTTTATAACTCTGTCGCAAATGCCGGTCAAATTTGACCGGTTATACCTGGAATCACTCCTCGCAATTCAATTTGTTTTTCTTCGAAAAGGACACAGAAGCCGTGCTCTTTTCAACAGCGTTAACTTAATTTAATTTAATCTAATATTTTCTGAGGGGTTCTATTTGTTTATAAGCCAAAAAATTGTTTCTTTATAACATTCCTGAGACCGCTCAAATGGTCCAATTTCAATCCTGTAAGGTACGTTGAATAGGTATAGTGCTTTTTTATATGAAAATCATAGTTATTCTGGTGTATCATAATCTTTCTGGTTATTATTTCGACCGAAATTTTTTAATTAACATTTTAATTATTGCTAAACTATTGGTTAGATTGTCGCCGGTCTCCTGATATACAGAGAGGGGCTAAATTATGGAATAAATTCATTTTCTCTAAAATGGACGATTTTAGAGAAAAATCCCGAAACAGGTCGATTTTTATTTTTAAATTAAATTTCTTGGCATATATTTCAAACTAGTGACGTCATCCATCCGAGCGTGATGACGTAATTATTTTTTTTAAATAGGAATATGGGTTCGTGTTGTAGCTCATTTACAAAGGCGTTCAATTCTCTATTCAGTATTATAAACATTAATATCAATATTTATACAGGGAGGCCAAAAAAAATTTTGAATTAAATTAATTGACGCAAGAAGAAGAATGCATGTAATTTATTTAACTCAAAATACATTCTATTGCTGTCAGAAAATAGAAAAAAATGTTTATTTTGCAAATAAACATTGCTTTTAGCTTAAATTAAAAGTTCAAACTGCCAATAGGTAGGAGGGAGGCTGTTTATGATTTAATTTAAGCGAAAAGAAATGTTTATTGGTGAAATAAACCTTTTTTTCTATTTTCTGACAGCAGTACAATGTATTTTGAGTTAAATAAATTACATACATTCTTCTTTTTGCGCCAATTAATTTAATTCAAAATTTTTTTTGGCAACCCTGTATAAATACCTAATGATATTAATGTTTATATTACTGAATAGAGAATTAAACGCCCTTTCAAATGACCTACCACACGACCCCTATTCCCATTAACAAAATTATCGATTACGTCATCACGCTCAGATGGATGACGTCACTAGTATGAAATATATGCCAAAAATTGTAATTGAAAAATAAAAATCGACCTCTTTCGGGATTTTGCTCCAAAATCGTCCGTTTTAAAGAAATTAATTTATTCCATAATTTAGCCCCTCTGTATAATCTACTATAATAAATCTTTCATGTCTTCAATTATTTAATTATTGATAAATAATTATTTACTTCCCTAAAATTTTAATTGAAAATGGCAGATTTTTTGGAAAAACTCGGATTTTCTGAGTAAAATTTTTGTTGAAGGAAATCGGAAAAAAAATAACTTTGTGCAGAACTAAATTACGGTGAATTTTTATTTGAGTGTTTTTGGCTCAAAGGAAAAATTATAGGAGTTACAGACCACTAATTGAAAAAAAAAAAAGAAGATTTAGGAGTGCTAATTTGTTTATAAATAAAATAACACACTTTCTGCGGACTTGTCATACCCCATATTACTAATATACAGTAGGAAAAATGAAAGAATACCCATGAACGAACATATAAAACACGCTGTATTTTCCTGTCACCGTGTCACACAATAAATTGGCTAGCGCAAGTACATGTAATAATTTTTATTACGTGTACTTGCGCTGGGCAATTTTCTTTGTGACACGGTGACAGGAAAATACAGCATGTTTTATATGTTCGTTCATGGGTATTCTTTCATTTTTCCGACTGTATGCAATCTTAAGATTCGATTTTAGCAATAAAATAGCTGGTAAATAATTTTTCCCAAAAATGGTATTTTTTCGATAATTTTCCCAGACTATCAACAAAATCCAAGAAACCGAAGCGCCAACCCACGGCCAACCCAAATTCTGAGCAGTCTCAACATGATAAATGATAAGGTTAATATCCCCAGTTGCTGTCATGGCGGTGTCGAAATGAAATTGCGACTGTCGAAATGAATTAGAATCAGGGGCCTGGGCCCTGATTCTAAATCAAATTTCGACCAAAAACAAGTCGCTTTCAATATGGCGACTGTCGAAATTATTTGACACGGAGATGAATGAATGGCCAAAAGCGAGGTTAGGTTTAGTTTAGATGTGTTTTGTTTATTTCTTGCAAGGAAAACTAAATCAAAAGGTATTATAATATAGCTGGGTTTAATTGAAATTTGCTTGTTTTGAGGAATTAGATAGAATAGTATTAAATTAGAAATATAATAATTGAGAATGTCCACAACATGAATCATCAACTCAATGAAAGATGTGAGCTAATAATCTGGGAAAATTAGTAAAAAACAAGGAAAATTAATTACCAGCTATTTTATTGCTGGACATGCTGAAATCAAATCTTAAGATTTCCTATATTAGTAATATAGCTGTGCAAAGTCCACAGAAAGTGTGCTATTTTGTTTATAAACAAATTAGCACTCCGAAATCTTTTTTTTTTATTATTGCTCTATAACTCCACCAAAACACTCACATAAAAATTGACAGTAATTTAATTCTGCACATTGATAATTTATTCCAATTTCCTTCGACGGAAATTTTCTTCGGAAAATTCGGGTTTTCCAAACAAAATCTTTAATTTTCAACTAAAATTTGAGGGAAGTAATTATTTATCAATAATTAAATAATTTGGTGACAGTGACATAAATCTTTTTTGTTATGAGTGTCTTGAAGATATGAAAATTTGTATGTACAAAGAGGACCGGAATTAAAAGGTATCTAATGGTTCAAAGATTAAAATCCTGTTGTTTATAACTCTGTCGCAAATGCCGGTCAAATTTGACCGGTTATACCTGGAATCACTCCTTGCAATTCAATTTGTTTTTCTTCGAAAAGGACACAGAAGCCGTGCTCTTTTCAACAGCGTTAACTTAATTTAATTTAATCTAATATTTTCTGAGGGGTTCTATTTGTTTATAAGCCAAAAAATTGTTTCTTTATAACATTCCTGAGACCGCTCAAATGGTCCAATTTCAATCCTGTAAGGTACGTTGAATAGGTATAGTGCTTTTTTATATGAAAATCATAGTTATTCTGGTGTATCATAATCTTTCTGGTTATTATTTCGACCGAAATTTTTTAATTAACATTTTAATTATTGTTAAACTATTGGTTAGATTGTCGCCGGTCTCCTGATATACAGAGAGGGGCTAAATTATGGAATAAATTCATTTTCTCTAAAATGGACGATTTTAGAGAAAAATCCCAAAACAGGTCGATTTTTATTTTTAAATTAAATTTCTTGGCATATATTTCAAACTAGTGACGTCATCCATCCGAGCGTGATGACGTAATTATTTTTTTAAATAGGAATATGGGTTCGTGTTGTAGCTCATTTACAAAGGCGTTCAATGCTCTATTCAGTATTATAAACATTAATATCATTATTTATACAGGGAGGCCAAAAAAAATTTTGAATTAAATTAATTGACGCAAGAAGAAGAATGCATGTAATTTATTTAACTCAAAATACATTCTATTGCTGTCAGAAAATAGAAAAAAATGTTTATTTTGCAAATAAACATTGCTTTTAGCTTAAATTAAAAGTTCAAACTGCCAATAGGTAGGAGGGAGGCTGTTTATGATTTAATTTAAGCGAAAAGAAATGTTTATTGGTGAAATAAACCTTTTTTTCTATTTTCTGACAGCAGTACAATGTATTTTGAGTTAAATAAATTACATACATTCTTCTTTTTGCGCCAATTAATTTAATTCAAAATTTTTTTTGGCAACCCTGTATAAATACCTAATGATATTAATGTTTATATTACTGAATAGAGAATTAAACGCCCTTTCAAATGACCTACCACACGACCCCTATTCCCATTAACAAAATTATCGATTACGTCATCACGCTCAGATGGATGACGTCACTAGTATGAAATATATGCCAAAAATTGTAATTGAAAAATAAAAATCGACCTCTTTCGGGATTTTGCTCCAAAATCGTCCGTTTTAAAGAAATTAATTTATTCCATAATTTAGCCCCTCTGTATAATCTACTATAATAAATCTTTCATGTCTTCAATTATTTAATTATTGATAAATAATTATTTACTTCCCTAAAATTTTAATTGAAAATGGCAGATTTTTTGGAAAAACTCGGATTTTCTGAGTAAAATTTTTGTTGAAGGAAATCGGAAAAAAAATAACTTTGTGCAGAACTAAATTACGGTGAATTTTTATTTGAGTGTTTTTGGCTCAAAGGAAAAATTATAGGAGTTACAGACCACTAATTGAAAAAAAAAAGAAGATTTAGGAGTGCTAATTTGTTTATAAATAAAATAACACACTTTCTGCGGACTTGTCATACCCCATATTACTAATATACAGTAGGAAAAATGAAAGAATACCCATGAACGAACATATAAAACACGCTGTATTTTCCTGTCACCGTGTCACACAATAAATTGGCTAGCGCAAGTACATGTAATAATTTTTATTACGTGTACTTGCGCTGGGCAATTTTCTTTGTGACACGGTGACAGGAAAATACAGCATGTTTTATATGTTCGTTCATGGGTATTCTTTCATTTTTCCGACTGTATGCAATCTTAAGATTCGATTTTAGCAATAAAATAGCTGGTAAATAATTTTTCCCAAAAATGGTATTTTTTCGATAATTTTCCCAGACTATCAACAAAATCCAAGAAACCGAAGCGCCAACCCAAATTCTGAGCAGTCTCAACATGATAAATGATAAGGTTAATATCCCCAGTTGCTGTCATGGCGGTGTCGAAATGAAATTGCGACTGTCGAAATGAATTAGAATCAGGGGCCTGGGCCCTAATTCTAAATCAAATTTCGACCAAAAACAAGTCGCTTTCAATATGGCGACTGTCGAAATTATTTGACACGGAGATGAATGAATGGCCAAAAGCGAGGTTAGGTTTAGTTTAGATGTGTTTTGTTTATTTCTTGCAAGGAAAACTAAATCAAAAGGTATTATAATATAGCTGGGTTTAATTGAAATTTGCTTGTTTTGAGGAATTAGATAGAATAGTATTAAATTAGAAATATAATAATTGAGAATGTCCACAACATGAATCATCAACTCAATGAAAGATGTGAGCTAATAATCTGGGAAAATTAGTAAAAAACAAGGAAAATTAATTACCAGCTATTTTATTGCTGGACATGCTGAAATCAAATCTTAAGATTTCCTATATTAGTAATATAGCTGTGCAAAGTCCACAGAAAGTGTGCTATTTTGTTTATAAACAAATTAGCACTCCGAAATCTTTTTTTTTTATTATTGCTCTATAACTCCACCAAAACACTCACATAAAAATTGACAGTAATTTAATTCTGCACATTGATAATTTATTCCAATTTCCTTCGACGGAAATTTTCTTCGGAAAATTCGGGTTTTCCAAACAAAATCTTTAATTTTCAACTAAAATTTGAGGGAAGTAATTATTTATCAATAATTAAATAATTTGGTGACAGTGACATAAATCTTTTTTGTTATGAGTGTCTTGAAGATATGAAAATTTGTATGTACAAAGAGGACCGGAATTAAAAGGTATCTAATGGTTCAAAGATTAAAATCCTGTTGTTTATAACTCTGTCGCAAATGCCGGTCAAATTTGACCGGTTATACCTGGAATCACTCCTTGCAATTCAATTTGTTTTTCTTCGAAAAGGACACAGAAGCCGTGCTCTTTTCAACAGCGTTAACTTAATTTAATTTAATCTAATATTTTCTGAGGGGTTCTATTTGTTTATAAGCCAAAAAATTGTTTCTTTATAACATTCCTGAGACCGCTCAAATGGTCCAATTTCAATCCTGTAAGGTACGTTGAATAGGTATAGTGCTTTTTTATATGAAAATCATAGTTATTCTGGTGTATCATAATCTTTCTGGTTATTATTTCGACCGAAATTTTTTAATTAACATTTTAATTATTGTTAAACTATTGGTTAGATTGTCGCCGGTCTCCTGATATACAGAGAGGGGCTAAATTATGGAATAAATTCATTTTCTCTAAAATGGACGATTTTAGAGAAAAATCCCAAAACAGGTCGATTTTTATTTTTAAATTAAATTTCTTGGCATATATTTCAAACTAGTGACGTCATCCATCCGAGCGTGATGACGTAATTATTTTTTTAAATAGGAATATGGGTTCGTGTTGTAGCTCATTTACAAAGGCGTTCAATGCTCTATTCAGTATTATAAACATTAATATCATTATTTATACAGGGAGGCCAAAAAAAATTTTGAATTAAATTAATTGACGCAAGAAGAAGAATGCATGTAATTTATTTAACTCAAAATACATTCTATTGCTGTCAGAAAATAGAAAAAAATGTTTATTTTGCAAATAAACATTGCTTTTAGCTTAAATTAAAAGTTCAAACTGCCAATAGGTAGGAGGGAGGCTGTTTGTGATTTAATTTAAGCGAAAAGAAATGTTTATTTGTGAAATAAACCTTTTTTTCTATTTTCTGACAGCAGTACAATGTATTTTGAGTTAAATAAATTACATACATTCTTCTTTGTGCGCCAATTAATTTAATTCAAAATTTTTTTTGGCAACCCTGTATAAATACCTAATGATATTAATGTTTATATTACTGAATAGAGAATTAAACGCCCTTTCAAATGACCTACCACACGACCCCTATTCCCATTAACAAAATTATCGATTACGTCATCACGCTCAGATGGATGACGTCACTAGTATGAAATATATGCCAAAAAATTGTAATTTAAAAATAAAAATCGACCTCTTTCGGGATTTTGCTCCAAAATCGTCCGTTTTAAAGAAATTAATTTATTCCATAATTTAGCCCCTCTGTATAATCTACTATAATAAATCTTTCATGTCTTCAATTATTTAATTATTGATTAATAATTATTTACTTCCCTAAAATTTTAATTGAAAATGGCAGATTTTTTGGAAAAACTCGGATTTTCTGAGTAAAATTTTTGTTGAAGGAAATCGGAAAAAAAATAACTTTGTGCAGAACTAAATTACGGTGAATTTTTATTTGAGTGTTTTTGGCTCAAAGGAAAAATTATAGGAGTTACAGACCACTAATTGAAAAAAAAAAAAAAGAAGATTTAGGAGTGCTAATTTGTTTATAAATAAAATAACACACTTTCTGCGGACTTGTCATACCCCTTATTACTAATATATGCAATCTTAAGATTCGATTTTAGCAATAAAATAGCTGGTAAATAATTTTTCCCAAAAATGGTATTTTTTCGATAATTTTCCCAGACTATCAACAAAATCCAAGAAACCGAAGCGCCAACCCAAATTCTGAGCAGTCTCAACATGATAAATGATAAGGTTAATATCCCCAGTTGCTGTCATGGCGGTGTCGAAATGAAATTGCGACTGTCGAAATGAATTAGAATCAGGGGCCTGGGCCCTGATTCTAAATCAAATTTCGACCAAAAACAAGTCGCTTTCAATATGGCGACTGTCGAAATTATTTGACACGGAGATGAATGAATGGCCAAAAGCGAGGTTAGGTTTAGTTTAGATGTGTTTTGTTTATTTCTTGCAAGGAAAACTAAATCAAAAGGTATTATAATATAGCTGGGTTTAATTGAAATTTGCTTGTTTTGAGGAATTAGATAGAATAGTATTAAATTAGAAATATAATAATTGAGAATGTCCACAACATGAATCATCAACTCAATGAAAGATGTGAGCTAATAATCTGGGAAAATTAGTAAAAAACAAGGAAAATTAATTACCAGCTATTTTATTGCTGGACATGCTGAAATCAAATCTTAAGATTTCCTATATTAGTAATATAGCTGTGCAAAGTCCACAGAAAGTGTGCTATTTTGTTTATAAACAAATTAGCACTCCGAAATCTTTTTTTTTATTATTGCTCTATAACTCCGAAAATTTTAACTTTAAACCAAAACACTCACATAAAAATTGACAGTAATTTAATTCTGCACATTGATAATTTATTCCAATTTCCTTCGACGGAAATTTTCTTCGGAAAATTCGGGTTTTCCAAACAAAATCTTTAATTTTCAACTAAAATTTGAGGGAAGTAATTATTTATTTTTTTTTTTTTTTTTTTGTCGTGGAATTTATGGCTTTGGTGAGGACCAATTAGCCAGACTATGTTAGATTGTATAAATAGTTTGTGTAAATTGTTTCATAGTATCAAACTTGAGCATGATGTATTCATTTGTTTTGTTAGTAATATGTAGCATTAGTAAAGTGTAAGGTGTTTAATTTTTTTTCCTTCCGCGCTAGAGCATCAACCCGGTTCAACGCCGCGGAGGTTTTAGCCCTCTTTGTGTGTATGTTTTTTTTTTTTTGTTTTCTTTTTTTTTTGTTTTTTTTTTTTGTTTTTTTTTGTTTTTTTTTGTTTTTTTTTTTTGATTTTTTTTTTTGGTTTTTTTTTTTTAATTGGTTCATTTTTTTTACTTGGTTTATTTTTTTTATTATTTTTTTTTTATTTTTTTTGTATTCACCTTTTTTTTTCCTTTAATGCTTTACATTTAGTTTGTTTTGCAGAATTGCTTACAAAATTGGTTAGTAATTTTACAATTTTAGTTTACAGTTTATGATGTGTTGATGAAGTACATAAAGTATATTATTATTTCCTGAAAAAATAATACAATTTAGGTCTATTGGAAGGTTTATCTTGTAGTGAATTAAGTTTTTATATAGATTATTAATGTTTACAATATTTATTGGACATTCAAGTAAAACATGTACCAATGTACCCATTTTACCACAACTACACAGTGGATCGTCTGTAATTTTTATTTTGTGCTTATAATAAGGTGTTAGTGCATGGTTTGCACGTATTCGATTTATTGTGGCGACAAAGTTTCTGTTTGGTATTTTGTGAAACCATGGTTTTCTGGGGATCCTTGGCTGGTGTTTACAAAAGTTTGTTCCAGTTGTTGATGCACTGTATAGGTTTTGCCACATCTCATTTATTTTGTTCCTTTGATTTAAGAATAAATCGGACGGGGGTAGTTTAAGATTTAGTTCTTCTCCTGATGTTGGAGCTGTTTTTGCTAAGACATCCACCATTTCATTACCTGTTATGCCTGCGTGTCCCTTTACCCATAGATATATGACGACTTTATTCTTGATGTGTATCTCATTATGTAAATACAGGATTTTTGCTTCAATATGATTAACTGATCTATTTATTTTAACATTTTTAAGTTTATCTACTGCACTTTTGCTGTCCGTACATATTATAAATTTGTCGTGGTTAGAGCCGAGTACGTATTTCATAGCTTGCACTATTGCTGTTAGTTCTGCAGTGTATATGGAAGCTTCCTTTGGTAAAATAAATTTTTTGTCAGTATTTTCCTCAAAATGGTAAAAGGCACAACTGGTATATTCTTTTGACTTTGATCCATCAGTGAATATAGAATCATAGTTTGGCCAGTATTTGTTTTTTGTTTCGTTGAACTTTGTTTGATTGATACTTGCTACTTCTTCACTTTCAAAATAGTAGGTTCTAATTTCATGTGAAAAAATTTGTTCAGGTGAGTAAATTAAAACTGGAGGGAGTTGGTTGGAATAGAGTATATCTGTAATGTCAGCTATTTCTGAGAAAGATTCTACTATGAGGGGGGTTTTCTTGAAGTGCCAGTATCTATGGGTCAAAACTTGAACTGTTAGTGACTGTACACTATTGAGGTAAGAAGTTTTTTTTGAAATGGTTTTTATCATGAATTTTCTGCTCAATAGTTGTCTTCTTAGTTTAAGAGGAGGTTCCACGGCTTCAGCTTGTATAATGTTTATGGGCGTTGACTTAAGATATCCCAGGCAAACTCTTAAGCATTTATTTTGTTGTATCTCGATTTTATTTAGATGTGTATCTGCTGCTGTTCCATAGAGTTGACTTCCATAATCCATTATTGATCGTACCATTGTTTTGTAGAATAGTAAAGCCGTATTTGGGTCTGCTCCCCACTTTGCTCTACAAAACGCTCTTAGGATATTTATAGAATTACTTGTTTTTTTGATAATTTGATGGATACAGTCCTTCCATAATAGTTTTCTATCTAGATGCAGACCAAGATATTTTACAGAGTTACTAATACAGAGTTTATATTTTCCTATTGTTAATTGTCTTTGATAGTTGTTTCTGTTTCTAGAGAAAATACATATATTGGTTTTGGACTCGGATATGGAAAGTCCCATGTTGTCTAGGTATTTTTGGATTTTTATAAATTCAGTGTTGATATTTTCTATACATTTGTCCTCTGATTTGCTACTGGTGTAAATAACAACATCATCAGCGTATTGAATAATTTTAGACTTTTGTGATATAACATTTTCTATATCCATTGTGTACAGGCTGTAGAGGATTGGGCTCAGGATACTACCTTGTGGTAATCCAGATCTACATATTCTTGATTCCGAAATTTCTTGATTTATCTTTAAGGAAACTGATCGATTAGAGTAAGCTGATTTTATGAAGTTGGCAAAGGAGGTTGGTAGACCAATATTGATGAGCTTCTCTTCTAGTATATTTATTTGAACATTATCATATGCTGAAGTTATATCCAAAAATGTGGCCAAAGTGCTGTATTTGTGTGTGAATCCTAGATAGATGTCATTTACTAGTATCGTTAGGGGTTCCAAGGAAGATCTTCCCTTTCTAAAAGCATATTGTGAGTCAGGTAATATTTTTTCATTTTCTAGCCAATATTCAAGCCTGTTCTTTATCATTCTTTCCATGGTTTTAAATATACACGATGATAAAGCTATGGGTCTATATGAATCTGCATTTCCATTCTGTTTTCCAGGTTTTTTGATAGGTACTATGATGTATTCTTTCCACATCGGTGGAAAAGGAATCCTATTTATCCAAATCGAATTGAACAATTCCAACAGGGCTTTCTTATGGTCTAAGGGCATTTTATGCAACATATTATATGAAATGTTATCCGCCCCGGGAGATTTATTATTTGTTGATTTAATGCAATGATCGAGTTCCCATAATTGAAATAACGATTGTAGGAAAGAAGTGTTCCTATTTACAGTAGCTATTTGTTGAGTAATGTTGTTTTCGACCCATGGAGGTAAGATTTTTGTGTGGAATTCGCTTATCCAGTCTTCTTTGGGGTCCATTAGGGGTTTATTCGCTTGTTTTCGGTTTTTATATCGGTTTACTTTGTTCCACACTTCTTTAATTGGTGTATTTTGATTTAGATTTTGGCAGTAATTTATCCAACTTTTTTTCTTAGTTTCTTTAAAAGTTTTTTTAGCTACTGCATCAAGTCTTTTATATTCTGTTAGATTATTAAGATTTGGAGCCTGTGTGTAGGTTAAGAAAGCTTGTTTTCTTGCTTTAGCAGCTATGTTACAGGTTTCGTTCCACCAGTCCTTTGAGCAATGATTTCTATTTTGTGCGTTTGATTTTCGTAACGGAATTGCTTTGTCGGCAGCTTTGTTAATATTGTCGATAATGCCCATTAGTGATGATTTTGGTTCTGTTGCTTCAAGGGTAGCGGTGTATACATCCCAATTAGCAGCCTTGAGTCTCCATATATTATGTTTTGTCTGTTTAATTTGCGCAGGTGGGATATTCCTTCCAAATTGTATGTGTATTGGTAAGTGATTAGAGCCATAAGGTTCTTCTAAAGTACACCACGTAATTAGTTGTGTCAGATCCTGTGTACAGAGGGTCAAGTCTACAGCTGACTTCTTATTGTTTGCTAATGTAGGTGATCCGTCGTTTATAATTACTAGGTTGCATTGTTCGATAGCTTCCAAAAGAATTTTGCCATAGATATCGTCATATCCATCGTTCCATGCCAAACTATGTGCGTTAAAGTCGCCCCCAATTATGAATGGTTTTGGAATTTGTTCCAAAAAGTTAATCCACTGTTGTAATGATATTCTAGTTCTCGGTTTAAGGTATACTGAAACAAAGTAAATTTTTTTATGTATATATGGAAAATTTACCGAGATACAAGTATGCTCAAAGTTGATTGTAGTTGGAATTGAGACTTCTTGGTATATTAAGTCTGATTTTAATAAAATGGCAGAGCCGCCGTACCCGTCGTCCCGGTCACAGCGAATATTGTTGAAGCCTTTAAAATTATAGTATTTTTCTGCTTTAAACCATGTTTCCGATAGAAGTGCAACGGAGTAGTTGCCCCTATCTAGTAGATATTCTAAGTTATTTTTATTAGAAACTGCCGAGCGGCAGTTCCATTGAAGGATATTTATTGCATGGTTGTGGTCTGAGAATGTGATGACGTGTTTCCATTTATAGTTAATTTGACTAAGTTTTCGAGTTCTTCCTTATTTATGTTTATACTTTTTGTTACTAAAACTTTTGTGACAATTTCTATAACTAATTCTAATATTGAATTTATCATGCTCAAGTCTGAAGGAGATGCAACTGGATTATTATTAATATTTCCCTTATAGTTAATGCTGTCTAATATTCCTCCCGTAGGTAATTGAGATCTAGGGGAAGATATAATTTCATTATGCAAAATTAATGTTGGATCTGGACTATTTGGTCTCTGTCTTTTGAATGTTCGAGAATTTGTACTATTTGAATTATTATTGTAGAATATATTATTAGTTGACATTTTGTTAATTGGATTTGATGGGAATTGGGTGGGTGTATAATTATTGGGATTTAATGGAGGGAAAGTTTTGAGGCAGGAGAGGTTTGTAGTTTGTTCCGTATTTATGGATGTTACTTTTGCATAGGAGTTTCTGGGGAACTGTTTGTTTGCGTCTTGATAACTAATATTATTGGAAGACATAGCGTCTTTAATAAGTTTTTGACGCTGAAATTCTTGACACGCGCTTAAATTTGTAGTAAAATGATCCCCCGAACAGTTAAAACATTTTGGAGTGAGATCGGTCTTTTTACAATCTTTTGAGTTGTGGGATTCTTGACATTTATCGCACCTAGCCTTGCTCTTACACTGCCCACCTGTATGTCCAAATCGAAGACAATTAAAGCATAATAGCACCTTTTGTTTGTATGGTTCGACTTCCTTTAGTACCTTGTTGATTGTTATATATTTTGGTAGTACTTGTGACTTAAAACTAACTACGCATGTTTTTGTTGGAATGTATTGAGTACCGTTTTCATCTACTTGTCTTCGATTTAATCTTGTGACTTGAAGGACTTCAAATTTACAGTGTAAATCGTACATTTTTATTCTGTTTTTAACATACTCTACTGAAAATTCTGTGGAAATATCTTTTATTACGCCCTGTCTAACTAAAAGAAACTTAGGAATGTATATGTCTAGATTATTTTTTATAAATATTGCTTCATTTTTTTTAGATATGATATAGTTAGCCGATTTATAATCTTTAAATTTTATACGTATTTTATTTCTTCCTACTGCATCAATGCTTACAATTTTTTCATCAATTTCTTTAAAATTTGTGATAATAATGTCACCTATCCTTAACGCGTTTAATCTGCCTTTAAAATCGGGTGAATTATTTTCTAAATACGCGTAAAAAGGTCCTAGGTCGTTTTGTCGGTAAAGAAATTCCTCCCTTTTTATTCCTACTTCTTTGTTAATGTTATTTGTTATTGAAGTGTGTACATTAGCAAAGTCATTATCGATAATGGGTTTATTATTAACAAGTTTTGTGGTACTTATCTGTGTAACTGGAACAAGATTTTGGAATCCTAATAGCTCCTCCTTTGAAGATGTTGCATGTTCTGTATCCATTTGTGTTTCTAAAACATTTTTATCGGGGGCGTCGCCCCCGCTAACTGCACTCATAACTTTTTAATGTTTTTATTCCGATTTCGCTTTTTTATTTGGTGTAATTAATTTACTTTTCAAGTTCACAAAATATTTATTTAAATATCTAATTTATAGACACCGGTTTTAAAAAACAAGCTTCTTTCCTACGCACGTCTGACTACCACGACGAATGGAAGCTAAGTGTAATTATTTATCAATAATTAAATAATTTGGTGACAGTGACATAAATCTTTTTTGTTATGAGTGTCTTGAAGATATGAAAATTTGTATGTACAAAGAGGACCGGAATTAAAAGGTATCTAATGGTTCAAAGATTAAAATCCTGTTGTTTATAACTCTGTCGCAAATGCCGGTCAAATTTGACCGGTTATACCTGGAATCACTCCTTGCAATTCAATTTGTTTTTCTTCGAAAAGGACACAGAAGCCGTGCTCTTTTCAACAGCGTTAACTTAATTTAATTTAATCTAATATTTTCTGAGGGGTTCTATTTGTTTATAAGCCAAAAAAAAATTGTTTCTTTATAACATTCCTGAGACCGCTCAAATGGTCCAATTTCAATCCTGTAAGGTACGTTGAATAGGTATAGTGCTTTTTTATATGAAAATCATAGTTATTCTGGTGTATCATAATCTTTCTGGTTATTATTTCGACCGAAATTTTTTAATTAACATTTTAATTATTGTTAAACTATTGGTTAGATTGTCGCCGGTCTCCTGATATACAGAGAGGGGCTAAATTATGGAATAAATTCATTTTCTCTAAAATGGACGATTTTAGAGAAAAATCCCAAAACAGGTCGATTTTTATTTTTAAATTAAATTTCTTGGCATATATTTCAAACTAGTGACGTCATCCATCCGAGCGTGATGACGTAATTATTTTTTTAAATAGGAATATGGGTTCGTGTTGTAGCTCATTTACAAAGGCGTTCAATGCTCTATTCAGTATTATAAACATTAATATCATTATTTATACAGGGAGGCCAAAAAAAATTTTGAATTAAATTAATTGACGCAAGAAGAAGAATGCATGTAATTTATTTAACTCAAAATACATTCTATTGCTGTCAGAAAATAGAAAAAAATGTTTATTTTGCAAATAAACATTGCTTTTAGCTTAAATTAAAAGTTCAAACTGCCAATAGGTAGGAGGGAGGCTGTTTGTGATTTAATTTAAGCGAAAAGAAATGTTTATTTGTGAAATAAACCTTTTTTTCTATTTTCTGACAGCAGTACAATGTATTTTGAGTTAAATAAATTACATACATTCTTCTTTTTGCGCCAATTAATTTAATTCAAAATTTTTTTTGGCAACCCTGTATAAATACCTAATGATATTAATGTTTATATTACTGAATAGAGAATTAAACGCCCTTTCAAATGACCTACCACACGACCCCTATTCCCATTAACAAAATTATCGATTACGTCATCACGCTCAGATGGATGACGTCACTAGTATGAAATATATGCCAAAAAATTGTAATTTAAAAATAAAAATCGACCTCTTTCGGGATTTTGCTCCAAAATCGTCCGTTTTAAAGAAATTAATTTATTCCATAATTTAGCCCCTCTGTATAATCTACTATAATAAATCTTTCATGTCTTCAATTATTTAATTATTGATAAATAATTATTTACTTCCCTAAAATTTTAATTGAAAATGGCAGATTTTTTGGAAAAACTCGGATTTTCTGAGTAAAATTTTTGTTGAAGGAAATCGGAAAAAAAATAACTGTGCAGAACTAAATTACGGTGAATTTTTATTTGAGTGTTTTTGGCTCAAAGGAAAAATTATAGGAGTTACAGACCACTAATTGAAAAAAAAAAAGAAGATTTAGGAGTGCTAATTTGTTTATAAATAAAATAACACACTTTCTGCGGACTTGTCATACCCCATATTACTAATATATGCAATCTTAAGATTCGATTTTAGCAATAAAATAGCTGGTAAATAATTTTTCCCAAAAATGGTATTTTTTCGATAATTTTCCCAGACTATCAACAAAATCCAAGAAACCGAAGCGCCAACCCAAATTCTGAGCAGTCTCAACATGATAAGGTTAATATCCCCAAGAATCGCTATACTCTCCGGCTGTCATTGCGGTGTCGAAATGAAATTGCGACTGTCGAAATGAATTAGAATCAGGCCCCTGATTCTAATTCATTTCGACAGTCGCAATTTCATTTCGACACCGCCATGACAGCCGCAGAATATAGCGATTCGTATTCATTTCGATATTAGTTACAACTGGGGATATTAACCTTATCATGTTGAGACTGCTCAGAATTTGGGTTGGCGCTCCCGTTTATTGGAACTTGTTGATAGTCTGGGAAAATTATCGAAAAAATGCCATTTTTGGGAAAAATTATTTAGCAGCTATTTTATTGCTAAAATCGAATCTTAAGATTGCTTATACAGTGCGTCCATAAAGTAACGCATAAATTCATTATTTCGTAAACCAGCGACATTAATGAAAAATCCTGAAACGGGTCGATTTTTATTTTTAGATTCAGATTTTTTGGCATATATATCATACTAGTGACGTCATCCATCTGGGCGCGATGACGTAATCGATGATTTTTTTAAATGAGAATGGTCATGTGAAAGCTCATTTGAAAGGGTATTCAATTCTCTATTCACTAATATAAACATTTACCTAATTATTTATACAAGGTGTTCAAAAAACATTTTTTTAATTAAAATAATTGAAACAAAAAGAAGAATGTACGTAATTTATTTAATTCAAAATACGTTTTACTGTTGTCAGAAAACAGGAAAAAAATGTTTATTTGAGAAATAAATATTGTTTTTTGCTTAAATTCAATGTTAAAGCTGCCACCCACCTGTCGCTTGGCAGTTTGAACATTTCGTTTAAGCGAAAATCAATGTTTATTTGTGAAATAAAATTTTTTTCTGTTTACTGACAGTAGTAAAATGTATTTTGAATGAAATAATTACATTATATTCTTCTTTTTGTCTCACTTATTTTAATTAAAAAATGTTGTTTGAACACACTGTATAAATAATTATGTTAATGTTTATATTCTTGGATAGAGAATTGAATACCCTTTTAAATGAGCTATCATATGACCCCTATTCTCATTTAAAAAAATCATCGATTACGTCATCACACCCAGATGGATGACTTCACTAGTATGATATATATGCCAAAAAACCGTAATTTAAAAATAAAAATCGATGTGTTTCGGGAATTTTCCTTAAAGTAACCAGTTTACGAAATAACGAATTTATGCGTTACTTTATTAGTAATATGGGGTATGACAAGTCCGCAGAAAGTGTGTTATTTTATTTATAAACAAATTAGCACTTCTAAATCTTCTTTATTTTAAAATTAGTGGTCTGTAACTCCTTAAATTTTTCCTTTGAGCCAAAAACACTCAAATAAAAATTCACCGTAATTTAGTTCTGCACAAAGTTATTTTTTTTTTCCGATTTCCTTCAACAAAAATTTTACTCAGAAAATCCGAGTTTTCCCAAAAAATCTGCAATTTTCAATTAAAATTTTAGGGAAGTACCTAATTATTTATCAATAATTAAATAATTGATGACATGAAAGATTTATTATAGTAGATTATACAGAGGGGCTAAATTATGGAATAAATTCATTTCTTTAAAACGGACGATTTTGGAGCAAAATCCCGAAAGAGGTCGATTTTTATTTTTAAATTAGAATTTTTTGGCATATATTTCTTACTAGTGACGTCATCCATCTGAGCGTGATGACGTATTCGATAATTTTGTTAATGGGAATAGGGGTCGTGTGGTAGGTCATTTGAAAGGGCGTTCAATTCTCTATTCAGTAATATAAACATTATTATCATTAGGTATTTATACAGGGTTGGCAAAAAAAATTTTTGAATTAAATTAATTGGCGCAAAAAGAAGAATGTATGTAATTTATTTAACTCAAAATACATTGTACTGCTGTCAGAAAATAGAAGAAAAGGTTTATTTCACAAATAAGCATTTCTTTTCGCTTAAATTAAATCACAAACAGCCTCCCTCCTACCTATTGGCAGTTTTGAACATTTAATTTAAGCTAAAAGCAATGTTTTATTTGCAAAATAAACATTTTTTTTCTATTTTCTGCATGCATTCTTCTATGCGTCAATTAATATAATTCAAAAATTTTTTTGGCCTCCCTGTATAAATAATGATATTAATGTTTATAATACTTAATAGAGAATTGAACGCCTTTGTAAATGAGCTACAACACGAACCCCTATTCCTATTTAAAAAAATAATCGATTACGTCATCACGCTCGGATGGATGACGTCACTGGTTTGAAATATATGCCAAGAAATTTAATTTAAAAATAAGAATCGACCTGTTTCGGGATTTTTCTCTAAAATCGTCCATTTTAGAGAAAATGAATTTATTCCATAATTTAGCCCCTCTCTGTATATCAGGAGACCGGCGACAATCTAACCAATAGTTTAGCAATAATTAAAATGTTAATTAAAAAAATTTCGGTCGAAATAATAACCAGAAAAGATTATGATACACCAGAATAACTATGATTTTCGTATAAAAAAGCACTATACCTATTCAACGTACCTTACAGGATTGAAATTGGACCATTTGAGCGGTCTCAGGAATGTTATAAAGAAACAATTTTTTGGCTTATAAACAAATAGAACCCCTCAGAAAATATTAGATTTAATTAAATTAAGTTAACGCTGTTGAAAAGGGTACGGCTTCTGTGTCCTTTTCGAAGAAAAACAAATTGAATTGCGAGGAGTGATTCCAGGTATAAAATGGTCAAATTTGACCGGCATTTGCGACAGAGTTATAAACAACAGGATTTTAATCTTTGAACCATTAGATACCTTTTAATTCCGGTCCTCTTTGTACATACAAATTTTCATATCTTCAAGACACTTATAACAAAAAAAGATTTATGTCACTGTCACCAAATTATTTAATTATTGATAAATAATTACTTCCCTCAAATTTTAGTTGAAAATTAAAGATTTTGTTTGGAAAACCCGAATTTTCCGAGGAAAAATTTCCGTCGAAGGAAATTGGAGTAAATTATCAATGTACAGAATTAAATTACTGTCAATTTTTTATGTGAGTGTTTTGGTTTAAAGTTAAAATTTTCGGAGTTATAGAGCAATAATAAAAAAAAGATTTCGGAGCGCTAATTTGTTTATAAACAAAATAGCACATTTTCTGTGGACTTTGCACAGCTATATTACTAATATAGGAAATCTTAAGATTTGATTTCAGCATGTCCAGCAATAAAATAGCTGGTAATTAATTTTTCTTGTTTTTTACTAATTTTCCCAGATTATTACCTTACATCTTTCATTGAGTTGATGATTCATGTTGTGGACATTCTCAATTATTATTATTTCTAATTTAATACTATTCTATCTAATTCCTCAAAACAAGCAAATTTCAATTAAACCCAGCTATATTATAATACCTTTTGCTTTAGTTTTCCTTGCAAGAAATAAACAAAAACACATCTAAACTAAACCTAACCTCGCTTTTGGCCATTCATTCATCTCCGTGTCAAATAATTTCGACAGTCGAAATTATAATATCAACACCCTTTTTAAAGTCGCTATTAATTTCGATAGTCGCTATTTCATGACGTCACTTCGTTAGTTCAACTAAAATCCACAAGGCTCGCACAATCGCATTTCAACCGTCGCCATATTGAAAGCGACTTGTTTAGTGTCGAAATTTGATTTAGAATCAGGGCCCAGGCCCCTGATACGTACGTGAGAACGCATCCCTATCGAGACGAAAGTCACCGAATGCACACGAGGATCTTGCCCGATTGGCGATTACCTACCAATGGCTACCAAATGAACATTTCATCAGCGTAGTACCCGTTTATAAATATTTAAGGTTATATTGGTTATTGGTTCTATTTGAGTAAAATTATTCTGTGTTTGTAATTGGAAATTGGAACTTCATAATAGATTTAAAATTTTATTGTTTTCAAGTTGTCTATTAATAAAGCAAAACAAACAAATCTTGTATTAATTTAAGAAATACAGTGATCACCACAATTAATAACTTGATAAATAAATGACCTAATTTATGTAAAATTTTCAAATAAATATGAACAAACTATTTACATTATACTGGAATTCTGATGTAGGTACAATAATTTACAACTAAAAAGTAGGTATAAACAAAAATAAAAAAATTTTAACCTAAAGGCCCCGTCTCACCATCAAATAATTGACAGTTATTTGATCAAACTTGACAGTCAAACTTGACTAGTGACACAAACTATACATACTAACTGTCACTTTGTGTCACTAACTGTCAAGTTTGATCAAATTAACTGTCAATTATTTGATGGTGAGACGGGGCCTTAAGGAAAAATAATATTTTTATATTTAAATAGAAGCAATAAAAAACCATACAATTTCATCATTCATTTATCTTTTTTTACATTTGTATATTAATTGTATATTGTGTGAACATTGTTTTATTTTTTTAATGTCAACGGAATTTAAAAATTACTTTACGATTTTCTTTACGTTACGTTAAGGCAGTCACAAAAACTACCTATTTTAACGTTCATCCTCTACGACACGTTAGTGGCTTTACGTATACGGAGATGCGTTACGTTACGTAGCAACAAAAACTCCCTATTAAATGTCCAGCAAACGACGGCAATGTTGCCAGATTTCTTTTAGCGGGAATTTTAAAATTTTATAGCAGTTTGGTTTTAAATTTGACAGTTCTGTTTTCTCAAGTCAAAAATCTTAACCTTACTTTTACAAGTGATTAGGATTATTATTACAGTGGAACCTCGATAACTCGGATTAATCGGGACCGCGGCCGATCCGGGTTATCGAAAATCCGGGTTAGCCGGAGAATATAGTAAAAATTAATAAATAACCTCCATTACAATTACAAAAACATGAAACACATATGCACAGTACACATCTAAATTACGTATAGTTGTATAGAGTGTAGAGTTTTGTTCATTTCTTGGTAAAAAACTCAGTCATACTGTAGAGATGTACCGACACCATAATATGGTAGGTCTGGATCCTGCGTACAAAAAAAAATTGATAAATAGCAAGCTGAAAATTTGTTATTAGCTTAAGGGTGTCTAGTCGGACAAACATTAATATATGGGAACACTGGAACAGGGGAAGTTTTAACTGTGGAACAGGTTAAAAATTTGGAACGGTCAGACCACGAAAACGGCACATGTATTTTTTCCGACAGAACAGACTTAAACTCTCCGAACAGAGATTAAACTCTCATGCAAAAATCAGACTGCTATTTATCACCAAATTGGCGTTTTAATGAGTGGAACATGTAGAATATGTCAAATGACAGGAATTATGACAGGTGATAAATAGCAGTCTGATTTTTGCATGAGAGTTTAATCTCTGTTCGGAGAGTTTAAGTCTGTTCTGTCGGACAAAACAAATGTGCCATTTTCGTGTTCTGACCGTTCCAAATTTTTTACCTGTTCCACAATTAAAACTGCCCCTGTTCCAGTGTTCTCATATATCAAAGTTTATCCGACTAGACACCCTTAAGCTATTAATAAATTTTTAGCTTGCTATTAATCAACTTTTTTTTCATACGCGGGATCCAGACCTATGGTAGCATAATATCATATTATGATGCTGCAATACATTTATTTTAAAGATTCGTCTTTATCAATCCTACCTAATGTTTCTAGTTTCTTTTTCATTGTCACTGCAACATTTTTACGTTTTGTTACCATTACGTAGACAAAGCAAACACAATCTGAAGCACGATTACATTACAGAACGGAAGTGATTAATAGGCTGTACTACACACAATACAAGAATTTTTAAATAGTCACGTCTTTTTTTAAACAATGCTAAGACAGTTTGACATAAATAAAGAAAAAGGAATACAGACAGGTGTCTGTTCTTTCCGATAAGCTGAGACGGTCGCTCTGGCTGCCGCCGTGTGCATGAATCATTTTTACTATTGTACTTATGTGTTCAAATTACACAAATACACATTATCTCTGAAATATTATTTGGCCTACATACATTTTTATTTGATAAAATTGTTAAATTGTTTATTTGTTAAATTTTTGTCTGATGAAAATCGGTCCGGGCTAGCCGGACTTCCGGGTTATCGGGGGCCGACTTATCGGGGTTCCACTGTATTATTTTATTTACATGTAAATTGAAACAATAAATAGTGTGCTGTCATAATTTAAAACTCATTATGTTGCAGTCTTTTCCAGTTGATAAAATTGCAATTCAAAAACGTTTAGGTAGGTACGTGTAACTTCCACATTATTATTTATTTTTTAAGTATTAAGGTTGATGTTGATATCAAAAATTTAGATTTCAAAGATAGTTTTATGTAGGTAGATACTAATAGAGTAATACTAGATAATAGATTAAATACAAAGTAAGCTGTAAGTAGTATAACTGCCCATGTAATCACCTGTTATGTTGTTTTTTAGATTTGCACTGTATGGATGGCACAGGAAGAGAACAAGAGTACAAGAACATGAAACATCTTATTATGAATGTATATGTATGTGATCCTCAAAAAATTATTTTACAAAACAAGATAAAGAAAGAGCTTTAAAATCCCAAGGATCCTGCAAAATGTTTATTTGGTGTACTAGTCGAATAATAGTATCTAAAAATATTGAAACTATTTTAAAACACATTACGGGCATGAGGATGATATAGAGCACTTACATGTTTATAGAGCACAAGTTTATTTTGAGACTTTCTTCAAAAATGTAAGTAAAATATTTGCATATCGACGGCGGAAAGGCAGGACTTCGTAACTGAAAAAATTTTATAACATGAGTTACTTCAGTTTTCGCTTTAGAATAAGTGTATCAGCAGCTATTAAACAGCGATTACAGCTGGGAAAGTTTCCGGAAGGCTTCCAAAAGGCTTTCCCAGCTCTAAAAGCTGTTTAATAGGTGCTGATACACTTATTCTAAAGCAAAACCGAAGTAACTCATTTTATACAAATTTTTCAGTTATGAGGTCCTGCCTTTCCACCGTCGATATACACAATATAATTTAAAACAAGAATGTTACCACTAAACCACTTTTTAAATATTACTCATGAATATTTACTACTGTTTACAATTTCAAACTAGTGTGTTTGATTCTCCTATACCTATATTTTACTTTTTTAGTAAACTTCAGACTGTTCAGGATAGCATAATAGCATAGGAAGCGAATTAAAAAGAATTAATTTACTTACAAGAAAAGATATCACAAACATTAAACTCTCTTATGGCATTGATTTGAAAGATGGGTATATGTACAATGATGATGCAACCAGTGTTTATTTTTGGGTTGAATGCTTACAGACTCATGTCCAATATTATTTTACAAACAACAGGGCATACTAATGGATATTCATTCTGAATTTAACATTTATGATTTTTGTGTTATTTTCCTTAATACTTACTGTGCCAAAAGGAAATGTTAATTAAGTTTGGTAAATCCTTTATCGCAATCGATGGAACTCATGGGCTTAATTCCTATGACTTTGAACTTATGACAGTATTAGTAAAAGATGAATTTGGGAATGGATTTTGTTCTGCTTTCTTATTTTCAAATAGAAAAGATACCTACTTTAATTTACCAATTTTTTTAAATACATGTCTGTGTTGGTATTATATGTATAGTCAAATGTTTTCATATCAGGCATAAACAACACCTTTTACAATGCCTCGTCAAATGTAATGGGTATTGCTCCTAATAGACTGTTAAGTGCCTGGCACATAGATAGGGCATGGTAAGTAAATCTTAATAAAATATCTGATTCTGAAAAAATCCTATTATGTATACAAGATGTATTAATGATGGCTTAGAGAGTATTAATAGCTTTTTGGGTAGACTTCTAAGTGATGCAGATACATACAATTTTAGTAAGTATTTCCAGTAGAACTACTGCAATAACATCCAACAATGGGCCTATTGTTATAGGAAGGGGTTGTGGAATTAATACCAATATGACCATTCAAAATTTTCAGTTAAGTTTAAAACTTGGCACTCATGGTGAGCTATACCATAATATACAGGGTGTAACAAAAATACAGGTCATAAATTTAATCACATATTCTGGGACCCAAAATAGTTCGATTGAACCTAACTTACCTTATTACAAATGTGCACATAAAAAAAGTTACAGCCCTTTGAAGTTACAACATAAATATCGATTTTTTCCTATATCTCGAATACTACTAGCGATTTTTTATTGAAAATAGACATGTGGCATTCTTATGGTAGTAGTATCTTAAAAAAAATTATAGTGAAATTTGGACACCCCATAAAAATTTTATGGGGGTTTTGTTCTTTTATACCCCCCCCCCCCCCCCAAACTTTTGTGTAGGTTCCAATTTAATTATTATTGTAGTACCATTAGCTAAACACAATATTTTAAAAACTTTTTTGCCTCTTAGTACTTTTTCCAAAAGTCAGTTTTTATCGAGATATTTTGAATATTTGTAAAATCCACCACATATTTGTATATGGCTAAGTACGATTATGGAGACTTGGTAATAATATGAAAATTTATTTATGATTTACATTTTTAGGTATATTTTGAACCATATTAAAAAAGAAGTAATATCTTGATAAAAAGTACCTTCTCGAAAAATTACAAAGAGGCAAAAAAGTTTTAAAAACACTGTGTTTAACTAATGGTACCGCAGTAAAAGTTTAATTGGAACATACACAAACATTTGGGTGGTTTAAAGGAACAAAACCCCCATAAAATTTTTATGTAAACATATTAAAAAAGAAGCCGCAACTCGATAAAAACTGCCTTATCGAAAAAATAATAAGAGTCAAAAAAGTTATAGAAACATTGAATTTAACTAATGGTACCACAATAATAATTTAATTGGAACGTACACAAAAGTTTGGGGGGTTTAAGGGAACAAAACCCCCATAAAATTTTTATGGGGTGCACAAATTTCACTATAATTCTTTTTTAAGATGTTCCTGCCATAAAAATGCCACATGTTCATTTTCAATAAAAAATCTCTAATAGTTTTCGATATATTCGAAAAAATCGATTTTTATTTTGTAATTTCAAAGGGCTGTAACTTTTTTTATGTGCATATTTGTACTAGGGTAAATTAGGTTCAATCGAACTATTTTTGGTCCCAGAATATGCGATTTAGTTTATGACCTGTATTTTCGTTACACCCTGTATAATAGGTATATCTCATAATATTACATATCATATTGTTCACTACAGTAGTAATGAGTGAGCCTGCATACACAGAACCATAATAATATATTATAGTTCGTGTATGCAGGCTCACTCATTACAAAAGTGAGCAATATGAGATATAACATATTATAGTATAAGTCTCTGTGCATGACCAGATTAACATGTTTGGTGCCCATCTGGAACAAGCTCCACTTGGCTGGTACCACATACTTAAATCATTTATTTAGTTACACAGTACTACTCACATAACTTATGTGTCGTCAGTACCTTCCGTAAAACCTTCGTGATGCTACCCATACGTCATGGCCACTGAATGTGTTAAAGCTTGTTAATGTAGGAGAGTTATACTAAAATATATATCGTATATTATATTGCCTTAAAATAGAAAAAATATCTTATTTAAATTGTATCCATGTAAGTTTTGATTTAATGAAATAAACCTTTTAATCAAAAAAGTGTTGTTTACTTGTATACACCCAGCAATATCCTGATCATAGATAAATAATATAGTATTACCGGATCCTGATATGCAGACGCCAATAGGGCTTTTCATCGATTGTCATTTGTTTCGAGCTTCTGTCATGAGTCACAAAATATTAATGTATCTACGTCATACGTCTTTGGTTTGTATCATTGGTATATACCAATAACGTACGACGTAGATATATTAATATTGTGTGACACATGACAGAAGCTCGAAACAAATGACTGTGAATGAAATGCCCTATTGAATAGGGCTTTTCATCGATTGTCATTTGTTTCGAGCTTTGGTCAAGTGTCACATAATATTAATATATCTACGTCATACGTCTTTGGTTTGTATCATTGGCAATATCAATAACATATGACATAGATATATTAATATTAGACAACATATGACAGAAGCTCGAAACAAATGACTGAGTGAAAAGCCCTATTAGCTACGGTTAAAATTTCACAGCCTAAAGACATCATTTATGTAACTTCTTAAGCTCTCACAAAATGACTGCAATAAGAAAATAGAATTTATTAACTCGCCTCGCCCCCAGGCAAAGTAAATGTGCTAGGCCACTAAGAATGTTTTTTTCAAGTTTTTTTATTTTGCGGCTTTAGCGCTTAGCTATTTAGCCAGATACATGATGAGAATTAATACTATTATAATACATATTAAAACTAATTCAAATTACTAGTAATTTTATTAATATTCTGAATAATTATGTAACCACTTAATACTAAAATAAAAAAGTGTCCATCTAATCTATACTATCCCAACACATTTTCACCTTTGAAATCGTAAATTTCCATTCCCATTAAAAAATAAGTTGTACTGTATAAGTATATTTCTTTTGAGCTTCATTTTTTTTTTTCAAAATACTGCAACATGAGTTTAAAATTATGACACAGTACAATACTTGTTTCAATATTTACATGCAAATAAAATAATCCTAATTACTTGTAAAAGTAAGGTTATAAATTTAAGAATACAGAACTCTCTTAAAACCAAAGTGGCATTAGACTAATTTTAAAATTCCCGCTAAAAGGAAAAAGGTAAATCTGGCAACAGTGCCGTCGTTTGCTGGACATTTAGCCCCGTATTCATAGTCGGTACTCAAATATGAGTCGATGCTTAAGGTCGACCTTGAAAAAATTTGTATACAAATTTGTATAAGAATTTGTTCAAGGTCGACCTTAAGCATCGACTCAGACTTGAGTACCGACTATGAATACGGGCATTAATCTCTCCCCTACTTTAGGTAATACCAAGGTTCATAAATAGACAGGTTGCATGGTAACTTTCCACCAATCAGCGTCGAGAATCTAATGGCGGGAGTGACGTCACCCAGAATGCTGCATTCAAATTCATTCACTTCACTCATTGAAATGAACTCGGAAAGTAGGAATGTATTGAAAATGTGTATATTTAAAAAAAATACGTTTGGATTTTTAATGACTATTTATTTCATATATTCTTTAAAAAATGTGGTAGATACCTGTAGAGTTACAAAAATCATAGAATATAATTGCAATTAAATATATGCAGTAGAATAGCATTACTACTTAATTAAAGCAGAAGGAGATTATTTCTTGTGTATATATGGGACTAAATCTTTCAAATATCCTAGGTATATTAATAATGAGTTGAATACAATTTACTTTTTTAAATGATTTTGAGTAGGTATATAATAATTTTGAATTGGGGATAATGCATGTAGTATATTATTATAAATTCCTCCTAACATGTAAACCATGGTGAAAAAGAGATTCAACTAAAGATTTATGTATCAAAATTAGTAGTTTTTCCCTTAAGTTTAACATAAGAGCATCTGATTACGTTAGGTACTGGATTATAATATCTAAAACTATTAAAACATTATGATTCCATTCAATAGGTACCTGTGAAGTTTTACATTAACAGTAAATTATAAAAAAATACAATTTCAGTGCAATAAAGGGAATTTTCCCCGTTTTATATATTCATTTAGTTTATAATTGTTTATTCAAACGATCTTCAGATGGCTGCAATATTGGTTATAATTTTATATGAAACAATTACATATAATAGATCTATTATCTATAGACTTAATTAGATATATTGTTCAATAAGTCTAAGCAGATTGTAACATACACAGATGATGTAAACTTAATGTGAAGAACCGCAAGAGACATTACAGAACTGTAATGTCTCTATACAAGAATGTCTTTTACTATACAATACAGCAGAAAGAAAATCCAGTAAGTAAGTAGGTACTTAATACAACCACATTAAAATGTATCTTAACACTTGTAAAAGAGTTTTGGGTGTAAGTTATTATACTAAAAACACTTAATGATATCTATAGATAATAATAATAATAATAAGACGTTTATTGTTCCAAAAAAAAAATATAAATTTACAAAAAAAAACATAGATTTGAAATGTGGTAGGAACAATGCGTTTTAATATCAGCATCTGTACTTTACCAGAAAATACAGGGCTGTTGAACGCCAACTATCTAAATAAAAAAATTGTTACATTATAATAATAATTAACCTAATAACTTAACCTAAACAAAAAGAAAAAAAATCTAATTCTAAATTCACATAGAAGGAAGAAGAAGAAAAAAAGGAAAGGAAAAGTACAAGAAAAGAAAAGATGAGAAAGAGAAAAATAAACGAGAAGAAGAAAGAAAAGAGCTGTTTACACATTTTTTACTGATAATTTAATAGTAGAGCTTTAATTTTCTTTTTGAAAGTAATAGGAGATAAATTACAATTAAAAATTTTATATTTATTAATAAGTGATGGAGCGATATAAGAAAATATTTTCTTAAAGATTTGCTTATTATGCTGGGGAGTTCTAAGTAAGGTTGTAGGTCTCAAGTTTCTTCGGTGCATTTCATTACTGAAGTTTAATTTATTGTACAGATACTTGGGTGTTTTTGTTTTAATGATCTTGTATGTAAAGTTTAGCGAGTGCAAAGTTCGCCTGTTGAACATGTTTAACCAGCCAAGATCAAGAAGTTTGTGAGAAACCCTCTGACGTCTGCGTATTCCAAAAACATATCTAAGACAAGAATTTTGTACTTTTTGTACCCTTTTTTTATTAACAACACTTAAAAATGGTCCATATATATGATCATAGTGATTAAAATGAGAAAGAATCAACGATTCACAAAGCATTGCCTTTGTTTTAATATTAAGAAAATGCCTGTGGGGGTATAAAGCCTTTAACATGGAGTAAGCCTTTTTTAAACACAAATTAATGTGATTGTTAAAATTTAATTTAGTGTCCATAATAAGTCCTAAATTTTTGGCAGATGCTTGAAAAATAATAGTGTTGTTATTACAAGGTACAATATTCGTTGACAGATGCTCATGCTCACGTTGATTTTCAGAACAGAACAACATGGCTACCGATTTAGAGGGATTTATTTTAAGTAGATGTTTGTTAGAGCTAGTTAAAATTTCCTGAAGGTCAGAATTAATTCTTGCATTGGCTAACTGCGCCTCATGAGGAGCGAAGGAATATTTTAGTTGTGTTCAATTTTAGTCCAATGTTTTAAGGACTTTATAATATTAAAAGTATAAATTTTAAATAGCAAAGGTCCTAAGATACTTCCCTGAGGAACCCCTGACAGAATATTACATATATTTGATCGCTTTTCGTCAATTACCACAGTTTGAGTACGAAGAGTTAAATACGATGTTACTAAATTCAATGAAGCTTCATCAAAGCCTATATGTTTTAAAATTGATATTAAAATTTCATGATTGATCATATCAAAGGCTTTCGAATAGTCCAAGAGAATTAAAACTGTTGCATACTTTCTATCATCTGCGGATACTATATTGTCAATTATATCGGAAATCGCTGTCTCACAACTATAACCTGTCCTAAATCCTGATTGCTTAGCAGGAATAATATTATTTTTTTCCAAAAAATTGCTCATTTGCTTTTCCATAATTTTTTCGATTATTTTCGAGAACGTGGGTAGGATAGATATACATCGCAGGTGATTAAATTCAGTTGGATTCTTTATTTTAGGTAAAGGAATAATTTTTGCTGTTTTCCAAGATGCGGGAAAGTAAAACTCAATGATACAGCTATTAACAATATGCGTAATAAAAGGCACGATAAAGGGGCAACAAAGTTGAATTAGAGTTATATTAAGATCATCCTGTCCAAAGGCTTTTGATTTTACACTCAGGATAATATCGGCAACGTCCTCCATAGACACTGTATTAAAACGTCCTCCATAGATACATTATATCTCAAGATATAAACACAAATTAAAACACTAACGATATTTAATAACAAAATATAGCCTCCAAACCACGTATCCTATTATGTTTACAAACAATTCGTAAAATTGATCGTCTGGGTGACGTCACGATGACAATATTTCATTTGTCAATGTCAAAGTTACCATACAACCTATGGTATAGGGACCTTGAGGTAATACGCATCGAGATACGGGAGTTCAACCATTAATGCGCAAGCGTATATGTCAAAAAGATGGGTTACGTTTACGTATTTGTGTGCACAAAAACTCCCTATTGACGTTACACCCCGATGCATTATTTAGCATATCCCTAGCCAGATCTATTCTTGACATATCTCTGGGTGTAACGCCAATATTAACCCGGGAGTAGTCGCGCTCACTTCTGTAACGTGAATAGTCCTTAGAATATAAAATAAACTAGGAAGGAGTACAATGCGAAATGACTCCGAGCCAGGAAGGAGGTTGCAAATGGCGATCAGCTGTCAGATTTGCTTTCTATCTCCAGTGACGTACCTTTGAAAGAGGGAAGAAAATAAATTCTTAACGATTTTATTACATCTTTGATGTTAAAGAAACAGCTATAGATCAAGAGAAAATACGTATTAATACGAGTATAATATTTTGTTGAAAAGTCAGTTAAATAACATTTTATTATACTAATAACTTCAGTTAATTGATTGCATATACAGGAACTTTACCAGATGGTATGCCTATGCACACAGCTGATCCAATACACAAACACCTTCTACCTCGTTGACAGAAACTTATGAGTCATCCACAGACGTTCAAGATGGCCAGTTCCGCTAGAAATTTAATGTGTTGTTGATATATGACAGACTCCTTCCTGTTCTTTTATATTCTAAGGAATAGTCGCGTGTTAGATTCTATCTCAAAATTGGAATTTAAATACGGATTTACAACAAATTTTTATTTTATAGTATTTTTATTTACTTGTTATGTTAGAAATATTATTTCTAACAATGATTAAAGCTAATTGGCTGTCCCCATAGCCATAAATTCCACAAAAAGAAGAAGAAGAAGAAGCAAAAAAAATAAATAAATAAAAAAAATTTAAAAAAATCCTACGTATTACTACACCTTTCCTCGAGGCACTTACGAAATTTTTTCAAAATTTCAAAATTTTTCATGTTATCTCGAAAAAGGATAAAATGTGAGATTCTATCTAACGGCGTGACTACTCGCGGGTTAAGTACAGTGGTCTAGCTATCTTTGTCTGTCGTGCGAGTGTGAGCGTATCTACCAAGAGGTGGGAGTAATGGAACGACAGTGACACACAAGGTTAATAGATTATTGCATACTATCTATGAACCTTGAGTGACACAGAGGCGGCAGCCATCATATGCTAGAGAGAGAAAGGTAAGCGCCGGTAAAGAGAGATAGATAGACCACCGACCCGAACTACTCCGCGTTACGCTATTTTTCGGACCTGGCCTAATCTATTGTGTTATTATACCTATGGTGAGAACACGACTTCTAAAAATATTTCAAGATCAAAATTAGCGAAATCAATCCAGTCTTTCTTATAGTTATAAAATAAAAAATGTACGAGTCAGAAAACGTTGGAGGTTGTCAAATAAAATTAGAGGATGCCAGAAAAAATTTGAGTACAGCGACTGTACAGGGCAATTGATTGTATCCCCCGTCGCATGGCGAAGGAAAAAATCACCAGTTTTATATAATATTATCATTATTTAAAAAAAGAAATTCCTTTTAAAAAAATGATAGTATAATTATTATAATATAATATAATTATATAATATAATATAATATAATATAATATAATATAATATAATATAATATAATATAATATAATATAATATAATATAATATAATATAATATAATATAATATAATATAATATAATATAATATAATATAATATAATATAATATAATAATATAATATAATAATTATACTAATATTATTAGGTAGGTATAAAAAACTTTAAGAGAAAAAGTAACTTTTAGACCTGACAACAATGCATATAACAAAGACATATGTTTTAAGATGCTCAGTTGCCAATAGTGTGATCTGACTTAATCTCCTTGGAATAAATTAGTCCTAATATCCACAACAAAGAAATCTATTACAATTCTTATTATCACGAATAATCTTTGCATTCTCTAGATAGCAACAAATTTAACTATAACCGCTTCGTTTGATTATAATGTAAAAATCAATTCTGAGTTTTCTGGGTCAGAACTTATAATTTATTACTTATTCAAAATCGCGCAACACTGTAAGAAAAAGGTTCGTTCGAAGAGTAAAAAGCTTGGAAGAATTTTGGTACTCGATTCTAGATCCTGACCCGAATATTAGCGGCGTGTAATTTGTGTTGCCTATATAAACTTGAATCGCGAAACGGGCCTGTTTATATTATCGGTGGCAATTATGTAGTTCACTTTTTCCGCAATAAAACTGCACTAGCATTTGTTTCAAGCTCTATTTTATTCTTCCAAGAAATAAAGTCATCATGGTTGGAAAACTCTATTGTATCGTATTGCATAGGAATGCTATGAGAAGTTTCATAATGTTTAATAAGGTCCTTTTTAAAAGTTGAATGATAATTACACAGAGAACATTTATGATGAAATGTTTTAGTTTCTGCAGAAACTGATACATTTGTGTGCACTTTTTTGACATTTAACTTATATCTAAATTGTTTATCACAATGTGTGCACTTATAGACGTTGCCTTTAAGCACTTTTAAAGGGGCAATTGCATCCAATTTGTCGGGATGCGAACTTTTTACATGTCTTTTTAAATCATGTTTACGTTTATACACTTTTTCGCATTGTATGCACTTATTAATTCTTTCCACACCTAACATTTTCGATGTCAAGAAAATGAAATACATACTCAAAAGCAAACACAAACACAGAACTGTAAACAGCAGAAATGATTGAATCGGAAAATTTATCTAACAGCTTCATTGTTCAATTGGTAATTATACAAAGAGTCTACATTCTACCACATCCAATAATATTTTAATATTAAATATCATGTAACCGCAGTAAATATCGGTTTTTATTATCACTAACTAGTCTTTTCAGCGTTTTAAATAACTCAAATTTCGTCGATGTTTATATAGGCAACCCAAATTACACGCCGCTAACGCCTCGGGTCAAGATTTAGACAGAATAATTTTACTCGCTCGGATCGAAGAGTGACTGTCCTTGAAAATTTTTCAAATAAAGAACAGAGCTCCTGTTGATATAAAATTTTTAATGGACTGCGCGTGCGTGCTAAGGTTATTGCAACTTTAATAATTATTTTCAGTGCAAAAAAAGCCTGAACAACGTTCAATATAGGTGATCATTGGTCAGCGCTTTATTTCCTATCGAATACAGTCATTTGTTTTAAAGATTTCGATCAATGAGGTGCCAACATATTTTTTTTCGTCCTTGAATTTTCAACCCTTAATAAAAAATAAACTACAGGTGATCAAAATCTGAAACCTAGTGATCATTGCTGTACAAACCGTGAACAAAAGGATGGTATAATTATTTTTACGAAATTCGATCAATGAGGTGCTAACATCTCATAACCAAAAACGTTGTTAAGCAGGCCAAGACTCACAAAAGGTTGTAGCGCCATTAGAAGAAAAAAATTTGAGGACAGTTTAGATTATACCTATGCATTAAGGCCATAGATAAATAATATATAGTATTACCAGATAGATAGGCAACTCACTGTAAACATTTGGTTCCTTACGCCATTTGCGAGCGATGTGTTAACTAATCACCATTTGGCGGGAAATTCAAATGGACAAGCATTAATTTTATCCGTTTAGCGCCTCTTGCGGGCAATTTTGTTACTAATTAAAATATCTTGTTATTTTACAAGAAGTAATCTCACCTATATTATTAAAATAAAATACCAAAACTTACTAAGCTTGTTAAAGTATTTTATTTGAATAATATCTAAGTAATACTCATAAATTATTCGGAATTCTCAAGTTGCAAAATATGTTATTTTTGCTGTCAAATTTAGTAAGGAAAAGGGATATAAAAAAAGTTAGACAATTTTTTTCTAAATATAGGTACGTGTATTTATTTGTTGTTTCAGATAAAACAGTTATAAACTAATTACTATTTACCTATGCATTTTCTAACTTTTCTATGATTTGTACACAACAATAATAAACCATGTTTATTTTTTTTATTAACACAATACCAAAGTTCTTTCGCAACTAAAACAAAACTACACACTACACTTTATAAACGAAGGATAAGGAACCAACTGAAATTGAAATTACTAAGAATAAATCGTTACAGATAATACAATAAAAACTGTAAACTAATAGAAAATTATTTGTATTTGCACTACTAACTTCTATTGGCTCCGTGCGTCTCCCCTCTACGTACAGTCACGTGATACGCTGTCAGATTTTGTAAGGACGTTTTAACATTGAGTCTTATGGGATTATTTTGTTAAACTTGAATATTTTATTTTGTAGTGATAATAACCGAATACAATTGTTAGAATTCATTAGTTATTAATTTATACTGTAATTTATAGTGCAACAAAATATTTTCTTTTTCGTTAATAAATATTTATTGACATAAACTGCGATAGTGAGGTTATGCATACAAAATCAAACTGATAATCAATATTGGAAAGTGAAGAATTTATAGTGCGTTTTTATTTTCTGTTTATATTAATACATAATATCACTAGCGTGACACGGCATTTTTTTAAATGTCTCATTTAAACATACACAAAGCGTCCTTATAAAATTTCAAAAAACTGCCACCATGAGCAGGTCGGTCGATTTTGCTTTGACACTTTGTTAACGCTCGGAGCGAATAGTAATTTTACTACAAAAACGTTATTACGTAGGTCAAAATTTTTGACGTAAGAGAACTGTCAAAACATTAGAATATGACTTTTCATTATTGCCATGAGCCGATGGGTAGAGGGGATTTGACAGCTTTCGCCAGCGCTGTTAGTGGCAGTTTTGTGCATTTATCTGATAAATTTAAATGGCGCGCCATGGGTAGAGGAGAGGGGATTTGACGGTTTTCACCAGCGCTGTTAGTGCAGCGTTGCCACATTTAGTAGATTTCTACTTTTTTGGTAGATTTTTGATATATTTTAAAAAATTCTAGTAGGCAATATTTATTAGTAGATTTTTGGTATATTTCAATATTTTCTTATGATTAAAATAAAATTTGCTTTTTAATAGTATTTACACCATTTCTAAATTAATTTTTAGACATTTTGTTACAATTTCCCAATGTCATTACCGAAAATAAGATTCAGTGGTGGGATTCTGTGTACAACCGCTAACACCGCCGACCGCTTTCTATCAATGTCAAATATATTTGAATTTTTAGTTTTAATTCAAATATATTCTTGTTTTACTAAGTGTCACTTCAGCATCAACTAGCAAAACTAGAAAATAATTCAATTAAAGCTAAAAATTCAAATATTTTCACGACAATTGACATCGATAGAAAGTGAAGTGCAGATATCTACAGTGCACGAAATCTAGCGCCAGGACGTAGAAGATGAATATAGGGCTTTTCATCGATTGTCATTTGTTTCGAGCTTCTGTCATGTGTCACATAATATTAATATATCTACGTCATACGTCTTTGGTTTGTATCATTGGTTATATCAATTACGTATGACGTAGATATATTAATATTATGTGACACATGACAGAAGCTCGAAACAAATGACTGTGAATGAAAAGCCATATTAAATAGAAATGAAACTGGATTCTTGTGTAAAAAAACTTGCAGATTTCAAGTAGCAGTGCAATCAGTACCTATTTCAGGTGTTATTGAAGAGTTCTGGTATTGGGTGAGCCTGTTAGAAGCTAACGATGGAAAACTAAAATATCTATATAAAATATCTAATTATAATATATGTAACTTTGCAAAACAACAAATGTTGTGTTTGCGTGTTTCTAATGTAAAATGCGAAATAATTGTTTGAAGAATTTGATCCAGACATGCAGATGTTAAAATCAGTGGATGACAAAATATTATATACAAATATTAAATATGAAACTGATAAAAATTAATTATAGTTGGTCATTTTGTTCCCCAGTTAAAATATAAAAAAAGTTTGGTTTTTGTTTACAAACAGTCATATTAATTTCTAGTTAAACTCCTTCTGTGGCTCAGTGGTAAGAGCGCCTACCTTTGGATCGAAAGGTCCGAATGGTCGTGAGTTCGAATCTCACCAGGGTAGAGAATTTTTCGTTTATTATAAATTAATAAATGAAAATAGTTTCTATCCTTGTGGGATCGGTACCCACCGGAGGGACCGTAGACGTTCGGATACAATTAGCGTCTCTGTAGAGACAATGACATCGACTTTGTAAAGTAACAAGACACTTACTCAACACACACACTATACATAACACTAGCTACCTAATTGGTAAAATCCACTGTACCATCACCATGCCAATGCCCATTAGTTGTCGAGGCATTAGCTAAATAAAAAAAAATTCTAGTTAGTCAGCTGTTATTTTTATTATAAAAAGTCCTAAATTATATACAAATATATTAATAAAGTTTTATAGCATATTTTAGTTTTTGAGAAGTAAATTTTAGTAAGCTAAACCAAAGAATACATATCTCTCACAAGAACCGACACGGACGGCGATTCTTTTGTTGTTAGCATGTACTTAATTTTAGTATCGAGTTGGCAAGTGTACACGCGAATACACTGAGAAAAGTCTCGCACATTTCTGGCGTGTATCAATAAAATTTTAGTTGCACTGAGAAAAAGGTTGCATGCAGGGCAGGCTTTTGTTGACATTCTTAATATGGTGGAATTATTTTTGATTTACAAAAGGTTGCAAATACAACACAAAGTAATGGTGAGAATTATATTGATTAAAACCATGGATAAAATACCTTTTTTATCCTGATTTTAGCATTGAAAGACCAATAATAAAATATATTATAGTGGCGTGACATTCACTAATTATTCTTTTTGGCTTATATTGATACAACGATACAAAATATAATTTGTTGTTTTCACCAATTTTGAAAAAGTGTGAACAAGTTGGTGAGAATTTGAACGACTTGGTGTGACCTAATAGGCTGTCTGTCCGTCCGACCGCGAATATAACTCCTTCAGTCACTATACCAGGTAGAATGACAAATGAGGTGTCAAATGAAAGCTCATAATCCATGGATGGTACTAAAGGTGGGAAATTTGACCTAGGACTTCCGGTTTTAGAAATGCGACCGGAAGTACTATTTTAAAGTCACCGCAATAGCACAAGTGATATCCGTCCGACCGCGAATACAACTCCTCAGTTACTAATACACATAGAATGACAAATGAGGTGTCGAATGAAAGCTTATAACCCATGGATGGTATTAAAGATGAGAAATTTGACATCGGACTTCGGTTTTAGAGTTACAACCGTAGGTACTGCTTTAAAGTCACTCAAAATATGAATGTAAAACAAGATGACAAAATTAGTAAAATCGTAGATCAATCGACGCAAAGTTACACGAAGAGTTCCAATATCGACTTCCAGTTCTACTTTCGATTACTTTGGGTGAAAACCTAGGACCAATTACTTGTTTGTCGAGGTATTTCCTAATTCATTATATTCGTTCTCTGCTTGGATCTTCCATAAATAATAAACAATAAATAACTTTTTATTAATTTCACGCCTTAAGTCAATTATTTATCAAATACACAAACAATATTATTTAATAAACAACTCAATCCAAGCTGTGACTAGACAATCAACATACAAACCCCATTCAAAGCAAATATTCCTGAAGCCGTGTCAAATATTTCATAGCGTTGTTTGTCACTTCTTGTCACTACATTCTGTTCGACTGAGTGCGTTGTATGACAAAGATAGCGAACGTACGATTTGGAGAATATCATCACGGACAATGTTAGAACAAGGCAAGCCTGCATTTTATGTATCGATGAAATGTCCCTAAAGTCTAACTTATTTTATGAATATATGGAAACGTTTTGATCATTATGGTCAGAAGCTTATATTCCATATAAAAGCAGTCTTTAGCTTTTTGTTGGAACGCAAGTATAATCAAGAGAATGTAAACCTATTATGAAGAGTGTATTGTCAATTATCAAGCATTAACTTGAATGTTGAAACAATTTCAAGTGATATTGGATCAAACTTTTTGAATTAGCTAAATTATATAATGTTACTCCTGAAAATCCTGAATTTCAAGTAGTCAGTCATAAATTGTTTTATATATTTGACCTAAAGTTATTGTTTTATACAAACTACAGAAACAATTTAATGAAACATAGTTTATTAAATTTAATTTAGGTTTGCTGATAAAAGTACTTTATGGAAGTTTTTGTGAGTATTGGATTCTCAACTTTTTAAACACAGCACGTGGCTTGTGGAATGAACACATATAAAATATGACTTTAAGTGCTCTTCCTGCAGATGCAGTTGGTACAGTAGAGGTCAAAGAAAGGTTAGAGAATTTGTATGATATTTTAGATTCAAATTCTTTGTGAAATCCCAATAAATACAAAATTAATTTTTTATACGATAGTTTATAGTTCATGAAAAAGCTTAAAATAATTAATTCACATAATCAAGATATCTCAAAAAGAATTAAATTACATAAATGTTGGAAAATAACAATTAATAGTTGTAGGCTATTAACAATTAATAGTTGTGGGACATGTTGGCAAAACTGGTCTTTATTTATTTAAAAACTAGATGCATAAATAAATACTGTTTAGAAAACTTTTTTGTAGTATCAGGCAACAGGTTGGTAATTGTGTAAACCAACACCATTAAATTTTCAAGGGCTTTGCACTGGTAAACATATTTACATTCAGGAAGTATGAATTGCATGAATGACTTAAATCAAGTTTTACTGGATGTTAAATAACAATATTTGATAGACAAAATCAACCAAAACCCATTTCAGACACCAGCTACAGGAGAGAAAATATTCCCCACAGAAAATGCTTTTACTTATGTTTGTGGATATCTTAAAAATCACTTAATGGGCATAGTAACAGTGACAGTTGTGAAAATTACCGGACACAGTGTGAATCTTCAGATGTGAATTCTTTGTTGATATATAAAACTTACAACCCCACAAAAATGATTCATGTAGCATTACAGTATCCTCCTGATTTTTTTATTAAATAAAACAAATAAAGTAAAAACTAAACTTAAAACCTATAAAATAAGTCTATATTACAAAATATTATGAGCTACAAACTGATACAAAAACAAAATACTAACGCCAAGCCAAGCCAAACAAACAACTGTGACAACAAACGCCGATCCTGTACAAGACAAATGTCACCAAAATTATTTGCTATTCATACAAATTGAGAAATGGCTGATCTGGCACATGCGCATAAAAATTTAGTTCATAGATAATCCGTTTGTGTCGGTTCTTGGGAGATATGTATTCTTTGGCTAAACTTACAGTAGATTTTCTAAATAAAATGTGGCAACGCTGTGTTAGTGGCAGTTGGCAGTTTTGTTTTGTGCATTTGATAAACTTCACAAACTGAAATGGCGGATAATACGGATTTTTCAAAAAAGAAAACAAGATATTGCAGCTGTTGTATTGATTCATGTAAAAATATTGAATATAACAGTACTGGATGCAGTTATTATATTCGGAAACATTGCGTACATGTCCTGTATCAACTAAATCCTTTCCTTTTTTGGTGTTGCTGATTGAAATTGGATATCATGGGAAATAAGACTTGAATCCAGTATAATGTTTAATATCCATTTTGATAGAATTCAAACAAATTACAATTCATACAAATTACAAATTTTAATAAGCAAAGCAGTAAGCACACAAAAATAAACAGAGGTAACTTATTCTTTTTCTCAGTGGTCTCTTGCGTAAGCAGTCATCCAGTCGTACGAACTTATATATTAAATATTAAAATTATAATGAATAAAATAAAAAAACATAATTAATTTTACTATTAATTCTGTGTATTCGTTTAGTAATCAGGTTACAATAATATTTCAGTTCATAATTTGTGTCTTTCTAGATAAGTATCTATTTTTCTCGTTTTGCATATTTCACATACATAAATTTTATCAGAAAAGTATAAGTTTCAAACCGCGAGATAGCGCTACCGTCGAAACTCACAGCCAATAATAAACATAGCAATAATGAAAAGTCACATTCTAATGTTTTGACAGTTCTCTTACGTCAAAAATTTTGACCTACGTAATAACGTTTTTGTAGTAAAAATACTATAACTGTCATTACTTTTACTTTTGACAATAATTGACATCGTCGAGTTAAGCCTCGTTTGATTATTTTATTTGTGACATTCAGGTATGGTGTAATGGTGTTTTAACATAAATGATTGGTTAAAGTCTTCGTGAGCGAGAAAGGCTGTCGTTTCTCTTTATTTAGCTGAGCGGTGTGGAAGTGGTGGGGGAAATTCCCCAATTTTTAAGGCAGTCTAAAACGTAAGCTTTGCATCTAACCATATTGTAATAAACTATATCTTACACCTACATGGTCGAGAGAAGTCTCAGCATTATTTTCTTCACTTTTATTTCTTTTATCAGCTATTTCCTTGCGTTCTAGATCACCATTTCTTTTTATTGCCTGGCTTTGGTACACTATGTTTTGGTTTGGAATCCAATCTTCTAATCTTCATTATTTATATCCTCTAAAGTGGCTGGCTTTCCTAATAATTAAGTTTGAATTATTACATATTTATCATTATTTGAAGACATTTAAAAACCTTATTAATTGAATTCCATTAAACTTACCACTGATACAATATTCACTGCATAGTCTTTCATATTTTAATTTTAGATCTGTTCTCCTTTTTTTGGCTTTTATCCATTGTTCCCGTTCCCGACTTAGTTATTGTTGTTAGGATATATGATTTGATTTATTTCTTAAAATATATGAATATAAAATAGAAGGTTTATTTTATATTCTAAGATTTATTCTTAGACAAGGAAAGAGAGAGGACGAGTAATCCTATGACCAAAAGTGAAGCCAAACCGACACCAGAGATTTTGATCATCGACGTATCTTTGGGGTATTGTTATGCATTGAGTATTTAAAATAAAAACATGAAATGTATTTAAAATGAAGAATTTGTGTACGGTAAATGTTTTATTAAGTTACAAAACATACATATGTTTTTATTACGAATTTTAGATGATGATTTACTTTATTTTTTATGAAATTTTAACCTTCAACGAACACCCACCACTGGCAACCCATTGTTATTTTTGACGTGACCGCCATGTTTCTGGTGACAAACAAACCAAAAACTGGCTTCACTTTTGGAACGTGTGTGTTAAATGGGTGTTACCCGTCCTCTCTTTTTTCCTTGTCTAAAGGGCGCTTTACAGCTTGCAATTCTACCTGCAAGACGCAAGAAAGTTGCCTAAAGGCATGCGCAGTATGTCGTCAGTTGATTATTGCATGCAACTTCTTGCAATTGCGCGATAATCGGTTTGGTGCCATTTTTTCTGCAAGTTTTCATGCAAGTCTAGGGGAATTTGATTTTTCCACAATATCAAATGTCATTGACACGAATACATGCCGATCAGCTGTTTTCTGTTTGTGAAATATATCAATGATGGAAATGAATGAATAATGAAATGGCACTTTCTGAGATTCTATAATTATTGTAAATTGTATATTAAGCTACGGAAGCTCTCTCTCCTCTAGCTAAGTACCTTAGGATAATAATTAATTTGTGTTTCGCAGAAATAGTATTTCGAAATATAGATTTCTTTGTAATTGTTCAATTTTTCCCAAGGGTTTATTAAAATGTACATTCATTCCTAGAAAATTAGAGTCATTTTCATCATCTACTTGGATAAATTCTTCTGTTGGAGATACATTATTACCCCTCTTCTTGTTCAACTAAGATCTTACTCACCATCTTCGATCTCGGCGTTCTAAATTAGTGACTAAAAGGCTCGCTGCAGCAATAATAATACTTAAAGTTGCTGCTACCGCCGTTTTCCTTTTATATTTGGTTATTTCTGATAGTCTTGGCATTTCGAAATTTACCAAGTTAAATAAACAGCAATAAAGTAATTTAAAAAAAAAACAAAAGTTTATAAGTTAGGTTAAGGGTAAAACTTTCAAATTGCATGCAAGCCGGGTTGCAAGCTGTAAAAGACCATGCAATAGACTTGCATGAAAGTCTTGCATGCAAGAAATTGCAGCAAGTTTTCTTGCAAGCTGTAAAGCGGTCTTAAGGATTTATTTATATGGACCATGATAGTGTGACGTCAAAACGTCAAAATTTTTCCAAACACGTTGTGTCTAGGGTATACGCTACCGTGTACGCAAATAAAAAAGTTAGGTAGAATTAGCCCTTTTAAACATCATAACAAATATTTTTCTATAGGCCCCGTCTCACCATCAAATAATTGACAGTTATTTGATCAAACTTGACAGTTAGTGACACAAAGTGACAGTTAGTATGTATAGTTTGTGTCACTAGTCAAGTTTGACTGTCAAGTTTGATCAAATAACTGTCAATTATTTGATGGTGAGACGGGGCCTTATCAAACAAACACTAAACATATCAAAATAGCGTGTATCAAAATATACAGTCACTGCCCACGCTAAATAGTCACTAGCTTGATGAAGTTTAACTTTTTTATTTGCGTACATTTTAGCGTGTACCTAGACACAACGTGTTTGGAAAACTTTTTTGACGTTTTGACGTCACGACTATCACGGTCTATTTACCGTCGATCATCTGTCAATTGTCAAATTGGTGTCAAAGTTCGAGATTTTAGCGACTTGGCAACGTTGGTTAAAGTGTGCGTTCGTTCCTCTATTTGCGCATGTGCAAGAAATGTCATGAATGAATTTGGTGCCAAAAAATTTAAATCCTGTGCAATGTGCAGTGGAGAGTGAACCTATTACGACTAAGAGAAAAGATAATAAATAATATTATTCTTTCTTCAACTACAACTACTAGATTTCATAGTATCTAAATGTGCTTTTAAACAAATGTTAGTGTAGATTTCAATTAAATTATTTATCTTTCAGATATGTGATAGAAACCATACAGAAACAGATGAAGAAAGTCTAATAAAAAATAGGTTAGGTTAAATGATATTTTCAAATAGATTGGATAAGTACATACGAATTAAAATTAAAATGGACCGATGCCAACGGAAAAGACGCTAATATTTTATCAGATTGGACACTTACTACACATTTATTTTACAGTGTAGTGTGCTTAAAGTGTAATTAAAACAATTGATGGATTCGATGATTACTTGGTGGAAATTCATATCTAACAATAAACACAAAACTTTTGTTTTGAATCTTCCTACAAGATTTACTTAAAATCAGTGGCGTGCGGTGACTTTTTCGGAAGGGGAAGCGATTCAATAAGGATATAAAAATATTATATTAAGGGTCGAGCCACTTTGTAACGATAAGCGTTCTAATCGTTACTAAAATATTTATTCTGATAGGAACTAGGTATACAACCAACTATGCAACGAGTAGTTTAAAGTGTTGCGTTGATTTTCGGTGCGACTTGATGGAATATCTGGTTACTTTGGAATTGTTAAGTTTACAATCTGTCAAGGATTTTCCGCCGAACGTGGTTGACAGAAGTGAAAGACTTCACTCTTTCGAAGGATTTGGTAGAAATAACATCTCCAATCTCCAATGGCCGGTGATTCTATCTAGAATAGAATTTGTGTTAAAATTTGGTTTTATGTGAATGCTGAATATAAGTTAGAAGTTGTGTTTTTTTTTTTGGTTTTGGTGAAGTATAGGAGAGGAGTTTCGTTGCTTTTTACAGCATCACCGGGTATGTAAAAATATCTTTCTATTTTTTTTCCTTTCTAAAAAAAACATACCATCTTTACCTTTTCCTAAGACGAGATTTATATCATATTAAAATAAATATTACACTGCAATAAGTAAATTTTCCATGCTTCACTACGTCTAATCAATGTTCTACAGATTAAAAAAATTCTGAAATTTACATTTTTCACTCTAAATAAGTTTAAAATCCTGACATTTTCATTCTCTCATTTAGCTAATTCTGTAAAGCAATCTTTTATTACAATATTAAAATTTATTTGTTCAAATACATACTTCCTTACATGTGTTCAAAAGCCTATTTTAAGTGAAAGTCATACCAAGGTCAATGATATGGCACGGATACACATCAAAACGTCACTTTTTATTTAGTTTTTTCCTGTCAAGTTCTAATAAGGTTTTATACCTTTTTGTAAAGGCCCCCTGTCATGTGTACTAAAAAGGAACCAGCTAATCACCGGTTTTGTTTTCTTTTAGTCATTGGAGAAGAAGATACCCAGCAAACAGACCGACGTGTTAATTACGTGAATTTCTGGTACATTTGTCACCAATATACGTAAATTGCTTACGTGAATTTCACGTGAAAATTTGGTTGGAATGTCACATTGAAAATACGTCTTTAAATTACGTGAATAACTCGTCTTCAATAGACGTGTTATTCACCTTAAATACCAATAAAATATTTCGGGAAATTCACGTTGCAAATACGTGTTGATTAACGTATCTTTTAGGGAATGTATATATTAGTATTCACGTGAAAGATACGTCCTCGGTTCACGTAAATAATTCGACCTTAATTAACTTACGAATCACGTAATTATTATCCTCATATGACATAAATAAAACAAGCCTATAAAGTATTAACAATGTATTTATTTAGTAGAATTTAGAGACTTTAAAACATTTGTCTTGTATAATTATTATACAAGATAATGAACCAAAAATGCTACCGACCTAAAGACGCATTAAAAAATTTGCCAACACAAAACACAACACAGGTCACTTTTTATTTTGACGACACTTTCTTGTTTTTTCACGACACTTCAACCCTCGAGCAGTGAGGTAAACGTTAATACGAAAGGCATTATTATAAATAAACCCGCCTAAAATAAAACGAGAGAAATAAAGCTCTTCACGTTTCACTTTCACTTTTTGATGTGAGAAATGTGAAATGTGAGACTGAGAAGCTGATATTAGAGAATTAGAGGTTATGATCATCGATTATAAAAATCGATTATTTTTAAATTACAGTTAAACTATTCTACTTACTTTAAATTAGTATTACGTATTTTCTTTTTGTTTTTAAGTTTCTTCTGCTATTACCTAATTGGTCTTACTAAAAATCTATTTCAATACCAGAATAATATAAAAAAATAATCCTATCCAAACGTATCTATTATTCGATAAATCGATTAATTTAGTTTTTGAACCAACTATGTTAATCACGTATCGTGGTCACGTGATAGTATTTAAAGGAGGAGAAAGGCTTGGTAGTACGTCATCACCGCGCGCGATTTGAAAATTAGACTCGACATCATTTTAGCTGTGATATTTTTAAAGAAAAAAAAAATAGCAAAAATAGCTTCAAATCAAGGTTGGATTGAAATAGTTATGCTAAATGATTTTAAAAGCGAAATCATAATAAAATCATATACACTTTTTGTTTAAATATTGGTATTATTTACATTACTTTTACGAGGAATACATCTAAATTTTCGACGTCCATAAAATACAGGGAATAAAATTCAAGCGATACATATTTAACAAACACCGTTGTAAAATTTTGTTTTCAAAAATATTTCTCAAAATTTAACCAAAGGAAGTTATTTCTGTTTCGTGATTATTACGTGAAATAAACGTACCTTTGCGATGTAACCGACATTCACACCTATGATAAAAAACATGTACAATATTCGTCATTATGATTTTATATTATGCTAATGTCAAACATGTATAAAGGAAGCACTAATATATTGGTGAATGATTTGGCACTGAAATACGTTTTTTTTTCTCGTCATAAATCACCGAGTTACGTATTCGTTGAAATTTGCCGTAAATTTAACGTAATTATCACGTAACTGGGCTCAAACCTGTTTGCTGGGTAGAGTCCAAGTAGTCATTAATTTATTCTTTTAAATGGAAAAATAATAAGTTGGGAATTTTGGGTCAATTTTGTTGGATATGGGCATGGAATTTTTGTTAAGCTTCCGGTACTAGGAAGTACATCCTCATCGAGACAAGTACCCTCCACCCCTAAGGTTGGGAAAACCTGGGAAATACTGTACTTGGGTCTCTTCCGATCATCACCCTCGAAGGAGGTTGGATGAGAAACACACCTTCACTTGTGTAGAAGCGACAGGTTTTATAAGTAGAATTTGCATGTCAATTTATTTAATAATACCTTTAAATTTTACTCTTTTTGTCAATAACTGTTAATAATAATTTATCTTCATTTTTCTTAAAAATATAATTAACCTAATAACATTCAATATTTTCGATACATTTAATCTTTCCACTGTTCCTATCATTTGTTTACAATAGTTTGAAGGTTGTAAACCATCTTGTTGTAAGAGTGTTGTGCACAATATTCGGGGGTTTAGAACCTTATTTCATAACCTATTTAATAAAATTTATTTCATCGGTTAGGCATTGTCACCTCCGATCAGATACGGGATTGTCAGCCAATCGTGTATCCTTCCTTAATCATAAGTTGTACATATTGTTGGATCGAATTAACTTCTTACATATTTTCATATTGTAAAACCTGCGTTATCGACAGGAGCGCACTAGCCTAGTACGTCCGGTAGGTTAGCTAGTTTGTATAAAATTGTATATAGGGGTTATAGGTTTTTTTTTCATTAAATTTGTTGGTTGTACATACTTATATGTTTTATTATCCTACCATTTTAATAGTATTAGTTAGGTACAGCAATATAGGTCACGTGGAGAAGAATCTATTCAATTCTTCCCTGGCGCCCTTATAAATTCTCCATAATATCTTCTCGGTCAGTAGTTCCTTTCATTTCTTTCCTTATTTTAATTTAGTTTCTAACACTCCAGTCCTTCATTAGGTACCGTCTTATTTCGGGCGTGCAAATACGGCCTGATCCTCCCCTGAGCCCTACTGTTTAGTCTCTTAAATATCCAGCTAGCCTAGTTTGAGGAAACTTCCATAACTAAGTAACTGCCCCTTTAAAAGCTATATCTATTCTGCCACAACACAACCTCTTTTTGTTACAATTGGCGCCCAACGTGGAGCCCGATTTTCAGTAAGACAGTACCTTTTTTTTATTTTGTTGCTTATTGTAAATTTTTCTAGTAAGTATCTTTCTGGTCCATTGTTGTATATTTTGTAATTATATAGAGATATTTTTGGTTTCTTTTTGTACGTTACTTGGAAAAAATAAACTAGTGCACTTGTATTGCTGTATTGGTACTATTTTAATTTATTTAAAATAATAATTGTAAATCGTGAGTAGGATAATAGTTGAACAGGTATATTGGTTGACATTTCGGTCTGGTCGGTTTGGTGATACCTGGATATTTATTTTGAAAAATTTTGAATGATTTATTTTTTTTTTGATATCTAGGTACATTACTACTTTTGATTTAGGTGCAGCCACAATATACTACAGTTAGCTAAATTTTTGCTTACCATACCTATATATAATTTATAAAGTTTTCATTTTTTTATATACATTTTCGTTTAAACATTTACTTAAATTATTTTAAATATCTACCCCAAATATATATCTCGGTTATATTTGGTTTGTCGGTTTGTTAGGTCGTTAGTTTAGCAGCTCGTCGGTTGAGCAGCTTGTTTAGTAGATTGTCGGTTAATTGGGTCGGTAGTTTGTTGGGTTGGGTTCGGTTTGTCGTTGTTGGGTTGGGTTTATTGTTACTAAATTTTTCCTACCACCATGTGTACCTTTCAGCCAGAGCATTTGTTAGTTAAGGAGGTAGATTATGAGCTGAGGATAAGGGAAATAGAAGTTGAAGAATCCGCTAAATGTGATAAAAAACGCAGTCTATTGCGTGGTGCTCTTAAACAAGAGCAAGGAAATAGGAGTTTCCGTCAAATTTCAGCTGCATCTATTCCTTTCCTGGAACAACAACAGGGAATAAATGAGACAATAGAGGATCTTACGCAAAAGATAAATAATTTTAGAGGGACTGTCCATGATAGCATGTATTCTAGATACATTTCACGTCTTGCTCATATCTCTGATCGTGTCCACTTATTATGTTGCTCAGATGAGGAGCAACAACTTTACAAACGCTCTATGTCCATTAGGATTCTCAGTCTAGAAGGTGAACTCGATTCTCGAGTAAATCCTCTAGCCACGTCCACTCCTGTTTCTTCGGTTTAAGCCTCTAATTCCTTGTTACATCCCAAGCCTGTGCAGGTACATAAGTGGGGAGTTTCGTTTTCTGGTGAAGGTCATTATGACCAAGTAATTTCATTTTTAGATAGGGTAGAATGTCTTCGTGTTTCGAGAGGCGTGAGTGAGGAAGATCTTTTTTCGGCTTCTGCCGAATTATTTACAGGCCATGCTTTTACGTGGTTTATGAACAACCGTGGTAGCTTTACCACTTGGACTGGTTTGGCGCAGAAACTAAAATCCGATTTTCTGCCTTATTCTTTCCAAACTGATCTCTTAGATGAGATCAAGAACCACAAGCAGAAACCTGGAGAATCAGTGACTATGTTTATTAACACTATGTTGGGTATGTGTAGTCGTTTAGATACTCCTTTAACAGATAATGCAAAAATTAAGATAATTTTAAAATGTTTGCTACCTTTTTACCATGCCCAATTGGCACTTGTTGATATAGCCACTATCGAAGACCTGACAGATAAGTGTAAACGGTTAGAGGAAACTCTATCCTGGTCTTTTCATCCTCCTACAACATCTAATTCTGGTGCTGGATTTACCTCTCACTCCTCGAGAAATCGTTCTTGGCAAGCTAGACCCCATACACCGAATGTGTCTGTGACTACTTATTCCTTTTCTTGCTGGAATTGTCAGGGGGTTGGTCACGCATTTCGTGATTGTACCAGACCCCAAACACGGATTTTCTATCACGGTTGTGGTAGAGAAAATACGCTTAAACTTAACTGTTTTAAGTGTTCGGGAAACGAGCATGCAGAGGCTCGTACCCTGAGCGTTCCTCAAACAGCAGCCCCATCAGGGAATATGACCGCAGCTGTAGACGAAGCTTCAGGTCCAATACCTGCCAGCAGCTCGAACACACCCTCTTCAGGAAGGAAGAAACACTTCCAACCGGAGGCCAGCACGCAAACCGAAATCAGGGAAAAAGTAATTGTTAGTAACACTTCAGTTGACTCGTACGGTTTGCTTGATCGTAGGTTATCCCCTCCAGTCTTAAACTGGAATTGTAATAGTAAGCATGATCAAGACAAGGAAACAGTTCCAAATTCTATACCAGGTTGTAAGTTTGTAAATAATAATAATATGTCTATGTTAGTACCAGATAATTTTGAAAATAAATCAGATATTTTGGATTTTGATATAAACACTTTATTAGTTAGGAAACATAACGATAACCGACCTTATCTTGAAATTGAAATATTAGGACAATCTTGTTTAGCTCTATTAGATAGTGAAATAGAAATTATTAGAAAATGCGGATATTAATGTTATGCCTATTTCTTCTTTACAAGTCTCTACTGCAGATGGTGCTATCCAGTCAATTACAGGTAAATTTGACACAGAAATCGTAGTTGCCAATATTCGGAAAATGATTACATTTTATGTTATCCCTTCAGTTAAAAATTCTATAATTCTTGGCATGGATTTCTTAAATGCATTTAATAGTACATTAAACTGTTCAGATTTTTCGTTGTTTATATCTTCCTTTAATATCGCAACTGTAAGTGCCATTCGTGAGTTCTCTAGTTTGTCTAGCTTAGAACAAAACCAGTTAGAGAATATTATCTCTAAATTTTCTTCTATCTCTTCCAAAGATAAATTAGGCCGTACACATTTAATATCCCATACTATCGAAGTGAACACTACAACTCCGTTCAGACAATATCAATATCCCATACCTCAGGCATGGCAAGCAGATTTAAGTAAAGAAATTGATTCGACGCTCTCTTTAAACATTATCGAAAAGTCGACGTCGTCATTTTGTAGTCCCTTATGGATGACGAAGAAGAAGGATGGATCATTCCGAGTATGCTTCGATGGTCGCAAACTTAATAGTATCACTACTAATCGAGATGCTTATCCCATCCCTCGGATAGATATAATTCTGAGCAAACTTCAGAATGCCAAATATATCTCTTCGATCGATTTATCCAAAGCCTTCTTACAAATTCCGTTAAGCGAAGAGAGTAAGAAGTATACTGCTTTCGCTGTCAGTGGTAAAGGGTTATTTCAATTTGTCACAATGCCTTTCGGTCTAGTTTCAGCTCCGCAAACAATGTGTCGTTTAATGGACTTGGTTATTGGTCCCCAACTCGAACCATTCGTATTCTATTATTTAGATGACATCATAGTTGTTACTCCTGATTTTTCTTCACATATTGAAATATTGGAGAAATTATTTTCACGCCTTAAAAAGGCTAATCTCACTGTTAATTAAGAGAAATGTAATTTTTGTCGTCCTAATTTGAAATTTCTAGGATATGTTGTTGATCATCAAGGTTTGAGAACAGACCCTAATAAAGTAACCGCTATTAAGGACTTCCCCATTCCTAAAACTACTACACAATTACGTAGGATCTTGGGCATGTGTGGTTACTATCGTCGATTTGTGCCTCCTTATTCTACTTTATTATCACCCCTTACTGACCTCCTTAAGAATAGGAAAAAGGGCCAGACTATCACCTGGACTCCTGAAGCTGATGATGCTTTTCATCGCATTAAAGAAGCTCTTACCAGTGCTCCTGTCATGACTTCACCTGATTTCAGTGAACACTTCTACCTCATGACAGATTGTTCAAATACCGCCTCAGGTGGTGTACTCTTTCAGATGAAAGATGGTTCTGAACACCCCATAGCATATACTAGTAAGAAGCTCAATAAGGCCCAGAAAAATTATTCCACTACCGAGCGTGAACTCCTTGCTATTATTCATGGCTTGGAGGCTTTCCGCTACTATTTAGAAGGTCGTAAGTGTACCCTTATTACTGATCATAGTTCTTTACTCTGGATGCATTCTATGCGTAACCCATCCCAACGTTTGTCTCGATGGATTTGTAAGTTGTCAGCCTTTGATTATAATATCGTCCATCGTAAGGCAAATGGTGTTGTAGTAGCAGATGCTTTGTCTCGAACATTTGATGTCAATCTTCTTGACTTATCCACTTTAGTTCCGGATGCATGGTATCAGAAAATGTTGGAAAAGGTTACTCAAACACCTGATCAGTATCCTGATTTTAAAGTAGAAAATAATATCCTTTATAAGCATGTTGTTAGTTCAGTAGAAGCTTTGTCTAATATGTCTGATTGGAAAATTGTCGTCCCAACAGCAAACAGGGATGAAATTCTTCGTACTTTTCATGATAATGTGACATCTGGTCATTTCGGTTCCTATAAAACATTTAGTAGGATAGCAGAATTATATTATTGGCCTGGCATGCGCAACTATATTAAGAAATATATATCTAGATGCAAAGTTTGTGCTACTTGCAAGCCAAGTACTATGCCACAAGCTGGATTAATGGGTACTTTTAGGAACATTGACTTCCCATGGCAGATGATATCCATGGATCTGATTGGACCATATCCTCGTAGTTACAATGGCTATACCTATTGTTTAGTAGTTGTCGACTACTTTACTAAATTTCCACTAGTTTTTCCTCTTCGGAATGCTACTGTCCCTGCCATTGTGAAATATTTGGAGGAACAAGTCTTCTTGTTGTTTGGTGTTCCCCAAATTGTGTCTTGTGACAATGGTCCTTAATTTGTGTCTAAGGCCTTTAAGGATCTTCTAACCAAGTACAAAGTTCAGAAAATCTTTTATAATGCTGCATACCATCCGCAAGCTAATCATAGTGAGCGAGTGAATCGCAGTATTGTAACAGCCCTTAGATCATACACATATCCAGATCACAGAGCTTGGGACCAGTATATTCACTCAATAGCTCAAGCCATAAGAACTTCGGTCCATGAAGTTACTCAATGTTCTCCAGCTTATTTGAATTTTGGTAGAAATATTGCTTTGTCTGGTGATTATTTTGGTTTAATTTCGGACAATTCCACAAATCTCCCTCAGATCTCTGAGAAGCTTCATCGTTTAGATGATATTCAGACTTTGCCTCCAATATTTGCAGACATCAGAAAGAAGTTAAAATCTTCTTACCTTAAGTCACAGAGTCAATATAATTTGAGGAAAAGAGATTTGCGATTCTTTGTTGGTGATCGGGTATTGAAACGGAATTTCGTTAAGTCTAGTAAAGGTGATGCTATTTCTGCCAAATTTTGTCAGAAATATGTCCCATGTGTTGTCAGTAAAGTAATCTCTCCTTTAATATATGAACTAAAAGATAGTTCGTCCAACAGAAAACTTGGTCGATTTCATATAAAGGACTTACTACCAGATAATACTGTCAACGACTTAGCATCTTCGTCGTCAGAAGAAGAAGATTAACTTAACAATATTGATCAAGTTAATTCCTCTTTCTAAATTTCAAAAATACTCGATTGTTTAATGAATAGGTTAACGATTGGATTTTGATATTAGTCACCGGATAGGGACACTATGTTTATCTATTATAGTAATCTTTCTAGCTTTCCATATTCTATGTATCTGAGATGTCATTAGTTTATTATTGAGATTTAGCTTAGTTTGGCTTAATATTGAACTGGTATGGAACTGTTAACACCTTGTATGTGATTATGCTTATATATGTCATCACTTGTAGATTAGTGTATCTACCAAATAGGTTTAGTTTTGTGTTTATCTCGTTTTGTATTTGATTTTGTAGTTTCTACTGGAAAGTTATTTCAATGCTTAGCATGATTCCTTGGTACATTAGCTTATTTTTGTCTAAAGAAGTCATTGTGATATTTGTTTGGGTAAATGCAATTTTAGTATACAGTGTGATTCCAAAGTTATACTTCATGTGTCCAAATTTTGATAAAGTTAATTGAGATTAAATTTATGATAAAGACTATGAAACCATTTCATTATTTTATTGTAGTGAACATTTCTTAGGAAAGTGGTTTGCCTAGCTTGGCTATGCAAATACGTGGGTTCGAGACTTGTTGCTTATCGACTGTGCACCTGATAGGAAGCAGATTCCATTGCTCACAGTTGCCTAGTTCCAAGCCATACCTCAATTAGTTCAGATGCTGAATCTTTATGATAGAATGTTTAATCATCATTTTAATCATGCACTAGGCATTCTTATTTGATCTTCAGTTTACATTCATTCTGAAGAGACTTAGTCTTAACTTGTAGGTTTATCTATCCTTCTTAAGTTTTACTATTTTATTATTCTGATAATGATGGTAACTTCTTTGATATATTGAAATATTGTAGCTTTTGCATTCACCAAGGGATTATTTTGTTCAAGCATCATCTTTCCGAGGAACTAAATTTTTTTTTGGTTCGTATGTAACTTAGAATCAGGATCAATATCCTGTTCTCTGTGAGTGACTAGGGAACATTTCCTTAATCTGTAGTTTCTTTAGAAATTGATTTACTTGTTCTCTAGTATTTCCATAATTGGTTTTATTTATAAGAGTTATTAATATGTGACTTCTTGAATTCTTTCATGAGAGATGACTTCGAAATATTGGTTAGCTTCTTCTGGCCATTCTTGTCAATCTGTTGTAGCTATAGCTATAGTTAAAGAATCCCAGAGTAAGCTAACTTCTGTTAGGTCAACTATTCGATTAGTTACCCTTAGATAGATCTTCCATTGAATCTGATACAAATCTGATGATCAGTTGAGTTAGGGTCGTGGTAACAAATATGTAATCATCATTAGTACATTTAGTACTAGGTTGTAGCGTTGCTCAATTAAATCTGCCTGATTGTTCCACCTTGGATATGTTTCAATATAAATCTGTTGTCCAATGTCGGATCAATTTAGGATAAAAGGCTGGCTACAATAATTCCCTTTCTTGTCCATAACTCTTATATTTATTTTGATATACTATGGTCTACGTTTTAGCTTACTGCGAATTGGCTACGAAATCTACTAATTGTTCACTTTGGATATGCTCTATTTAAATTTGTTGTCCATCGATAGAACAATTAGGACATTTTTTTGAGATTGGAATTTATCCAAATTATAGAATTTAGCAAAGGGTTATAATAAACCTTATGTATGTATGTTGGTACCATATGAGATATATGGTTCATTAAGACAACTCCATTTACATGACTCATAATTTGCGGTTAGGTATAATCGATCGAGTCAAATGTAAGTGTGTATAAGTTAGTCGTTGTATAGGTTATGTTTCGTTTTGCATTTATGAATATGGTTGTTATGGTGTTCTTGTTGACTATAATTTGGGGTTTTATTTAAATCTACTAAATCAACTTGAACGCAATTTGGTCTTTAGGGTATATGTCACAGAGGACTGGTCCTATGAGTTTGGACGCTGTCCTACGATAGGTTAGTTTAGGGTAGTGAAGTATTCTTAGGTTCGTAGTATATTTTGGATATTGGGTTTGTTCACGCCTGTGTTGGATCCCACAGCGTGTGATTTTTCTCTATGAATACTTGTATTGAGTATCTATATGTGTATATATGTATAATAAAAAAAAATTGTTCATAAGATCAATTTTTTTTCTCCAAGGAAAGGGGGAATGTAACGATAAGCGTTCTAATCGTTACTAAAATATTTATTCTGGTAGGAACTAGGTATACAACCAACTATGCAACGAGTAGTTTAAAGTGTTGCGTTGATTTTCGGTGCGACTTGATGGAATATCTGGTTACTTTGGAATTGTTAAGTTTACAATCTTTCAAGGATTTTCCGCCGAACGTGGTTGACAGAAGTGAAAGATGTGATTCGAAGGATTTGGTAGAAATAACATCTCCAATCTCCAATGGCCGGTGATTATATCTAGAATAGAATTTGTGTTAAAATTTGGTTTTATGTGAATGCTGAATATAAGTTAGAAGTTGTGTTTTTTTTTTGTTTTGGTGAAGTATAGGAGAGGAGTTTCGTTGCTTTTTACAGCATCACCGGGTATGTAAAAATATCTTTCTATTTTTTTTCCTTTCTAAAAAAAACCATACCATCTTTACCTTTTCCTAAGACGAGATTTATATCATATTAAAATAAATATTACACTGCAATAAGTAAATTTTCCATGCTTCACTACGTCTAATCAATGTTCTACAGATTAAAAAAATTCTGAAATTTACATTTTTCACTCTAAATAAGTTTAAAATCCTGACATTTTCATTCTCTCATTTAGCTAATTCTGTAAAGCAATCTTTTATTACAATATTAAAATTTATTTGTTCAAATACATACTTCCTTACATGTGTTCAAAAGCCTATTTTAAGTGAAAGTCATACCAAGGTCAATGATATGGCACGGATACACATCAAAACGTCACTTTTTATTTAGTTTTTTCCTGTCAAGTTCTGATAAGGTTTTATACCTTTTTGTAAAGGCCCCCTGTCATGTGTACTAAAAAGGAACCAGCTAATCACCGGTTTTGTTTTCTTTTAGTCATTGGAGAAGAAGATAGAGTCCAAGTAGTCATTAATTTATTCTTTTAAATGGAAAAATAATAAGTTGGGAATTTTGGGTCAATTTTGTTGGATATGGGCATGGAATTTTTGTTAAGTTTCCGGTACTAGGAAGTACATCCTCGTCGAGACAAGTACCCTCCACCCCTAAGGTTGGGAAAACCTGGGAAATACTGTACTTGGGTCTCTTCCGATCATCACCCTCGAAGGAGGTTGGATGAGAAACACACCTTCACTTGTGTAGAAGCGACAGGTTTATAAGTAGAATTTGCATGTCAATTTATTTAATAATACCTTTAAATTTTACTCTTTTTGTCAATAACTGTTAATAATAATTTATCTTCATTTTTCTTAAAAATATAATTAACCTAATAACATTCAATATTTTCGATACATTTAATCTTTCCACTGTTCCTATCATTTGTTTACAATAGTTTGAAAGTTGTAAACCATCTTGTTGTAAGAGTGTTGTGCACAATATTCGGGGGTTTAGAACCTTATTTCATAACCTATTTAATAAAATTTATTTCATCGGTTAGGCATTGTCACCTCCGATCAGATACGGGATCGTGTATCCTTCCTTAATCATATATATATATATATATATATATATATATATATATATATATATATATATATATATATATATATATATATATATATATATTGTAACAAAATAATTATTGACCTACCCTCGTATACCAGCTCCCGTCTCCGGACAGACAGAACACTATCGATGTTTCGAGATACGCCGATGCAGCGCCGATGACGTGCAAGCGGTCGAGTCACATGGACATAGCTGGAGATATATAGATATTTCTGGAATATCTGTATCGCATATATAAATAGGACATATTTGTAAATAGAGTTAGTCTTAAGCTAAAGTTTGTAAAGTAAACTTGTATAAATAAATAATAAAGTCGTATATAAATACACGAACCGCTAGTTTTATTGTAATTAGAAGTAATTACACTAATCACGCTACAGTTGGTGTCGGTGTTCGGTTAACTTAGTGCGATATAAATAAGTGAATTACAGAGAGACTTTAAAAGACTTTTGAACTTTATTCGTCGGGAATAACCGGAGTGCGTTAATTGTTCGGTATTCGGAAAGACTTTAAAATACTTTTGGACTTTATTCGTCGGGAATAGTTAAAGTGCGTTGATTGTTCGGTATTCGGAAAGACTGTTAAAAGACATTTTGGAAAGTACGTGTGTGCCGACCAAAGATGTTGCTACAAGAACTTACAGTAAAACAGCTCCGTGAACAGCTCGAGGAACGGGATCTGGACAGCAGTGGGCTCAAGATAGTCCTACAAGCACGACTCGAGGATGTCCTCACGAAGAACGGAGAAGACCCAAAGACGTTCCACTTCCAGTCAGCAGAACAAGTAATCTTATCGAAATTAAAAACTGTTTCTGAAACGATCGATGAAACTTCTAGAAAAAGCGACGAGAAATTCGAAAATGTTGCTAAAAGATTCGATGAGACTTCTCAAATAATTAAAGAGGTCTGTAGGCAAAACAACGAAAAACTAGAAGAAGTTTGTAAATAGAACAACGAGAAATTTGAAGAAGTTTCTAGAACATTCGATAAGATGCAGAAAAGTGTAGAGACCGTAGAAGAAAAGATCAAACAGCTAGAGAGCAGGATAACCGATACAAAAGTACAACCATCAGTTAATGCAGCAACGTTAGATCCTTTAGTGAAAGATGAACTACCGAGAGACGAAACGTCGCATAATATGAGATTCAAATTACCACCATTTGATGGAAAGTCCTCTTGGTCCATATATCTTAGACAGTTTGAAGCTATTGCGACCGCCAATCATTGGACCGAACAAGAAAAGGCTGTTTCCTTGACTGCTGCTTTACGAGGTGATGCTGCAGATATATTAAGGTCAATTCCCAAGGGTCAAGAAAATTGTTACCAGACCTTGTTCACTCGTCTAGAAAAACGCTATGGAGATGCCCATCTACAACAAGTATACAAAGCACAACTGCGAAGTAGAAGTCAACGAGCAAGTGAGAATCCGCAAGAATTTGAAGCAGATGTGGCTCGTGTGGTGCGGTTGGCTTATCCAGAGGTGCCAGACAGCGTTTTAGAAGAAATTGCAGTAGATACCTTCGTCAATGGGCTGAAAGATAATGAACTACAGAAAGCTTTACGACTAGCAAGGCCGAAAGTTTTAGATGAAGCACTTGCTATTGCCTTGGAACACGAAGCAGCTAGCCAAGCTTCACGAAACAATCGAGTAATAACCGTGGAAAAAGGCGATAAGAGAAAAGATGAACGTTTGGTGGAAATGGTACGGAGGGTGATTCGTGACACGATGCCGAAGAGACGCATGAAGAGGGCTGGAAGAGTTGGTTCAAATACAGATGCTTCCTCGATACGGCCATGCAGTGAAAGTTGTAATCACCGGCTTAAAGTAGATGAACAGCTTTGCCCTGTGAGACGAACTACCGTCGTTAATGAGCAATGGCAGCCACAACAGTTACAAGAAGCCCAAGAAGACGATCCATGTATAAAAAGAGTATTGGATTGGATGCGTCGAGGTGAGAGACCTAGTTGGCAAAACATTAGTGCATGTAGTCCGGAAGTCAAGGCCTACTGGAGCCAATGGAATTGCCTGATACTAAAAGATGATCTTCTGTACAGAACCTTTGAGAACGATGATGGTACAGAATCTAAGCTTCAGTTGATTGTACCTAAAAGTAAAGTGTCAGAAGTATTGCGTCAGTTGCATGACGGTACATCAGGTGGACACTTTGGTATTACGAAGACTCTGCAAAAGGTTCGAGAACGGTTCTATTGGGTGAACTGTAAAGATGATGTAAGAAGATGGTGCCAGAAATGTGAACTGTGTGCATCCGGTAATGGTCCAGTTGGTAAAAAGAGAGCACCCATGAGACAGTACAATGTTGGCAGTCCTATGGAAAGAGTAGCAATCGACATTGCAGGTCCATTTCCAGAAACTGATGCTGGAAATAAATACATCCTGGTAGCCATGGATTATTTTACGAAATGGACCGAGGCCTATGCATTACCAAATCAAGAAGCTGCTACCGTTGCAGAGGTACTTGTTAAAGAATTCTTCAGCCGATTTGGTGTTCCCTTGGAGATCCACTCCGACCAAGGGCGAAACTTTGAGTCAGCTCTTTTCCAAAACGTTTGCAAATTGATTGGTGTCAATAAGACCAGAACAACACCCCTGCATCCTCAATCAGATGGGATGGTCGAGAGGATGAACCGAACGATGGGTAAACACTTGTCCAAAGTTGTATCTGAACATCAGCGAGATTGGGACCAACACATTCATTTATTCCTGATGGCCTACCGCTCGGCCGTGAATGAAACTACAGGTCAAACACCAACCTGCCTGATGTTGGGTCGTGAAGTTCGTTTGCCCTGCGACCTAGAGTTTGGCTGCAGACCTTCCGAGGAATATGTTGCAGGCGAAGAATACGTAGACCGCCTGAAGTTACGAATGAACAACATTCATGAACTTGCCCGACAACACATCCAGATAGCCAGTGACACAATGAAAGATCAATATGATTCTCGCTGCAAGAATGAAAGCTTCGAAGTAGGTGATCTTGTCTGGCTTTATAATCCACAACGTCGTCGAGGCCTGTGTCCTAAACTGCAAAGACAATGGGAAGGTCCGTATGAAGTTAAGAAGAAAATAAATGACGTAATATACAGAATTAAGAAGTTACCAAACGGTAAACCAAAAGTTATTCACATAAATCGTCTTGCACCATATGCTGGCTCAAATGAAACAGAGGAAGCCCGAGTCCTCCAACAGGAGATGAAAGATGCACCACAGCCAAGTTTTAAGGAATTTATGTCAAATTACGCAGAAAGAAAGAGTGCTAGATTCGGCGTGACCACAGAAGTTCAGCAAGATCTGTTTGGTGTTCCAGAAAACGTCTCTCTAGCCCACTGTGTTGCCCAAGACCTCGAGATGACTAAAGGAATCTCGTCCGTATTCCATAGAAAGTTCGGCCGCCTGGACGAGTTAAGGAATCAACAACCTAAAATTGGAAGAGTATTGCGATTGGAAGATGGTCCTCGATCTTTGCTGTATATAGTGACCAGGAAGTCTTATACGGACACGCCAAGCTACGAGAACATATGGCGTGCTCTAACTAATTTGAAGAAAATGGTCTGTAATTATGACATCAAAGATTTGGCTTTACCAAAAATTGGCCATGCAGTAGAAAATCTGGATTGGAAGATTGTGAGAAGCATGCTGGAAGTGATCTTCAGAGAAACTGGCGTACGGATTACTGTGTGTTGCATGAACCCGAAGATGTCATACCCTTCAAAGACAGTAGACTGTTACTTCTTTTCTAGGGGTGTATGCAGAGCTGGAGAATCCTGTAGATTCCGCCATCCTGGGCCATCTAGAGTTGCTGATCGGGACGCTCAGATCTTAAGAGGGGAGCAGTGTAACAAAATAATTATTGACCTACCCTCGTATACCAGCTCCCGTCTCCGGACAGACAGAACACTATCGATGTTTCGAGATACGCCGATGCAGCGCCGATGACGTGCAAGCGGTCGAGTCACATGGACATAGCTGGAGATATATAGATATTTCTGGAATATCTGTATCGCATATATAAATAGGACATATTTGTAAATAGAGTTAGTCTTAAGCTAAAGTTTGTAAAGTAAACTTGTATAAATAAATAATAAAGTCGTATATAAATACACGAACCGCTAGTTTTATTGTAATTAGAAGTAATTACACTAATCACGCTACAATATATATATATATATATATATATATATATATATATATATATATATATATATATATATATATATATATATATATATATATATATATATATATATATATATATATATATATAATGTTCTTGAACTCCTAAGTGGAGCATAGAGCTTCAGTGAAAACGCGCCATCGGGTTCTATTTTGCGCTAGGGCCTTCACCTCATTCCAAGACTTTCCTTGACTTCTTATCTCGTCCATGATGGATCTTCTCCAAGTTTGTGCTGGGCGACCTCTTTTTCTCTTTCCTTGGGGATTCCACTCTAGGGCATTTTTTGCAATACTGGAACTATCTTTTCGGAGTGTGTGACCTATCCACCCCCACTTTCTGTATTTGATTTCATTTTCTACCCTCTTTTGTTGGGTCAGGTGTAGCAGATCTTCGTTTCTGATTGTGTTTGGCCAGAAAATACGAACAATTCTTCGTAGACATTTGTTAACAAAGACCTGCAATTTGTCTGTAAGGTATTTTGTCACTTTCCAGGTTTCACATCCATAGAGTAGAACAGACATAACATTTGACTGGAATATTCGGATCTTTGTCCTTGTAGTATATTCTCCAGACCTCCAAACAGGGTTAAGCATGCTGAAAGCTTGTTGAGCTTTTCGTATCCTCATACGATGATCCTTAATCATAAGTTGTACATATTGTTGGATCGAATTAACTTCTTACATATTTTCATATTGTAAAACCTGCGTTATCGACAGGAGCGCACTAGCCTAGTACGTCCGGTAGGTTAGCTAGTTTGTATAAAATTGTATATAGGGGTTATAGGTTTTTTTTTTCATTAAATTTGTTGGTTGTACATACTTATATGTTTTATTATCCTACCATTTTAATAGTATTAGGTACAGCAATATAGGTCACGTGGAGAAGAATCTATTCAATTCTTCCCTGGCGCCCTTATAAATTCTCCATAATATCTTCTCGGTCAGTAGTTCCTTTCATTTCTTTCCTTATTTTAATTTAGTTTCTAACACTCCAGTCCTTCATTAGGTACCGTCTTATTTCGGGCGTGCAAATACGGCCTGATCCTCCCCTGAGCCCTACTGTTTAGTCTCTTAAATATCCAGCAGCCTAGTTTGAGGAAACTTCCATAACTAAGTAACTGCCCCTTTAAAAGCTATATCTATTCTGCCACAACACAACCTCTTTTTGTTACAACTTCCCACCTGATAACACTCTGATGCGCTATAGGGGCTCTCTATCAGCAAAGTGCTTATGTGAAACGTCCTGGGTACAAGCACTTACACACTAAATCCTACCCCGATCAATGCGTGAGGCACTCTATTCCCGCTGTTTCTAGTGACTAGTGACCTATCACTGATCTGTATTGCTAGCTCGGGCCTTGAGTCCTCGCGCCGGGCTTTGTTTCCTAAAGAAGAGTTCTATTTAAAAAAAATTATATTCCGAGGCATTTTCCCCAACACACAACTTTCAACAATATGACACTTATTTACACTTGAGGTCTATTCTCCTATCAACTTCTGATAATTGTTGAATGCAGTCTTTTTCAATGGATAATAGGGCTAAATTTCGCTTGTTGAATTTCTTTTAAACTCTTAATTTGAAACTTTTAATGCATTTTAATAATGAAAAACTTCGTTCTACTGATGCAGTTGTGGCTGGGATAGTTAGTACCAACTAATTCACACAACTTGACCACTTCACACAGTGACTTGTTTAAACCAGTAGTTATAAAGAAATACCCAGATTTCTCAAATCAAAAGATTTTCATTATTTAATCGTAGTGGGAAACTGTGGGAAATTTTGATGAATTATAATTAGAAATATTAAGATTATATATAATTCTACAAATTTTAAATCGTTAAAATTTTTAAAGTTAGAATTCATTTGTTATAGAATATTATCAAAAGGTCTCTCTGTTGCCGACATTATCAATCTTCATTATTTTTCTTTCATGTTCAAACCCCATATTTTCAGTTTTATCCCAAATATTTTTAAACTGCTCTCGTTTTTTAATTATCGTATTAATAAAGTCATCAATTTGTCTTATACAAAATGCAATGTCATTTGACTTCATCTGTAAAATGTCAAATAAAAGATCAGTAAAAGGAAAAATATCTGCAAAAAATTTAAATCGAAATATTCTTTAAGCGAATGTACATGTACGTACCTAACCACCCCTGCGTCGGAAGGCGCTAGGATGCGCTAGGACGATCGCTTCCGCAGGGTACCAAAATTCGCGCGACTGGTGGGTTGCGGTCATTGAACCCTGACCAATTTTTAAACCGGACAACTGCATGACAAGCGGCGATTTTGAGATGCGCTTCTGTCAGGAGTGGACCGAATATGTAGTTGAATTGTGTGCATATTGATTTCGTTCGTACGCGATTAATTTTTAATATTTTTCAATGCGTATGCCTAGATAATATGTAGATTACTTGGATTAGGGAAAAATTTTGTTATTAAATAGGTATTAATTAATAATAGATATATTTTTTTATATCGAAGTAGGTATCCCAGATAGCAATATAAACTTGTTTCAAACTTGCAACTGTTGAATACCCAGTAAAAATAAGCAACGGCAAATCTAGGGGATTTTTGTTATTGTATGATGTAGTTGGAAACAATGTTATATAAGTGTCAGATGTCAACTGTAAGCAAAAATATGTGTCAAAGAAAAATAAATGTTGATTTTGATGTTTAAGTTATTTGTAGAATTATTGAGTTTTCTTTTAAAATAAAACTGACTAGAAGTACTTCGGTGTTTAATTAACATCCACGCAATTCTGCAAAACATCAGGTTATGGCCCAGATCACTTGTTTCGTGAGTATTTCGCCAGTAAAAAAGTCAGTGTTGAAGAGCCTGTGTCGGTAGTTTGCCGCGGCCAACGAAAATAAAAAAAAGAAAAGCTGAAAAAAAGGTGAAAAAGAAGCTCGAGTATATATACATAAAAAAAGAAAAACATAAATCCGAAAAATGGAAAATTCATCGGCTGCGTTGAAACTTAGTGGTGGTGACAACTGGGTAGCCTGGAAATTTCAAACAAGGGTAGTGCTAAAAAGCCGTGGTTATTATGACATAGTAATAGGAAAGTCTGTGAGACCGAGCACTACTGGAGATGACCAAAAGAAATGGGATGCTAGTGATTCAAAAGCACAAGAATTTATAGTAACCAGAATAGAGCAAGGCCCTATGACACACATTTTATCCTGTGAGACCTCGAAAGATATGTGGACAAAGTTGAAGTCTGTCTACGACAAAGAGTCAGAGGTGAGCATTCATTTAATGCAACAAAAGTTTTTTCTCTTGGAGTTTTCATCAGGTAAAAATGTTGCCTCATTCATATCACAGCTTGAAGAGATAAAAAATAAGCTAAAGCAAGCTGGTGAAGAGCTGTCCGATAAAATGATCATGACAAAAATACTTATGGCATTGCCAGAGGAATATAAGCATTTTCGATCCGCATGGGAATCCGTACCATCTGATAAACAAACCCTAGATGAACTTACATCAAGACTACTTATCGAAGAAGAAAGAAGTAAGTCAGCACAGGGCAGCACAGCATTGGCGATGAAAAGTGATACAAGCAGAGAATTTAAAGGGCAAAAGAAAACCAGATTAAAGTGCCATTTTTGTGGCAGAGGTGGCCATATTGCGAAAAATTGCTTTTTCAAGAAGAAAGAGAGAGATAATAATAGCCAGAAAGACATAAAAGTATGCAGTCAATGTAAAAGACGAGGACACAACTTACTAGAGTGTTGGTTTAATAAAAATAAAAATGAAAAACAACAGACAAGCAGAGAAGAAAATAAAATTGACAGTAATGCATTCATGGTATATACTGGGAGTAAGAAAAATAAAAATGAATGGTGCTTGGACACAGGAGCTAGCGAACATATGTGCTGGAATCAAGATCTGTTTGAAGAATTGATAGAGATAAGCTATAAAAAACAAGTAAAAGTCGGAAATGGAGAAAAATTACCAGTTAAAGGTATTGGAAAAATAACTCTATGGGCATTTAATGGTAAGAAATTTATAAAGTCAACCCTGTCAGATGTATTATTTGTGCCAGATTTACAATTTAATTTATTCTCAGCTGGATGTGCCTTAGATAAAGGTTATAAGATGTTTTCAAACAATGAAAAATGTGAATTTTATAATGACAAAGGAGAAATAAGAGCATTGGCAACACGGGATAACAAATTATACAAAATGTTATTCTCACAAGAACAAAACACTGAAACCTTTGCAAATATTTTAATGTCGGAACGCACCCCTAACGAAAACTTGTCTGACGGTCAAGTTCAAGAAAACAGCTGTTTAGTAGATGTATTTTTATCAGAGTGTAATTCTGCAAAAACAACAGAAAGTTTGAGAGTTTGGCACTGCAGACTAGCACATCAAAATACTACATATGTGAGAAACTTTTTAAGGCAAAATAACATTGATTTTATAGACGAAAAATTCGTGTGTGAACAGTGTTTAACAGGTAAACAACACAGAATACCATTCAAGTTAAGTGAATCAAGAGCAAGTGAGCCATTACAATTAGTGCATACAGACGTATGTGGCCCTATGGAAGAAGAGTCTTTAGGGGGAAATAGGTATTTCCTGTTGTTAAAGGATGACTATACAAATTATAGGTACGCGTATTTCATGAAAAATAAATCAGAAGTTAAGAAACACCTTAAAAATTTTATATCATTAGCCGAGAGAGAGACAGGCTGCAAGATGAAAAATTTACGATCAGATAACGGTTTAGAGTTTATGAACCAAGAAATAAAGGAGATGCTTGACTATCAAGGCATAAAACATCAGAGATCAGTAGTGTATACGCCTCAGCAGAACGGTAGGGCTGAGAGGGAAAATAGAACCCTAGTTGAATCAGCCCGAACTATGATACAAGGGCAAAAGTTGAATAAAAACTTGTGGGCAGAGGCCATACATACAGCAGTGTATGTTTTAAACCGAACAGGCCCTAGTAGCATAAAAAATGTGACACCTTATGAATTATGGTACAAAAAGAAAGTCAATAATATTTCTACACTCAAGAGTTTTGGTTCTAGAGTATCAGTGCATGTCCCAAAAGAGAAGAGATTAAAATGGGATGCAAAAAATATGTTTGGTTTCTTTATTGGCTACAGTGAGGATGTAAAAGGTTACAAAATATTTGTCCCAGACAAAAATAAAGTTGAAATTCATCGAGATGTCATATTTTTGCCCGAGAAAACCATAGAAATAAAAAATGGGGAGACAGACATGAATAAAAACATACAGATGATATGTGAGGAGATAAAGTCAGAAGAAGATGACAGTGAAGCAGAAGAACCTCAAAATAATAGAGAAGAAAGCAGTGAGAGTGACCTCGAAACTGATAGCAGTGTTGAAGATGTGAATGAAATAGAGCAGGAGCATGGATATGACCTGAGAAGACATATAAAAAGACCCTCAAGATATGATGATTATGTTCTGGATGATGACGAAATGAGTTTGTTGACTTTTAGTGATGATGAAGAACCCCAGACGTATGATGATGCAGTGGCCAGTAGTGAGTGTAAAAATTGGAAGAAAGCTATGCAATCAGAAATAAATGCGTTGCTAGAAAATGAAACATGGGAGTTTGTGCAAAGTAGTGATGGTCAAAAAGTCATTGAGTGCAAGTGGGTGTTCAAGAAAAAGAAAAATGAAAATGGTAAAGTAGTGAAATATAAAGCTCGTGTGGTAGCTAGAGGTTTTCAACAAATTGGTATGTTTTTTAATGATATTTATAGTCCAGTAGCAAAATTACCATCAATAAGGATTTTCTTAGCCATGTGTAATACTTTTGATATGAAAATTCATCAAGTAGATGTTTGTAGTGCATTTCTAAATGGGGATATTAAAGAAAATGTTTTTATTTCACTCCCAAAGGGATTTAAAGAAAAAGAGGGCACTATTTGCAAATTAAGAAAATCCTTATATGGTTTGAAAAGTTCACCTAAAAATTGGAATGACAAATTTCATAATTTGATGCAAAATTTGAGTTTTTCAAGATCTGAATATGAATATTGTCTTTATATTAAAGTAAATGAAAAAGGTAGGATATACATTTTGCTGTATGTTGATGATTTGCTGTTGGCAGGTACAAATGATCAAGAAGTTGAGAAAATAAAATACATTTTAAACAAAAACTTCAAAATGAACGACTTAGGTCAAATAAAACATTTTTTGGGTATGTGCATAACTCAAAATTTGTCTGAAGGCAAAATAAAAATTAATCAAACTGTTTACTTAAAAAATGTTTTGAAGAAATTTGACATGTCAAGCTGCAAACCATCAACAACACCAATGGATAATAATTTTCACCACAATTTTCTCAAACGAAAAAAATCTGAGAGCATAGAGATAGAAAAGAAATGTAGAGTTGCTATAGGATGTTTGATGTATGCAATGTTATGCTCAAGACCAGATTTGTGTATAGCTATAGGTATATTAAGCAGGTATCAAACATGTGCAAGTAACGATTTGTGGGTAGCAATAAAAAGAGTATTGAGATATATTCAAAGCACAGTTACTATGAGTTTGATATACTATAAACATAAATATAAACAGGAAAATTTGATAGTAGGGTACTCAGATTCAGATTGGGCAGGTGACCGTACTGATAGAAAATCTACATCAGGATATGTATTCAAAGTTTTTAATTGCACGGTGTCATGGGCATCACGGAAACAGTCTACAGTCAGTTTGTCCTCTACTGAAGCTGAATATGTTGCACTAAGTGTATGTGTGAGTGAAGCATGTTGGCTAAGATACTTAATGTATGATTTAAAAATAAAACCTGATTATGTAGCGGTTCTAATTCATGCAGACAATCAAAGCGCTATAAGGGTTAGTAGAAATCCGGAATTTCATAAGAGACTAAAACATGTTGATATTAGATTTCATTTTGTACGAGATAAAATTAAGGAAAATATTGTTGTATTAAAATATCTTAATACAAGTGACCAACAGGCTGACATATGTACAAAACCATTAGGTTTAACTCTGTTTAAAAAATTTAGAGAGTTGCTAGGTTTAGAATAAAAAATTAATTTAGATCTAGGAGATTTACCGTTGAGGGGGGGTGTTGAATACCCAGTAAAAATAAGCAACGGCAAATCTAGGGGATTTTTGTTATTGTATGATGTAGTTGGAAACAATGTTATATAAGTGTCAGATGTCAACTGTAAGCAAAAATATGTGTCAAAGAAAAATAAATGTTGATTTTGATGTTTAAGTTATTTGTAGAATTATTGAGTTTTCTTTTAAAATAAAACTGACTAGAAGTACTTCGGTGTTTAATTAACATCCACGCAATTCTGCAAAACATCAGCAACAAGTTTGATACATCAAACATGAAAGCTTGCTGCAGGTTTGCCATGGCAATTTTGCAAGCTTGCAGCAAGTTTAAATCAAACTTGCTAGTTGGTGTGTGACAAACTTGCATGAAGTTTGTTTTTTCAAACTTGATATAATAAACTTGCTGAAGGTTTGTTTTTGTTTTGTTGCATGAAGTTTGTATCTTCAAACTTGATACAAACTTACTTAAGGTTTGTTTTGACATACTAGCCACAATTTGAATAAAACAATGTGAATAAAAAATACAATACCATTTTATATAACTATTTATTCAGTAATCACTCAACTAAAATACAATCTATTGTCTAAAATTATTTATTGGAACTTACATTAAACCCGCTAGCTTCAGATTCCGATGCTCAGTTTTGTCTCAGCTCTGAAACAAATAAAAGAAATTGTTATAAAGACTTGCTGTGTGAACAGAATTAATATTTGCTATTAAAAGAGATAAAAACATGTTAAAGTAACAATTTTACAATAAAACCTAAAAGTTATTTATAAATAATAATTATAATATGTTTATTTTGGAGAGTATGTATGTAAATACAGTTAGAAGCTACGAAAGACATAAAAAAACTTACCTAAGCACCACAAGCAGGTGGGTCTATGAAAAACTGAAGAAAACAAGCTTCAGCTTAGTAATTAAAGTAATAGTCTCGGTTAATTGTACGGTAAATGTTGTAAAAGAATCAAAGAAAAATATCAACATAGGATAGGATATACCTAACAACCTAACCACAAATTATCACCGCTTGGCACGGCAGGATGGCAGGTTACTTTTCCTGTGTTGTCAACTGTCGAGTAAGCGTTTTCCCTCAACGTACCTTAAAAATTCCCACTTTTATGATAAAATTCCCTCCTATGCTTCTATTTAAAAAATCTGTGAAAATATTATGTTGAATTATTTTTAAATATTTTGATTTTTATAAATATTTTACAATTTGGACTGGAGCAAAGATTCCCTGATAAGATAACTTTTTCCCTTTTATGTTGAAAATTCTCGCAGAAAGGGAAATTTGCCACAGGTGGCAACACTCTCGTTTTCGTGGGCTTGACATCAGTCAGGGTAACGGACGAAACCGAACCGAACCGACCGTAACGTGTAATAGATGACACGCGTGACATGGCTTTGCAACTGTACGCTTGCAGCAAAGTTGCTACAAACTTGAATCATCATTTTTGTCATAACAATATTGCAGCAAACTTGACACAAACTTGCCTCGTCATATTTGACGCAGCAATTTAAAATCAAAGAAGAATCAAACTTGCCACAAGTTTACATGCTATCTGGGATGGGGAAGCGGTGCTTCCCCCGCTTCCATGGACCGCACGCCTCTGCTTAAAATATTTGTTTAAGGTTGTTGTTAGTTCTGAAAGCTGGCGTTATTCCTTTCTTTTTATGTGTTTGGCTACATATTTGTTGATATCATAAATATGTAATAGAGCAGAAGGTAGGTACTGGGTTTTTTCTGTGATAATGGGAAGACTAATTTCAGGGCTTTTTTATGCAGTTTTCGATTTTAGATTGTGTTAATTGTTTGTTCCTTGTACACATTGTTTACTGCTATGTATTTGTTGAATGATGTACAATTCTATCTCGAAGTTATTTATGACATGGATATTTCTGTCAGTCTATGTAACATATTAGGCTGCCAATAGGATTTTTCTACCCTTCTCATTTGTTTAAGAGCTTGTGTCCATAATGTCATATATTAATACAGTAGAATCCCGCAAATCCGAACTAATTGGGGGACAGCCTGTTCGGATTCCGAAAAGTTCGGATTATCCGAAAATTAGCCTAACTAATAATTCAAAGCTTTCATTGTCGTTGATTTTGAGTCACAAAACGTTCTCACAAGAGTGTGGACAATATTTTTGAACTCAAGTTGACTACAATAGAATCGAAGTAAGTTTATGTTTAACCTATATACTATATTATTATAAACTCTACGTATAAAGTATGTATTCATTTTCAAGAAATTTTATAACATGTCGAAGTCCTATTAATCCTATAGCGTTCAATTTTCTGGTTTTACTCTCTATAATAAACATGTTTTCAAGTTTTTGTCTTGAATTCTAAAATTTGTTTCACTTTCCGTTGGTTCGGATTTGCTGAACGTTCGGATTTTCGGGGTTCTACTGTATTATACATGGATTATACGAACTATGACAAGCTCGAAGCTCGAACAAATGAGAAGTGTTGAAAAGTCCTATTTAGGTATGTTGTGTTAGGACGGGCTGATGAATTGTGTCAGTATTTTGTATCACATAAAAAGTAACAAGTTGCCTAAAGTCTTCATCTCCTCTTCTTGTCTTTTTCCTATGCCTATTACGGTGTTGGATAAATGGATGCCCCAAGTCTAATATCTCAAAAGCCCTGTTTTTGATTTAAAATGATGATTCGGGCAACTTGCTTTTTTTATCTAATACAAAATACTGACACATTTTATCATCCCATCCTAACACACATAAATAGGAATGTTTTACGCTTCTCATTTGTTTCGAGCTTGTCATAGTTCGTATAATCCATGTATAATATTAATATAGTACTACATTATGGACGGAAGCTCAAAACAAATGAGAAGGGCTGAAAAATCCTATTGGGAGCCTACATGTTACATAGACTCACTGAAATACCCATGTCATAAATAACTTCAAGATAGAATTCAGAATTGTACATCATTCAACAAATAGCAGTAAACAATGGGTACAAGAACAAACAATTAACAAAATATAAAATCAAAAACTGCATAAAAATAAGCTCTGATCCATTACCACAGAACAAATAACCCAGTACCTACCTACCTTCTGCTCTATCACCTACAGGTAAAATATCTACAAATATGTAGCCAAACACATAAAAAGACCAGCTTTCAGAACTAACAACAACTTAACAAATATTTTAAATAAATTTTGTGGGAAGATTGAAAACAAAAGTTTTGTATTTATTGTTAGATATGAATTTTCACCAAGTAATCATGGAATCCATCAATTATTTTAATTGCACTTTAAGCACACTACGCTCTAATGGCATCGGTCCATTTTAATTTTAATTCGTATCTACTTATCTAATCTATCTATTTGAAAATATCACAACTTAACCTATTTTTATAGCTTCATCTGTTTCTATATGGTTTCTATCACATATCTAAAAGATAAATAATTTAATTGAAATCTACACCAACATTTGTTTAAAAGCACATTTATATACTATGAAAGTATAAAATCTAGTACATAGTGAAGAAAGAATAATATTATTTATTATCTTTTTTCTTAGCTATAGGTCCATAGGTACACTGCACATGATTTAAATTTTGGCACCAAATTCATTCATGACATTGCTTGCACATGCGCAAATAGAGGAACGAATTGGACAAATTAACGTCTCCTGCGAATTAGGCATTCCAGATCGATTTCATTGATTGTCATTTGTTTCGAGCTTTTGTCATATGTTTTATAATCTGTGTATTAAGCCGGACTCAAACGACTCGTGTACTTGGCGAATAATCAATCGTCACTTGCGTCACAGAATATATTTGCGTATACTTGCCATGTCGTCTGAGTGGGCTACTCGTACAATTATTATTTGTCATTCGTTGCCACTCATTCCTCTTCCAACTGTTGTCAAATGACCCGAGTCAAAGGGATCACGATTATTCGCACACTTGCGAAGTTGTATATACTTGCAGAGACGGTCAAACGAAATGTATAAATAATTGGCAGGCAATTACTGGGACTATTCTTAGCCCAGTGCATTTAGCACTAAAAACACCGGAATAAATCGATTTTTAAATACACCACCTAGAGACTTGCTAGTTTTGCATTGTGTTCAGGATGATGTCAGGAAAAAAGTCTACAATAGAAAAATGGGTGGAAATGCCTAATTAATAATTGCTTTTTGATTAAAGTTCTTAACATGCATTAAAAAGTGCATAAACATGTCAAAATAAGCATGTGAAGGGCCAAGTTTTGTTACTCGCGAGGGTTTTGAGGTCGCTAAACATGACTACGCTATCAGAACCTACCCTCGGAGCACCTGGTGCCCAGGGTCACTACTAGCGCACGTCATCCGGAGGTTCGATGGACAACGGCCCTAAATTGATGCAATCAGCTTACTTGGAGGTTTGTGGAGTCGCTGAATACGAATATGCCATCAGAACCTACCCCCGGTGCCCAGTGTAACTGCTGTAGCAGGTCATCTTCTATATAGTTTCGAGGGATTTTGGTACTAAATTAATGCAAACCGATTATACGGGGGTTTCGGTGCTGCTGAACACGAGTACTCCATCAGAACCGACCCCCGGAGCACCTTGTGCCCGTAGTCACTTTTAAGGCACGTCAACTTCTGGGGGTTTTAATGTTTTCGGCACTGAATGCATGCAAATAAATTTACGTAGGTGGTTTTTGGGGTGGCGGAATACGAATACGCCATCAGAACCGACCTTCCGACCACCTTGTACACAATGCTAAGGCATGTTATTTTCAGGAGTTTGGAGGGTTTTTGGGCATCTGGTGCAACGGGGGGTCGGTTTTGATGGCGTATTTTTGCTCAGCTACCCCAAAAAACTCCCGAGTAATCTGTTTGCATAAATTTAGTGTCGAAAACTCTCTAAACTCTAGATGACGTGCCTTAATAGCAGTGAACCTGGACACCAGGTGCCCCGATGGCCAGTTCTGATACAAGGATCTACAGACCGAGCTAGTCTTGTAAATTCCACGGCTTCGAGCCACGCTTCACGCAACCGTATTTGCGTACTTGTATTTCGAGTTGTGTGGTCGAGTGGAGTTATAATTTACCAAATTTAAATATACAGTGTGAGTCACCACTAACGGGACGAAATATTACAGCGAAACGGTAAAAGATTCGAAACAAATTTAAATTGAATGGTTTGCAAGTTGATAAAAGCTACATTTTAAAATTATTTTGAAATATACAGGGTGTCCCAATAAATGGCGGCGTATCAAAGTTATATTTTTTCTTATGGAACACCCATAGTTTCATAAGGCTTTCCTATACCTATGTACAGAGTGTTCTGAGTTATGTTGACTTTTTTTAAAATGTAAAGTTTTAAAAGAAGGCTTATTCTCAAGTTATTTAAGAAATTATAAAAACATTAGTTTTACATCTAAATAGTTGGATATTGGTTGAATGTATTCCATGATTAATTATTAACACTAATAACTATTTAAATAGCACGTAAGTTACCGTATGTAGTAAAGCAATAACTATTTAAATATATTTTTCGGTCAATTCTCTTCTCGAGCAATTGTTTTTCTGCCAATTGTCCATTCGGTGTTTCGGAGAATTGTACATTCGGGGAATTGCTTTCGGGGATTTGTCTTTCGGGAAACTGTTTTCGGGCAAATGTCCTAGATCCATTTACTGTAGTATACAAACCATAATTTTGTCTTCTCCTGTTAAAAACGTTGTCAAATACTCGTTATCACTTTTGACGTTTTGTTTACTCACACAAATGTACAAGATGAGCAACTGTACAAATTCAATTGAAATTAAACGATCACATGAATTAATTTTTATTAAGTTATAAAAATATCCCTAGACTTTTCCAATGTGTGTAGCTGTAATTATTATAATTGGATATGAAACAGAGAAAACCAGAATTTGCTAAGTGAGTTGAACAATATGAGCAGGGACTGTACACTCGTATATACTGATGGCAAAAAAGCAACATCTAGAAGAACAAATATTTTTTAAAATATTTATTTTAGTCCTGTCGCCAGGGGGGCACACCGGCCTCCTTAATTCAGATGGACGTACCCAAGTTTTTTTATGTATTTTGACACGTAGAACACGAATTTTTTGGGTAACAGTTGATCCGGATGTCGATAAGATTGTTATAAACAAAGAGGAATTACATAACAGCGATTTTTCGCAAAACGAAACATTTATTGTATTTTTTGGGTGATTCTCATCAAAAAATGGTCTTACAAGTTTTTTCGTAGGATGCACAATTTTCGAGATAAACGCGGTTCAACTTTCAAAAAATCGAAAAAGCGCAATTTTTGACCCCGAATAACTTTTGAATAAAAAATAAAATAGCAATTCTGCTTACTGTATTTGAAAGTTCAAGTCAAATTCTATCTGTTTTGATTATTTGCATTGCTAAAAATTAAGCGTTTATTTGTTAAACAAAGCTATAAACACATAGTGTTTCCCGTGCCCAATGCATGCGTTTTAATGTACGTAATTTACGTAGAAATTGTATGTATGCGAGCCTATACTCGTTCGATTTCAAATGAGAAATGCATTGAAAACATCATTTAATCACTATGTGTTTATAGCTTTGTTTAACAATAAAAAAATTAATTTTTAGTAATGAAAATAATCAAAACCGATAGAATTTGACTTGAAATTTCAAATGCAGTAAGCAGAATTGCTATTTTATTTTTCAATCAAAAGTTATTCGGGTTCAAAAATTGCAATTTTTCGATTTATGAAAGTTCAACCGCGTTTATGTTGAAAACTATGCATCGTACGAAAAAACTTGTAAAAACATTTTTTGCTTAGAATGACTCAAAAAATACAAAAAAAATGTTTTGTTTTGCGAAAAATCGCTGTTATGTGATTCCTCAAGTTCTTTGTTTATAACAATCTTATCGACATCCGGATCGACCGTTACCCAAAAAATTCGTTTTCTACGGGTCAAAATACACAAAAAAAACTTGGGTAAGTCCATCTGAATTAAGGAGGCCGTTGTACCCCCACTGGCGACAGGACTATTTATGGAAGTATACTATTCTTATTATTTGATAACATTATAAATAATTTTGCAACATCATTTTCGTAAAAAAATTAATAAGGAGTCGCTCCTCTTGATTTTCTATATACACTTAGTTACTCTATGGGACATTGATCAAATTAATATTGGTCTATATCATTGCGAAATACTCATCCAGATTCTTCTTATGGCATGCAACAGCTCTTCTAAGTTTGCTGGAAGACGTGGCAACTGATTTAGGTTTTGATCTGCAATATCCCACACATGTTCGATGGGTGACAAATCAGCTGATCTTGATGGCCACTCCAAAGCGTCTACACAAGATTCGTGTATGAACTCAATGGTTTCGCGGGAAATATGAGGTCTTGTATTATTCTGTTAAAAGATTACATTTGGAATGGTTTGTAGATAGGGATGTAAAACTCGTTGCAGTTTTAAACCAATATATCGTCGAGCTGTCAAAGTGCAGTTATTAAGAACTAGAGGCGATCTGCTTCTCAAACATACAGTACTCCATACCATAATGCTTGGTTGTCTTACTGTATGAGGTTCAACTGCCAAGTCTAAATTTTGTCTCTCACCTCAAAAACGTCTTACCCTTATGCAGACAATGTTGTATTGCTTCTTCTTCATTAAGTTTCTCAAGCATGCAGTTTCATGTGTATATTTAAATTATTAGATTTTTAAGAAAACATCTGCCAACAACATATACATTCATAAGGTTTTTCTCCAGTGTGCACTCTCAAATGTCTTTTCAAATCAGATGCATGACTAAACTGCCTAAAACAATTTTTACAATTGGAAGATTTTTCTCCAGTGTGCACCATCAAATGTCTTTTCAAATTAGAAGCTTGAGCATACTGCTTCAAACAAATTTCACATTTGTAAGGTTCATCTCCAGCGTGCATTCGTGAATGACTCTTCTTATGGCATGCAACAGGTCTTCTAAGTTTGCTGGAAGACGTGACAATCGATTTAGGTTTCAACCTACCATATCCCACACATATTCGATGGGAAACAAATCAGCTACACATATTCGATCAGTAAAAAAGTGTCTATACAAGATTCGTGTATGAACTCCAAACTCCATGGTTTCACGGGAAATATGAGGTCTTGTGTTATCCTGTTGAAAGATCACATTTGGAATGGTTTGTAGATAGGGATGTAAAATTCGTTGCAGTACTTCACCAATATAACGTCGAGCTGTCAAAGTGCCGTTAATAAAAACTAGAGGTGACGTTCAACAGCCAAGTCTATATTTTGTGTCTCACCTCGAAGACATCTTACCGTTATGCGCCCATCAGAGCCAACCAAACAAAATGTAGATTTATCACAGAAGCAGATCATATTGTCCTGCTTCTTCTTCATTAACCCTGCTGTCCCCTTCGAGTCAACTACACAAATGTACTGTTCGGGTCAATATGACGCAACTATGGTTTACGCTCCTTAATCGAAATAAAATAAGCTAATGGTGACAAATAAAACTTTATTAACAAGAAATTATGGTTAATTAAACAAAAACTATGTTGTTAATGTAAATTAAACCGTATTAAAAAAAATAAAAGGTATTTTTTTCTTTCAAAAAAGCCTAGTAAAAAATATCTACAAAAATTTAATCAGTTTACAACTGGGACAGTAATAAAAAGAATGGATTTTACAAATATGTTTATGATATATACAACATAATATAATTAGTTTTGTTATCGTTTTTAGGGCCAGTTTACAGCGTGCTCGTTTAGCAGGCGGAGTTAAATTGTCCATAGACGGTTCACTAGCATTTCCACCTCATGTACTTGTTTCTGCTCGTGTCCTTTTTACCAGTTCGTTAGAGCTTTTAGTTATTGGTATATTTTTTCTGGAAATGATGACTGGGTTCATTAGTTTTTTCCCAATTCCTCGAGAAAAATTCACCGTTTTGCCTGTTTATTGGTATTCCATTGGATATTTACTGATGCCCATTAACACGAACGCGTTGTAGGCAGAAATGTCCAGCAGATTATAAAAAAACATTCATTGTCCAGCGAATTATCTCTTCTCACATGTACCTATACGTGTCAACAAGCTAATTTAGACATCTAGAGTATCCACTGCTCCCTTATGTCTAAAATAATTTGGGACTTTTTCGTTTGATGAAAGTGATGCATGATGCATCGATTCATGATGCAAAGTACTCATAAGAACAACATTTTTATTATTTTTAGGAATACATATTGTCAACAACAGTGGTATTTTGCGTGAAGCAAAAAAGACGAGCTATGAACTTCTTTATTCGCGATTTTTGCTTAAAGCTCCGGTTTATTTTACTTATAGTCACCGGCATTGTATTTACTTTGTCTTAGAAGAAATTGTCCTAAATTTTACGATGTAAAAAAGTTATTATACGTAATATTGTGGCCTTCCAAATCACTACTCACACACAACACTACACTCACACACAACACACGCATTCCTGTATAGATCTGCAATTTTAGAGCATAAGAAGTTTTCATAATTACATAAAACCCAAACTATTGTGCCATATTTCGATGGCTTGCTTGGAATGTACCATTTGAAGGGAGAGCGGCCTCTAAAGGCAACTAATTGCTTATCGACGGTAACATTTTCATCAGGGTTAAAAAATGTTGGTACATTTTCTACCTATGTTTCCTAAATTTCACGTATTGCAGCAAGTTTATCAAAACTTCTCATATCCTGTCTAGTAGTTTTGTTATCAAAACGTATTGAAAACTTTTTGTAAATAATATCAAGCGACATTGTTGATTGAAATATACTACGACCCGTTTCTTTATTCCACAAACTTTTAGTTGATTCACCATGGGACTTATAAAAGACCAATGTATGCTTGAAAACCAACTTTATTCATGACTTTCCAGTTGGTACCAAAGACATGTCGACCGTCCATGTTGGTCATATTTATAATTTGGTTTACAACATCGTCCAGATATACTACAGTTTATTTTACAAGTTCTAGCTTGCAGAAACCTGTTTTTATTTACAGACGTATCCGGCTGACAAACACACAGGTACTGTCAATATAGAATACCGCCAACCAAAAACACATACACAGGTATTTTTGAACGGTTTAAATACGTGGGTCATATTGACCCGAACGTACCCTAGGTAACAATTTCATTTTTATCAAAAAAATTTGGAAGTTGATTGTTTACCTCATATGCAATTGAAAGAACTCATATTAGGTAATAAAGTCACGAACACCAAATCGTTTCGCCCCGTAATAATTTGTAAAATGAGAAATAAATTATTTTTTGAGTCAAATAGACCCGAACAGGGCAACAGGGTTAAGTTTCTCAAACATGCAACTTCATGTGTATATTTAAATTAGATTTTTGAGAAAACGTCTGGGAACAAATTTTACATTCATAAGGTTTTTCTCCAGTGTGCACTCTCAAATGTCTTGTCAGATCAGATGCTCGACTAAACTGCTTAGAACAAATTTCACAATTGGAAGATTTTTCTCCAGTGTGCACCATCAAATGTCTTTTCAAATTAGAAGCTTCAGTAAACTGCTTCAAACAAATTTCACACTTGTAAGGTTTATTTCCAGTGTGCACTCCTAAATGACTTTTCAAATAAGATTCTCTAGTAAACTGCTTCAAACAAATTTCACAACTGTAAGGTTTAACTTTAGTGTGCACTCTCAAATGTCTTCTCAAATTAGAAGCTTCAGCATACAGCTTCAAACAAAACTCACATTTAAATGGCTTTTCTCCAGTGTGCGACCTGATGTGACATTTCAAATGACTTGCTTGGGTGAACCATTTTAAACAAATTTCGCACTGGTAAGGTCTTTCTCCAGTGTGAACTTTCGTATGCCGATTTAAAAACATTTTGCTAGCAAACTGTTTAAAACAGATTTCACACTTGTGAGGCTTTTCTCCAGTGTGTGATCTGATATGATGTCTCAAATGACTTGCTTGAGTAAACCGATTAGAACAAATTTCACACATGTACGGCTTTTCTCCAGTGTGCATTCTCAAGTGCTTTTTCAAGTTTCCTGCGTCATTAAACTGCTTATTACAAATTTCACATGTGTAAGGCTTCTGTCCAGTGTGCAGTCTCAAGTGTCTTTCCAAAGTATAAGAACAAGAAAAGTGCTTAAAACAAATTTTACACTTATAAGTACTGTCTTCCGTGTGCAGTCTCAAGTGCTTTTTCAAACCCCCTGCTTCCGTAAACTTGTTAAAACATATTTCACACTCAAAAGGTTTTTCTCCTGTATGACTTCGCAAATGGCTCTCTAAATGATTTTTCCGAGAAAATTCCTTAAAACAAATTTCACATTTGTGAAGTCCTTCTCCACTCTGAACATCCGTTTGTGTATTTGTTGTTTCTCCAGGGTGTGAACTTACTTGTTCTTCACTGCACGAATGTTCAGATAAACTTTTCATACTTCCTATTCTGTCCTGAGAAAAACCTAAAATAAAAAGAAAACCATAAAAATTTGTATAATATACATATACATTGTACATATTATGTAAAAATTACAGGATAAAACAAAAGGTAATAAAACTTGAGGCTGTTTGGTTCCTTGAGCCACTCAGCATCTGAACTACTTAAATAAGCGATAAATTTAATGTAATAAAAGTGTTTTGGTAAAATTGTGAGCTGAGGCCACTTTGCATCTCATAGCAGTGGCGGCTCGTGGCCTTCGAGACAGGGTCGGCAAGGTTTTTTTGTCTCCTCATATAGGTATACCATCAAACTAAAAGGCTTAAATAATCATAGGAGATTTTGTTGTTTTTTGTTTTTTTTTTATTTGATGTACTTGACATTCTCTCTTGTTTCATGGTGTTTCGACAATAAGTGTTGATTCTTTTGAGACAAGATAAATCCCGTTTATTTGAGGCAGAAATTGGTGGTAATAAGAAAATTGATGAACAGCTTGTTGTAATGAATTGCAGTACTTACTACATAGAATTATACATACATATTGTTGGGTTATTACTGTACTGATTTATTTATTTGTGAACTATTACGCGAATTGACTTTTAATTATTATTCAATAAATAAAAGACTTATTTGAAATTGTTTAATTTATAACACTTACAATTTAACACTTAATTTTACAACAATATATCTAATTTATTTTACACTTACATACTAACTTATTTAATTCATTTGCAAATATTTATTTATCTACTTTAAAAATACATTTCAAACCCGTTCACAAAAACGTAACAATATAATATCGCGTCGAAATTAGTAACTGACTGGCCTGCGGACGAATTTCGGTTCTTTATATATACTTCGGCAGCGCTCGCCTCGAACGCCCTGGTAAGGTCTGGCCTTTTCTCGTAACGCCGAGAAGCTTCGGAAATAAATAGGCCGGGTTGTGAGCAGCATCATAAATAATGTCACATTGCCCCCTCTTTAAAAGATGGTTCCTCCTGGAACCTTGGCGGGACTCGAACTGGATGCTGGTATCTGCAACTGGACCCTCTTTTACAACTCCCAGTTGTAAAAAAGTGACAGGGAACGGTCTTCGCTCCGCACCAGTAACTATGCGGATTGCAACAGACTAACACCTGGACCTCGGTGTCTTGGAAAATTTCTTCCACCATATTTCGGATAACTCTCCAGTCTAACTGGCTGCATTCTAACTTTGGCATGGCTAACTTTTGCACGTCGGACTCCAACACGTGCTCTCTCAATTGAATTAATGCATCCCATACAGCTTGGTAGGTAGGTTGGTCATGGACAGTGTCTTTTGTTACCAGATAGAATAGGTAACGTGATGCATCTTGGAGTTTCAATGCTTTGCCAGGAGCTGGCAGTTGGCATTGAAGTTCTGCAACTCGCCAAACTTCCTTCGGAAGGCGGATGCCAACCCTCGTGCGTCTTTGATACTGGCCGGGATGGTATGGGCCAGTGAATAGTCATCGGGAAGTGCGAGTAGATCTCGCTTTTCTTCAGTGGTAACACCATGTCTCGCTTTACCGGTACCTCCGTAAGCCCCCATGAACTCTTCAAACGTGAGGTCAGGTATTTCTCGAACTTGGTTGACTTCTACTTCTTCATCTACGTCGTGGTCTCCCTCGTATGGCGCCAACCGGTTATGGTGGACTATCATCGGCTTTCCCCTAGGAATCTTGCTTATTCGGTAGATAACGTCATTAATTTTCTTGACAATGAGGTACGGACCTTCCCAGAACTGCTGCAACTTGGGAGAACAACCTGTTCGCTTCTTTGGATTATAAAGCCAGACTTTGTCGTTCTCCTTGAAACATCCCTTCTCGGCTTGGGTATCGTATCGTTTCTTCATTCGGTCGCTAGCGATCTGAAGATTAGAACGGACCAACTCATGTATATCGTCCATTCTTCTTCGTAATTCATTCACGTAATCCTCACCAGCAACATCTTCTCCAGGTCGACATCCAAACTCTAGATCACAGGGTAGACGCATCTCACGTCCAAATAGGACTTTTGCTGGTGTTTGGCCAGTTGATTCATTAACAGCAGATCTATAGGCCATTGCGAAGAACGGAAGGTACTGGTCCCAGTCTCGCTGATGATTTGACACCATCTTTGTCAAATACTTGCCGACTGTCCTATTCATACGCTCCACCATTCCATCCGATTGCGGGTGATAGGCCGTGGTTCTTGTCTTCTTCATGCCTAGTTTATCACAGATTCCTTGAAATAGATCGCTCTCAAAGTTCCTTCCTTGGTCACTATGGATCTCCAGAGGTACTCCAAATCGGCTGATGCAGTCTTTGATTAACACATCTGCAATAGTGGCGGCCTTCTGGTCTGGAATTGCGTAGATCACCACCCACTTCGTGAAGTAATCCATTACCACCAACATGTAGTTGGTGACATTGTCACTTTCTGGAAATGGCCCGGCAATATCCAAAGCTATTCTTTCAAACGGACTTCCAACATTGTACTGTCTCATAGGAGCCTTTCTTTTCCAGTAGGGTCCGTTACTTGTAGCACAGGTAGTACATTTCTTACACCAGTCCTTCACATCGTCGGAACTACTCATCCAATAAAATCGTTCCCGAATTCTCTGAAGGGTCTTCTTTACACCAAAATGCCCTCCTGATGGACTGTCGTGTAACTGACGAAGTACTTCGGCTACTCTGCTCTTTGGAATCACCAACTGTGTTCTCCTCACTGAACCATCATCATTTTCTATTACTCGTTTAAGCAAGCTGTCTTCCAAGATAAATGAGTCCCACTGGGCCCAATACGTCTTAACTACTGAGCCTAGGCTTGATATTTCTTGCTAAGATGGTCAACGATTTTCTTCTTTCCATTTTCGAATCTTCTGTAAAACTGGATCTTTTTCTTGTTCTTCCTTGATCTTGGTAGGCGTCCACTCGTCGTTGACCACTGTTGTTCTTAGTACTGCTGCTTCCTTTGACTCTGTTTTGTTGCAATGGGAACATTCTGCTGGACACGGTCTTCTAGATAGAGAATCAGCGTTCCTGTGGCTAACTCCGGCCCGATGCTCGATCTTGAAATCATATTCTTGAAGTCGTTCAATCCATCTGGCTATCTGACCCTCTGGATTCTTAAATTGCATTAACCATTTAAGGGCGGCATGGTCGGTTCGGATTAGAAACTTCCTTCCGTAGAGGTATTGATAGAAGTGTTCCACTGATTTTACTACTGCTAGAAGTTCTCTTCTCGTGACGCAATAATTTCGTTCAGGTTTTGAAAGCACTTCACTAAAATATCCAAGGACTCGTTCCTGTCCTCCTTGAATCTGCGACAGCACTCCTCCAATTCCCACATTACTTGCATCCGTATCTAAGATGAACTCTCCTTCTGGCAGTGGATACCCTAATATTGGCGCTGTAATTAAATGCCTCTTCAAAGTGTCAAAGGCCGTTTGGCAGTCTCCATCCCAGCAATAATCCCTTGCTTCCTCTGTAAGTCGCGTTAATGGCTTAGCAATATCTGCAAACTTCTTAATGAATTTCCGGTAGTATGTACATAGTCCCAGAAAACTTCTCACTTGATGTTTATCAGTTGGTTCAGGCCATTCCTTAATGGAATCGATTTTTCCTTTATCCACGGCCACTCCTTCTTTGCTGACTATATGACCTAAATAATTGACTTTACTTTGAAATAGCTGGCATTTCTTGGGGTTTAACATTAACTGGGCAGATTTAAGTCGATTAAAAACGTCTTCTAAATTCTTCAGGTGGTCTTCAAACGTCTCCCCCAAAACGATTATGTCGTCCAAATACACCAGGCACGTTTTCCAAGATAACCCTCTCAACACATTTTCCATAAGCCTCTCAAATGTCGCAGGAGCATTACAGAGTCCAAACGGCATAACGTTGAATTCCTATAATCCAGATCCTGTCGTGAAGGCCGTCTTCTCCTTGTCCACTGGATCCATTTCTACCTGCCAATATCCAGACTTCAAGTCCAACGTAGAAAACAATTTACTTCCAGCTAATGTGTCCAACGTGTCGTCGATCCGAGGCAGAGGATAACTATCTTTCTTGGTAACATTGTTCAACAAACGGTAGTCCACACAAAACCTCGTAGTTCCATCTTTCTTCTTGACAAGGACCACTGGAGAGACCCATGGGCTCGTAGAAGGTTCTATCACCCCGTCTTTCTTCATTTCTTGAACAATCCTTTCAGCTTCCTCTCTCTTCACCTGTGGTAATCGTCGAGCTGTTTGACGAATTGGCCTAGCGGTACCAGTGTCAATTTTATGTTTGACAACTGTCGTTCTTCCTGTCTTTCCTCCTTTCGGTACGAATATGTCACGATATTGCCTAAGAAATTCCCTTAATTTCCTTTTTTCCATTTGATTTAGAGATTGGCCTGCAACTGAAACTATTTGGTCGAACTTGTCGTTGGAATTATCTGATGTTGTCGTCTGACGGATTATGGACGTCACGGGTACACAAGTTCCTACTTTTGTCTCCTTCTTAATGGTCACTGGGTAGTCATTGACATTAATCAATCTCACGGGAATTTCTTTAGCAGAAGTAACCAATTCCTTTCCAATTATGATTCCTCGGCCAACCTCCTCGTCGTGGTTCCATGGCTCCATCATAACAGGTGTTCCTTCTTCTACAATTCCCTGTAGCCGCGCTACGATGATCGTTTCACTCCTCGCAGGCACAACTGTATCTTCTTTAATGGCTGCTAGCACAGTGCTGTCATCATGTGGATGAAGAAATACCTCCTCGTTGCCAACTTTGATTACTCTATTCTTAAAATCCAATTGAAATCCATGCAAATTCATTACGTCCATTCCTAATATAACATCTTCTTCGATATCTGCAACTATGACGGTATGGACGAACTTTTCTGCTCCAATCCCCTAATTGTATCTGGATTTCTCCGTGGGTGTTGGCATTTTCACCTGTGGCAGTCCGCAGTCGCAACCTCGTTGGTACGAGTTTCTTACGGCTGTTTACAATTGACGGTCGTATAATGGTCCTGGTCGCTCCGGTATCCACCAACAATGTATACTTTTTACCATTTATTTCTCCATCTACATATACACTATCCTCACGACATTTCAAAGAAGCTATTAGTATTAGATGGTCTTTAGAGGAGTTCTGAGTCGAGGCTGCCCTCCTAGGGTCTGTGCGTTATCTTATTTCCTGCTGGCGAGTTTCTTGATTTGCGTTCTTCCTTAAAGTCCGTGCGTGCCCATTTTCACCACAATTGCAGCAATTCATGGTCTTCGCTTTCTTCGATGTAAAGCCTTTCACCATATTTACCAGCTGGTCAAGTTTGTCTTCATCCTCTTCTTCTTTCACAGTTCGAACTGCACTGTACTCACCAGAGGCCTGCGTAGCTGATTCGAACTCGAGGGCCGCGGACAATACATCGACCAGCGTCTTGTGACGAGCTAATCGCAGTGTTCTCTGCATTTCAACATCACGAAGACCATCCATAAATGTTTGAACAGCCAATATTTCCCTCATGTCTTCGGGAGCTGTTGGATAAGCGAATCGTACTAGCCTGGCAATATCTAGCTCATATTCTTGAAGAGCTTCATCTTTCTTTTGTCGTCGGTTTTTAAGCCGCGCCTGATAGACATACTCCAAATGTTCGTGCCCATAACGCATGTTTAGTCTCTTCATGAGTTGTTCAAAATCATTTGGCTCCTCTACAGCTATGGTCTGGAGTACATCCAAAGCCTCTCCTCGAAGAGCAATAACCAGATTTACAGCTTTGTCTTTTTCAGACCATCCGTTCGCTCTTGAAACTGTTTCAAATTGTTTCTTATAACTGTTCCATGACGACTTTCCGTCGAAATTTGGCACCTTAACCCGAGCATGACCCACACTCCCTTCAACTATCGACCGTGGCTCCAATTTGTATTTGGTTTCATCATTTTTAATGTCTGTTAAGATGGGTTCTACCACTTTGTCCACTTTTTCCGTTTCCTCCAGTTTTTTTTCTATTTCCTTGACCTTTTCTTCAAAAGTAGATTTTATGGACGATATCTTGTCGTCAAAATCCGAAGTGACTTTAGAGATCTTCGTTAGTCATCTTGCTTTCAAGGGATGAAATATCACCCGAAACTTTCTTCTCTAACGATGCAATGTCTGTCGAAACTTTAGAAACATCGGAGGAAACTTTAGAAACGTCGGAGGAAACTTTAGAAACATCGGAGGAAACTTGGGAGATTTCACTAGAAACTTTGTTCTCTAACGATGTAATGTCTGTCGAAACTTTCAAAACATCCGAGGAAACTTGGGAGATTTCACTAAAAACTTTGGTCTCTAACGATGTTATTGACGAAATTAAAGCAGCATGCTTGTCTTCAAACACGTAAGTTTCTGGATCATGACCCTCTTCTTTTAGTGCGTTCTTCAGACGTTCAACTAGATCAGCCTTTTTCCCAGTAGAACTCAGGTCCCTTTGTTCCAATTCAAGTCTCAGGTCTGCAATTGTTAGCTTACACAAGGAAGGCATGATCACACACTTTATTTATTACGATTTATATTTAGTTATTATTAAAGATTCCACACTGTATTAAACCGAGCTTATATTACTTATTTATTTTTTATCCACTTCTGACCCATTTGTTGGGTTATTATTGTACTGATTTATTTATTTGTGAACTATTACGCGAATTGACTTTTAATTATTATTAAATAAATAAAAGACTTATTTGAAATTGTTTAATTTATAACACTTACAATTTAACACTTAATTTTACAATATATCTAATTTATTTTACACTTACATACTAACTTATTTAATTCATTTGCAAATATTTATTTATCTACTTTAAAAATACATTTCAAACCCGTTCACAAAAACGTAACAATATAATATCGCGTCGAAATTAGTAACTGACTGGCCTGCGGACGAATTTCGGTTCTTTATATATACTTCGGCAGCGCTCGCCTCGAAGGCCCTGGTAAGGTCTGGCCTTTTCTCGTAACGCCGAGAAGCTTCGGAAATAAATAAGCCGGGTTGTGAGCAGCATCATAAATAATGTCACAATATTTATAACTTATCCCACTTTCTGAAAATATTTGGATCGGCATAATTTTTAAGTACCTAACTTGTAATAATAAATATCTTAGAAATTCTTTGGCGAAGGTAACTTTTAAATTTTGAATCGTCAAACAGGTCAAAAATTTGCAAATCTTCAAAATTCGAAAAACGAGTAACTATTTGCATATAATAGTAGGTATCCAAAATTTAAAGATATACCCCCTCGTTTTTCGAGATATGTATCATGTCGTTGTCTTTTTGGGATGGTTCGGAAATATCAAGCGAATCCAAAACGTCACTGCGTATATATTGGAAACTACTATCATGACGAAAATCTCGGAGATTTTGCACCAGCTTTCGTATTCTATTTTTGAAATAAATAATGTCAGTTGACTGATTTTGAACAACAATGAATATCTTGGGCAAACTCTGTCTTAAAATTATTTAAAAGAATATTAAAAGAGTAATTATTTAATAAAGTTATCAAACCGATTGCTTCACGGATCGAGGTATCGCCACTTTCAAAATCGTCGCCTTCGATAATAAAATCAAAAACTTCCAAAAGCTGTTCACGAAAATCTGCTACAGATACTAAAACTATCAGAGATAATCTGCTTAGACAAAACTGACCGAGATTTAAAATTTCATCGCGTCTGAAAATCTGTTCGCATTTTTTTTCGAAACAAATTTGTTCTAAAGCAGTAATCCGTTTAGGTGAGCTAAACTGGCAAGAAAAGACGATATTCTTTATTATTTTACACGTATCATGCAACTTTTGCCTGGAGACCATTCAATTCACCACATCACAGCAACGCCATCATAAGATTGTCCCAGTTTGCCCTACCAATTTATTTTTGATATCAAAAAATTTTAATCTGTTCTTTAAAACACCAAAAATATATTCTGCCTTATTGCTTTTACTCACGTCTCTAAAATCTAAAAACGTCTCATAAATATTACCACGTAACGCGTATCGAACAACAATAATTGATAATTGTGAATGACATGATAATCAGAAGTTTCATCTACTTCCAGCGAAAAGCAAATGGTTTTCTAAATCTCAGATTCAATAACGTTATTCAAAATGTAACTATTTGATTAAATGTATTAGTTCATTCTGTATTACGAATACACTTCGAATCAGAAAGTAAATATTTCTAAAACAATTTTATTAATTCTCTATAATTACTTTGATTTTTAACAAATGCTTCGTTCCATCATGTCCACTAAATGACAATTCTGACAACTTAAAAAAAATACAATATCAATTAAAAGACGTAAAACGGCGTGATTATTTTTGACAATTTCTGCCGAGGCTTCCAAATGCAACACCGACCGGCATGCCGCGGCAGATTTAAATGTGCCGTACCTGCTGCTTAATGCCTACGGAGAGAATGTCTGTATGTTCGCTTGCTCATCGACTTATTTCGTTGAGTTTTACATGTAAATCGTCAAGCTACGGATGAGTTGGGGACGGCTAGCCGAAAAGTCGGATGAATGGCTCGGATCATGCATTTTTTGAGAAGTCTGTTATGCGCAGGGATCACTTAACGCTCGGATTGATCAAATCCTTTTAAAAACCATGAATAAAATTTCTGTATTATCTGACAGATTTATTTTACTTCACAGATACAAATATTAAAAAAATCTATATCTATAAATGTGTGGGACGGCACTGCCGACCCTGACTGGCCGCCACTGTCTCATAGCGTCAAATATCCATGATATAATATATCAGCATATAAATATCGTGATATTTAATGTGATTTATATCCCCAATATACAGGGCGTTTCAGAAAAACGTAACACCGTCTCTAGGATAGGTAAAAAACTGCCAATTTTGCCAAAACTACTAGCAACATTGTAATGAAATTTAGTGAGTTTTAAGAAGTAGTTATTGTGCATTTTTTAACAGACAATTAAAAATTTAATATTCATTATTGGCGCACATGTGGATGTTTACGATTTAAATTAATTTCTTATATTTTATTTAATAATTGTTTAAATCCCGCTGCGACGGCCCTGGGCTCTTTTTATAACAACATGTAGATCTAATGCCGAAACAGCAGGTTTTCATATACAGTCGAACCCGCTTATTAGAATACCGGTTACAGGAATATCCCGGTTTAAGGAATAGAAATTTGAGGTCCCGAAACGTTTCTACTATCCACCAATGATCGTTTATTAGAATATCCCGGTTATAGGAATAGTTTTGCTTCGCACGAAGGCTATTCCATTAAGCGGGTTCGACTGTACTTGTATTTTTATGTACAACTTACTTTGCTTCGAGTCTGCGAAGAGTAAACATTCTCTTTTGTCACGCTTATCAATTTTTACTGTAGTCAGTTCTTCAATAAAGTGATAAATTATCTACAATTTTTGTCATTCAACTGAAGTGAAAGAGATTTATTCTCATCAACCAGTGGGTAATGGTCTGAATAAAAAAAAAATAGTACACCACTAAGATACTTAAAATGAAAAATCATTTTTGAATTCCTCATTATATTGGTGACAAAAAATCTATCTACCCTTTTTTCCTACAACGTGCCGTTTTCATGAAAAAAATAAAACATCTTAACCCTTTAAAAAGTATTCGAAATAAGTTTCTATACATTCATAATATACAACACGTGTAAAAATTTTTGTCTCTTCAACGCCCTGTATCTTGAAAATGGATGGCGTTAAAAAAATTTTTACTAATCAAACCCCGATTATTTTTTAATTTTTTACCTACTTAGAGACGGTATTACCTTTTTTGAAAGACCCTGCAGAAACTTATTTCAAATACTATGTAAGGATTAAGATGTTTTATTTGTTTTGCATGAAAACGGTTTTTAGGTGCATTGTAGGAAAAAATGGGAAGATAGATTTTTTGTCGAGGGTCCTGAACGAAGATTTTCAATTTGAAATATCTCAGTGGTGTACTATTTTCTTTTCTTTAAATAAATGTGACCATTACCTGTTTGCACGCCAATGATGAATATAAAATTATTAATTGTATGTCAAAAAGTGCACAGCAACTACCTCTTAAAACTCACCATATCTCATTTGCATAATTCAAATAGTTTTAGAGCAATAAATAAATCGTGAATTTGTAACAAAAATTTCAACAACCTGTATCTAGGAAACAAAGCATTTGCTTACATACGTTTATAGAGCAAACTGTCATTATTTTTTCATGTAGAATTACCTCTAAGGCCCAACACATACAGTAAAACGGAAATGTAACGAAACTGAAACTGTCAGTTACTTTTGAATTTCATTTGAGTTTATGCAGTAGACGCCTATGGTCCACCACATACGGGGAAACGCAAATGTAACGAAACTGAAACTGTCAGTTTTAAGGCGGGTTCTCACTTGTCAGTTTCGCTGACGCAGTCTGGCTGATTCATTAATAATGAAAAATAAAAAGTGACCATTGCATTCACGTTTCATGTTTTGCTCCATTCAGGCCCACCACATACGGTGAAACGCAAATGTAACGAAACTGAAACTGTCAGTTACTTTTGAATTTCATTTGAGTTTATGCAGTAGACGCGTATGAGATACCACACATGATGAAACCATATGGACCGTTTCAGACCGGCCGTTTGAAACGCATATATTTCAGTTTCATTGAAACCGGTGTGCAGGAAACTTGTATTTGCGTTTTTATCGGGTTTCGTGTTTTTGTGTCGTAGTTTGGCCTAGGCCAAACTAGTTTGTCCTAACCGACTTAGGATAAACTAGTATGGCCTAGGCCAAACTAGTTTATCCTATCGCGCGTAGGCCAAACTAGTTAATCCTAGGCCAAACCAGTTTATCCTGATATAACTATGTACACACACTTCAGGCCAAACTAGTTTATCCTCATATAATAAAGATTCACATTTCAGGATAAACTAGTACGGCCTTCTTCTTCGTCTTCTTGTAGTGCCTATCCGTTTCGGATGTTGGCGACCATCATGGCAATCTCTACTTTTCACACTGCTGCGCTGCTCTGAAAAGACTTGTAGTGGTTGTGTTGAACCACGTACGTAGATTTTTCTAGGTCTTTTTTAGATGCGTCTGTAAATACGATATTATGATTTTTAAAATAATTTTTAGAATTTCAGAATCAATTAATTTATTAGCACTAGCAAAATTATTTTGTTCTACCTTGATTTTATTTCTACCAACTATTGTAATTTGTGTGATATTATTTTCAATTTCAGGTACTGAACTTAAAATCAATCGGGCCGTGCCGATCCTGTGTGTCTATCCTGTCTATCCGATGATAGATCTAATCATGACCACTTCACGAGAAATTCTACGTTTGACGTCTATTTGCCGACCCCGTCCTCGGAGTTAGTAAAGAAATCGATATTATATTCCGCAAAAAAATGTACAACCATCTCCCCCTACAACTAAAATCTGCACCATCTTTCCCCAAATTCCGTAAACTGACAAAAGCCTACTGTCTGAAAGACCATATTATTCAGTAGAAGATTTTTTTTAGTCAATAACTAAGAAATTACAGTACCCTTTGCACAAGTAGTATTTTTATTATTGTTTTATCTATATTTGGGTGTCATATGCAGCAGCTTAACTTTTTAATTTTTAACTTTTTAATTTTTAAACTTTTTTTATTAATTATTAGGTAGACTATGCATTTGCAATTTATTTAAATTTTTGCAATTGATTATTTCTGTTTTAACTTCATTATTATTATTATTATTTAAATACATTGACGATTTATGTAATTTTAGTAAATTGGATTGTTACTGTTTTGTTTTTTGACTATTTATAAGCTTTGTCGATAAAATTGTAAAATTTTTCATGGCAATAAAGCATATTTCTATCCCTGAGAAGGGGTGGATTTCACCGCCCCCCCCCCCCCCCCCAAGTAAAAGCAACCCTGGACCCAAGTCCAATAATGAAGTAGAGGGTAAGAGAAACTTAAATACACATTTTCAAGGAAATCCATCGTTACAAGGAAAATTACACTCCAAAGCAGTCATTTACTGGGCTAGACAGATGGCCTTTACATTTGCAGGAGTGAATATGGTACCAGCACATGATCCATCTCCAAACAAACGAGAATATTGTAGATTGATATTACAAAAAACGGCAAACAAGATACTTCTGTAAGTTTTGCAAATCATGGCTTTGTATGGAACACATCGCTGCCTGCTGTGGTGATTGCGCTGACCAGAATCAACTTTGAATTTGGCACCAAATAGTTTTTGTGTTGATTTATTTTTTAATTTTTCTTTTATTTTAACGCCTTATTTATACCTTTTTTTATTCATGTGTACCCATCGAATATAGTTAATTTTAGTTTTTTCATGAAAAACAATGTCCTAAATAAAATCATGTATGTGTTTTTCTTTATAATTCGACAGATAGTTGATTTTATTAAATGGCCTACAATAAATATAACGAAAATGAGAAGGAATCTCAATTTAACCAATCTGAAAAGATTTCTTTGAACAAAAAATTCAAAAAATGAATTTTACGACATTTGAAATTTGTTTCTGATAGGCTTAAAGCGCTGGTTTCCTCGAAAGCGGTGCTGACAAACTGCGACCGTAACACTGCGATGAATGACGTCATAAAAAACTGTACCATGCAAAATAATAGCAGTGGTTTCCAAGGATGCGGTGGAAGCCACCGCTTGCTGAGTTTGCACATTCCATTGCCGCAGTGAAGAACCTTGAATTTTTCACCGTAATCTGACGTAATTCATCGCAGTGCTACGGTTGCAGTTTGTCGGTGCTGCTTTGGAGAAAACCAGCGCTTAACGCGTCCACTAGTATAACCAACTATTCACCCGTCCGATGGAGTGTTAATTTGATTACTTCCGGTAAGTACAAATTTATTTTTTTACGCAAACGTGATAAGTAATACTTATGAGTGTGGCTATTGGGACCGTGCAAGTTCGGCAAAGCGACCTCTATTTCTACGCTTTGTACTTTTATTCGCACTTTTAATTATATTGGCCAATTATATTAGTCCTGGTTGCTGGATAATTGTCAAGACCATAGTCCAAAAAAATTTTAAGAAGAAAAAATAAGATGCAGGTTATGTTTAGCAAACGTAAACAATTGTATGTAGTAAATAAAATCAGTTATTAAAATGCAGTACTGCAAGCAAAATACAATTAATTAAATTTACCTTTATATAATAATTGCATATCATATCAATATTGTGGAGCAATATATAATTTTTCTGCGTCAATGACAGAAGGTATGAAATATACGTCAATTTGACAATTTCAATTGACAATATGAATTATTTAAGATAGTTGGAATATTTCTCCGCGACTCGCGCACGGTCGTTTCTCGTTTCCCTTTCCAAGTACTTGCACACCGCGAATAGTTCTGTCGAATAGAAATGTATTTGTTTATTTTCCAGATTACGGTTTACTTTTTGTTTTTTTTTTTTTTAATTTATTTATTACCGTTCTATATTTATCTTAGTAAACTTAGTAATAGTCGGTATGGTGTTCAAGCTGTTTAATGTTGAGTCCATCAATCTCCTCAATAGTGAAAAAATATTTTAAACACTTCCAATAAAATAACTTTGTAAAATACATCCACGGGATAATAGCCATTTACTAATTCTATGGAGGGCAGTACAATATACACATGTCCAAAATGCAACTTTTACAGGAGAGACCTTTAAAGTTTATTTATTTTTCCCCAAATCGAGCTTTTTTTTATTTATTTATTTACGGGCTAAATAAATAAATATAAAAAATTTAAAAAATTGGAAAAAAAATCCTTTGTAAAAGGTATAATTTTTTTTTATTAAAAATCCCTTTAAAGGGCTTCATCACAACAAAACGTTTTTGATATTTTATAAAATCATCATCAGTGTTAAGATAAACTTGATGCTAGCTGAGCCACAAAAGAAAATATTAGGGTAAACACCCTTTAAATATCACATTGATGCGTTATAAGTGCATACTTTAAAAAATTGCCTTGTGATGGTTACATGGCAACTGGGATACTGCCCTAAGGTAATGTATATCCCAACACGTGGGATCCAAAATTTACTTGTTTACATACCGATGACTTAATGGCAAAAACAAGGCAATTTTTCAAAGTATGCACTTATAACGCATCAATGTGATATTTAAAGGGTGTTTACCCTAATATTTTCTTTTGTGGCTCAGCTAGCATTAAGTTTATCTTAACACTGATGATGATTTTATAAAAAATCAAAAAAGTTTTGTTGTGATGTAGCCCTTTAAAGGGATTTTTAATAAAAAAATTTTATACCTTTTACAAAGGATTTTTTTCCAATTTTGTGATTGATGGTATACAGCCAACTACAGGAAAAACATTTCTTTTTCTTTGTGGATTTTGTAAATTAAAAAAAATCCTGATTTAGGAAAAAAAATATACTCTAAAGCTCTCTCCTGTAAAAGTTGCATTTTGGACATGTGTCTATTGTACAGCCTCCACAGAATTATTACCACTGACAGTATGTATCAATGATACTACACATCTACATATACGTTCTTCATGTTTTGATTTAACTTGTTTGAAAATGAATTATGAAGCTTGGGCAAAGGTAAAATGTAACAACTATTTATAAGACTTCTATCCAAATTTTTATTGCTTCTCTCACCTGAGTTATCTTCATCTGGTTCATTTTTTAAATCATTTTCATCTACTATTGTAAATAGCTGATTTTCTATATATTTTTGGTTCCCTTTAACACACTCTTCCTTAATTTTGGGTTTTAGTTCCATTCCTAATAAATATCAATTACATCACAATCAGTCCTGTGATGGATGACCGAAGTTAAGTTTAACGTTTGAGTTAAAGTTAAGATAACTCTCAGGAATAACGTGCCCATAACTGTATAGGTAAAATTTGGTGTGCTGTATCGCTCGCAGTTATGAGATAGTTATATCATCAACGTTATATTAGAAAGAAGTTTTGAGGAACAAATTTTGAAGTAACAAAGAGAACCTTATGTACAAATAGTACAAGTTGGAGTGAGCGAGAGAGATTGTTCCGAACATACCCGTCGTCGGCTACCGCCGATGACCGAATAGGAAACAGCTGTTTGGGTTCCTTGGTGTTTGTAAGTTGCTTTCAAACGGTAGATAGAAACAGGGTTGCCAGATTGGTGTATTTTCCCAAAATTTTGGGTTAATTTGAAAGCGTCTATTGAAATTTTTCTAAGCAGAAATTGTAGTGGGATTTTTTTGGGGGCGGAAAATTATGGATGATTTTAAGGGGTCATGGTGAATTAAATTTGCGAATGTACATAGAACTGTATATTATACTCCCATATAATCGAAGATGATAGGAACTATGAATTATTTCCATGGCCCTCGTTGATATTGTTATGAATTTTGCTTTACTGTTCTCTTCATTTGACTAATAATTTATTAAAATGCGGCAACAATTTAAATTTGGAGACTTTGGGGTATTTGAGCTTCAATTTCAGGGAATTTCAGTTTCTAAGTGGGGGATTTATAAAATATCATCTGGCAACTCTGGATAGAAAGCTCAGTATGTACTTAAAATAAAATTTCAACTTATATCGCTCGATTTGATTTTTGTATAATTTTTAAAATTGTATTACCCTTCTATTCTTAATTATTAAATTACTAGCTTCTAAATTCACTTGATTTCTGTCTAAAAACAAGTCAAAAGATGAACCTAACCTTGCATAACTACAGAGTTATCTCATAACTTGAGGTTTAACGTCGCGTTATAAAGTGACCAGATAACTCAAGAACTGTCAAGAAATAACGCAAATAGTTAAGTTAAGTACACTCGCGATCATATAAAACGGGTCACTCGATGAATTATTTAAGTTGGATGTCTCGAATTTTCTAAACCTGTTGTCCGATTTGAGTGATTTTTTTAGTATGTTATAGCCTTATTCTTTAACAATATCGCCATATTAATATTGTTGCTAGACAGGTAAATTGTCATTGTATACCGGGTGTAACAATCATACTGTGTTTATTCCTCAAAGTTTGAAACACCCCGTGGAATGTTTTAGCATAGATAAAATATTGAAATTAAAACTCGATTGTAGCCTTAGGCTTTCTTAACCTTTTCTTTTTTAATTTATTTGTTTATGTTGGATAATAAAAAATTTACGCACCTTAACAACTAACCATGTTCTTTATCAATACAGGGTGTTTCTGAATAAGTGGTACAAACTTTAAGGGGCAATTCTGCATGAAAAAATATTGACCGTTTTCTTTATAAACGTATGACCGCAAATTTTTCGGTTTCGAGATACGGGATGTTGAATTTTTTCTTACAAACTGACGATTTATTTATTGGTCTAAAACCGGTTGAGATATGCAAATGAAATTTGGCTGATGTCAAGAGGTAGTTATGGCGCATGTTTTGACATACAGTTACGAATTTTATATTCAACATTGTCGTGCATACGGGATGTATCTAAAATGTTTATACCCGTATGCACGCCAATGGTGAATATAGAATTATTAATTGTATGTCAAAAAATCCACAATAACTGCTTCTTCAAACCTACCAAATTTCATTTGCATATCTCTATTGGTTTTAGAGCAATAAATAAATCGTCAGTTTGTAAGAAAAATTTCAACATCCCTTATCTCGGAAACGAAGCATTTGCGGACATATGTTTATAAAGCAAACTGTCATTATTTTTCATACAGAATTACCCCTTAAAGTTTGTCGCACTTATTTAGAAACACCCTGTATTGATGAAGAACATGGCTACTTATTAACGTGCTTAACTTTTTTATTATCCAACATAAACAAATAAATCAAAAAAGAAAATGTTAAGAGAGCCTAAGGCTACAATTGAGTTTTAATTTCAATATTTTATCTATGCAAAAACATGCCACAGGGTGTTCCGAACTTTTAGGAATAAACACAGTATGATTGTTACACCCGGTATACAATGACAATTTACCGGCCTAACAACAATATTATTATAGCCATATTGCTAAAGAATAAGGCTATAACATACTAAAAAAATCACTCAAATCGGACAACAGGTTTAGAAAATTCAAGACATCTAACTTGAATAACTCATCGAGTGACCCGCTTTTTATGATCGCGAGTGTATGATACATCACACCAATTCGATGGTTATAACATAACTACAGGATAACTTTACGTTAACGATAACTTCGGTCATCCATCACAGGGCTGATTGTTTACTACTATTATAATTAAGGGGATTAGATTCTAAGAGGTACAAGTGATAAAATGATTTAGTTGAGAAAATCGAAGTCAAAGTTAACTTTACATAGTAAATTCTATAGCGAATTAATCACTTATATACTTATTTTGAATTAATTGTCTACATACATTTTATTTATCTAATTGTAAAAGCTTTTTTAAAAGTTAGTATTTTTTTCATTCAAAATATTTAACAACGTTTGCACTTGTACCCCTCTGCTTCAAATTTTACATTTGTCTCTTTTTGCTACTTAACTACTTTCCGAATTTCTTAAAGTAAAATAAAAGAAAAATTATGTTAAATATTTTACTCGTAAAAAATCATATTTATTAATCATAATCTGAGACCAGATCCACTTCAGTTCTTGCTTTATATTCCAACGGAATATCCAATTCCAATTCTTGGAAGTTTCTTTCAGGTTGTGGTTTATTAAAGGTTTCGTGATTTTGACCTTTGAACAATGCTAAGGGAAAATCTTCTGACAGTTGACAGTGTATCTGTCTGACTGCTTTTCAAAATAAAACCATTGCATTGTTCGTAAGCCCTTCACTCTGCCGTTCATTATCGCGGTTATACTTTTAAAATCATTTACATCCAATTGGTATATTTATATATAAATTATAATTATATTACATTACATAATTATATTATATTATATGTACTTACATATATAAATAGTCTGTGTTATTATTTCACTCCTTTTAAATACTTTTTTAAGAGATCGTTTTGCAAATAATATGTTAAACGATTCACTAAAAATAATATCCAACACCTTACAGGCAAAGGGATAAAAGTGTACTTATACGTGTTTGTCGCAAACTCTTTTTAAATATTTCGTAAGTAGTCAAAGTAGAATATGCGATATGTCGCCACCAGTACTTTAATTCACCTGATCTTTTTGCCACTAAATTTTTAGTATCATCTAGTAATATTTTGTGCACTTAACTCATCTTACAATATTCTGTCACTTGTACCCCTAAGCATCTAACCCCCTCAATTGTTATTGCTATTGCTATTCTTACCTGAGCTATCTTCTGGTTCATTCTTGAAGTCTCCAATATTTGTTGATGTGGATAAGTGATTTCCAATGTATATTTCATTATATTCAACAAACTCCTCTTTAATTTCAACTTTAAACTCCATACCTAGCATATAAATTGAATAAAAATATTTTAATACGATATTATAGCCGTATTCGCGCTGTACAACCTGAACGTATTCAGAGTAAGTTCGGGCACAGAATAAATAACCATACAGAAGCGAAACTCCTGCCGAAAACGGTAACTTAATTTCCATGCTCATGTGTCAACGTAACTGGTGCAATCTCACTTTTGCGACTGACGTGACAGTTGTTTATAGTTAAATTTTATATTTATATTTGTTTTATTTTATATTTTATTTATATTTAATAGTTAAATTTTATATTTCATATTTAATTAATAACAACTTGTCCAAAATATTACCTAATTTGGAATGGTCTATTCCTTAGAACATCATGCTCTATTCTGTAACTGGTGCACAAGGTCAAATATTTCGGTGCAAACAAAATCAATGGAAACGACAGTAAGATTCGCTTCTGTGTGGTTATTATTCTGTGGTTCGGGATTAGTCTCCAAGGCGCAGGCGTCAACGTAAACTTATCCTGGACATGTTCAGGATTTTATTCTCCGCGAACAATTTTCGGATTCGTAATGACGGATTGCATACATTAAGGTTAGAGAAGAAAGCCTTTTGTTGTCCCATTCTTATTTCAAAATCAATGTCAACAAAAAATGCAAATGCAACAAATTTGTATGTCAACAATAGGACTTTTCATCGATTGTCATTTGTTTCGAGCTTCTGTTATATGTTGTATAATCTGTGGATATCAAAAATGTCGGTTTCAACAGATATACGGAAGATACCCCAGGTGGGTAGGAAGTTTATTCCACAGTCCCACACCGAAATAACGGTCTGCCTCGAGGATTCTGGGGGAGGCAAGTCGACATTGAAAAAGAAGAACAACAAACAACTCCATATAGCAACTTACAACATCCGTTCCATGGCAAAAGACGAAAAACTCTACGAACTAGAAGAGGAATTAGGAAATATGAATTGGGATATAATGGGACTATCAGAAGTTAAAAGAAGAGGTGAAGGGTATGTGGACTTACATTCAGGCAACAGGCTCTATTATAAAGGCAATGAAGACTATACATACGGTGGAGTAGGTTTCTTAATCAACAAGAAGAGAAAATCACAAATTCAAATAATTGACAGCATCTCAGACAGGGTTACATACATGATTTTAAAACTAAATCCAAAAACCAAATTAAAGATTGTGCAAGTTTATGCTCCAACTGAAAAGGCAACTGATGAAGAAATAAATACTTTTTACGAAGATCTTAAAAAAGCTATAGACACCAACAGAGAATCCAAAATAATAATAATGGGAGATTTTAACGCCAAAATTGGAAGTAAGATTGAAGACTCTGAAAGCAAGATTGGAAATTTTGGATTCGGCACAAGAAACACAAGGGGAGAAAAACTTATGGAATTTCTGGAACAAGAAAACATGTATATTATGAATACCTTCTACAAAAAGAAACCTAACAGAAAGTGGACATGGGTTGCACCTAACGGAACCACCAAAAATGAAATAGACTATTTTCTCTCAAACAACAAAAGAATATTCGAAGACGTAACAACAATAAACAACGTAACAACGGGTAGTGACCATCGTATAGTTAGAGCAAAAATAAATATTAACATGAAAGAAGAGAGGAAAAGAATATTTAAAAAAACAACGCGAATAGATGCCTTTAAAGTAAAAACAAATGAAGAGCAATTCCGAGAGGTCTTAGCGGATAAGTTCAAATATGATCCTTCACATAATCAAGATGAAATTGACGAAATTAACAAAAACATCAATAAGAACCTTCTCGAAGCCGGACTACAGGTCGCAAAGAAAACAAGTACTAAAGAAGACAAAATAAGCAACGAAACTAAACAACTAATGACGGAAAGACGACAACTACTAACGCAAAACAAACGCCATACTCAAGAATACATAGAACTTAATAAAACAATTAGAAAAGAACTAAAACGCGACTTACAAAAATGGAACGAGAACTTAATAGAGCGAGTCATTGAAAACAACAGAGGCTTAAAATGTCTAAGACCCGCATTGGGTGTTCAAAAAATCATTAAAATTAAAGACGCCAATAGTAAGGAAGAGAAGGTCAAATATAAAATAACAAAAATAGTCGAAGACTTCTACAAAAGCTTGTACAGCTCGCAAAGCCAGCCTAATGAATCAACAAAGGAGAACGTCAAAAGAAAAATAAAAAACGTGGGATCAGAAGTACTACCAAATATAAAGGGATTCGAAATAGAAAGAGCTTTAAAAGAACTAAAAAATAATAAAGCTCCAAGACAGGACGGTATAATTGCCGAGCTCTTGAAAACAAGCAAGACAGTAACAATCCCTATACTAACAGAGCTATTTAATAAATGTCTCCATAATAGCAAGATCCCTAAAGACTGGAACGAAAGTCTAGTAATACTTTTACACAAAAAAGGGGACAAATGTGACCTACAGAATTATAGACCGATATCGTTGCTCAGTCAAGTATACAAACTATTCATGAGAATTATTAACAACCGGTTGACCTACAAAATGGACAATTACCAACCAGTGGAACAGGCTGGCTTCCGCAAAGGATATAGTACATCAGACCATCTGCTGACAATGAGAACATTGATAGAGAAGGCAAATGAATACCAACTACCCGTATTTCTTGCCTTCGTAGACTATGAAAAGGCGTTTGATAGTATCGAGATGTGGGCCATAGAACAAGCTATTAATAATTGTAGAATAGATTCGAGATATAGACAACTAATACATAATATATATGAAAATGCAACTATGATAGTACAACTAGACGAAAATACAAATCCCATCCCTATTAAGAGAGGCGTGAGACAAGGAGACGTAATATCGCCAAAGCTTTTCAACCTAGCACTAGAAGACGTCTTCAAAACGACAAATTGGTCAACATGGCATTAACGTTAATGGCAAGAAGCTAAATCACCTCAGATTCGCTGACGACATTGTGATTATAGCGAGCTCATTCGAGGAACTGCAAATTATGATAGAGGAACTCGCAGGCAGCTCCCAATACGTCGGCCTAAAAATGAACATGAAGAAAACAAAAATAATGACAAACACAGATGACCCCAGACGCATAACTATAAATGGCAGTGAGATAGAAAAAGTCCAGGAATATATCTACCTAGGCCAAATCCTGAAACTTGACAAAGAAAACCAAAGTGCGGAAATTAATAGGAGAGCAAGACTAGCATGGGCAGGATTTGGAAAACTTGGTTGGATACTTAAGAACCGCAAAATACCTCAATATTTGAGGACCAAAGTGTTCAACCAGTGCATCCTTCCTATCATGACATATGGGTGTCAAACCTGGACCCTAACCAAGGCAAATATGAATAAACTAGCTACAACAGAAAGAGCTATGGAAAGAGCAATGTTAGGTATACGACTGTCAGATAAAAAGAGGAGCGACTGGGTAAGATCAAAAACAAAAGTCGAGGACATAACAACAAAAGTTGCCAAACTTAAATGGAGCTTTGCAGGCCACACTGTTAGACAAAAAGACCAACGTTGGAATGCCACGATACAACATTGGAGACCTTACCAAAGTAAACGACCGAGAGGAAGACCACAGATGAGATGGGTTGATGATATTAAAAGAGTAGCCGGAACGAATTGGAAATATGTTGCTCAGGATAGAGACCGATGGAAGGAGTTGGGAGAGGCCTATGTCCAAACGTGGACGATAGAAGGCTAAGAAGAAGAAGAAGAATCTGTGTATAATATTAATATACCTACTCGGATTATAGACATAATATGACAGAAGCTCGAAACAAATGACTGAATGAAAAGCCCTATAACAAAGCAAAGAGAAAGAGAATAACAGCAGCAAGAACAGGCAAAGGCAATGGATTAACTTTATATTCAAAGCCTTTCTTAGAAGTTAGAAATTTGATCAGCGTCTTTTATTTCGACAATATAATTTGGTACTTCCACGCCAAAATTCGGCTTACATTTTTGTAAAGAGTAAAAGATTGTTGGGTTATTTGGAAATTGCAGCTTGTTATTTAGATATAAAAATTACCTTTAACTTCCAGGGGGTTGAACATTATCTGAAGGAAGGAATAATTTAGTAAAGCAATAATTTCCAATTTTGATATATTGAATTTGATAGGTTGTGGCATTGTGTTGTGGTTTATTACACCACAAAAATAATGAAATACAGTCGAACCCGCTTATTAGAATACCTCTTAAAAAAATATCCCGGTTTAAGGAATATAAATTTGAGGTCCCGAAACATTTATAGTAGCAACCGATGATCGGTTATTAGAATATCCCGGTTATAGGAATACTTTTACTTGTCACAAAGGCTATTCCAATAAGCGGGTTCGACTGTATAACAAGACACAAGAAATAGTTTCAGAATAAGTTTGATGTGTTTTTATGTTTCATTATATTCAATAAGGGACTAATTTAACTCATAAATAAACAAGAATATGTAGGTACTTTCATCTAGATAGAAGAAATTAAGTAAAAACAGAGTACAATTCATTGTAATACTACTGTAATAGATATTAATTATGGAATATCGAACGAAAAGTAATAAGATAATAATACTAAATGGAAAACATTTAAAAAACAACTAAAAAAGCTTTAATATAAAAAATATTAAAATTTGTTTGAAGAATATTTAAATGATACAATACTTTACATAATTTCAAAACTTTAAAAACCAGTATCTACATCTACAAGTTGTTTAACAATATTTTAGGTTTAAGTTAAGAATTGGAGGGAGTAAGAACAGAATGTCAAGAACTTCTTCCCAAATATTTTGTGCGCCTGTGCGAACTTAAAATCCGAAACAAAACCCTCGAACGTCGAGAGGGTTTCCCGGACACATTCAGGATCTTTTTCTGTACTGCGCGAACACCGAATTAAAAATCCGGAGTGTGTTCAGAGGGAAAATTTCGACCTCCGCGAACGCTCAACTTTGTAATGCGCAGGCGTTCTCCCTCTGGGTACGTTCAGGTTGTCCAGCGCGAATAGAGCTTATATACAGAGACAAAACAATATTTATATTTTTTTATAGAAGAGTTAATGAAAATAAATAAATAAACAATCAATCTATAACTACCTCTTAAAACCCACCAAATTTCATTTGCATATCTCAACGGGTTTTAGAGCAATAATTAAATCATCAGTTTGTAAGAAAAATTTCAACACCCCTTATCTCGGAAACGAAGCATTTGCGGACATACCTACGTTTATGAAGCAAACTGTCATTATTTTTTCATGCAGAACTATCCCTTAAGGTTTTCCATACTTATTTAAAAATTGATGAAAAACATGGATAGTTGTTAAAGTAGGTACCTAACTTTTTTATTATCCAACATAAGCGAATGAATTAAAAGCATTAAGAAAACACAAAAAGTTGATTAATAGCAAGCTAAAAATTTGTTAATACTTTAACGGCATCTAGCCGGACAAACTTTGATGTACGGGAACACTAGAACAGGAGAAAATTTATTTATGGAACAAGTAAAAAATTTGGAACGTCAGACTACGAAAACGTCCCATGTATTTTGTCGGACAGAACTTCCAATTGATTTGTTAACCTTTCTTTAAACTCTCCTGCAAAAATCAGACTGTCATTTATCACCTGTCATAATTCCTGTAATTTAATATGTTCTACGTGTCGGACTTGTTAAAATGCCCAGTTGGTGATAAATACCAATCTGATTTTTGCATGAGAGTTTAATGAAAGGGTAACAAATCAATTGGAAGTTCTGTCCGACAAAATACATGGGACATTTTCATAGTCTGACGTTCCAAATTTTCAACCTGTTCCACAATTAAAACTTCCCCTGTTCCATTGTTCCCATACATCAAAGTTTGTCGGACGAGACACCGTTAAGCTATTAACAAATTTTCAGCTTGCTATTAATCATTTTTTTTGGTACGCTGGATCCAGGCCTATATAGTTGGGTTTTAATTTCAGTATTTTATAGATGCAAGAATATTCCACAGTGTGATGTGATATTAAAAAAAACACAGTTTTATTGGTAGTTAGTACACCCGGTATACAATGACAACTTACATATCTAATTAGCAACAATATTATTACAGCGATATTGTTAAAGAATAAGGCTATAACATATTAAAAAAATCGGACAACAGGTGTTTAAGAAATTCGAGACATCAAAAGTTATCCATTTTTAAGGTAGTGGTGCGTTAATTCTCTGATATGAGGAAAAAAGTGTTAAATTTGTTTGCCGTCAAGTTTGTACCAGTGGGTTATGGTGTTTATCAAGTATATTGCGTGTACGCCTAATTGTTGAATTTGACCATACAATATGAATATAATACTTTTTATATAGTATAGGGATGGTTATTAAAACTGAAATATGAATAGTAATTTTTTATTATGGGCAAAAAGCAGACACTTTTTATAAATCAAGTTTCTATCTATGCTAAAAAATGAGAGAATAATTAAAATTTATCTTTGATTAAATATAAATTACATGATTGCTGTAATAATAATTAAACACAATTATTATTTTGACACGGGACAGATCCTCCTTCAGAAGAAAAATATTCATGCAGGCGGTGCATATTCTCGCGTTATAAATTCATGTTAGTTTAGACTTTTACGCCCGGTTTCATAATGAACTTAAAGTGAACATTAACTAAAGTTTACATTAACAAGTAGATACATTAACAAGTAGGAACATAATATGGACTGGATATAACCCTCTATTAATTCGCCTCAATGTGGACCGTAATAATTGTTTCCAGATTTACTATTTAAGTACATATTTTATAGCTGCAATACCCAAACCACCCTCTGGACTAGATCGGATAAGCACCCAGCTTTTAAAAAATTTAGCGATCAAAGTTTTACGCTGTAATTTTCAGTTTAGAGTGAAATTTGGTAGTGGTACCAAAAAAATTCGGACACTAGAGGGATAAACACCAGCAAAACCAAACTAATGATCATCAGCAAGGAAAACATAATTGGAACAAATCTGTATGTGAACCAAATGAGAATTGAACGTGTCTCACAATGCAACTACTTGAGAACTATAATCAATGAGTGGTGGGACAATATCCAAGAGATTAGATGTCGCATCGGAAAGGTAAAAAGTGCATTCTTGACTATGAGCTCTGTGGTTAAGAGCCATGACCTCACCCTAGAAACAAAAATAAGGCTCTTTAAATGTTACGTGTACTCAGTGCTTCTATACGGAGTAGAAACGTCTACATTGAAAGCGGAAATTCTATAAAAACTTCAGGCTTTTGAGCTATAACTGTACAGAAGGATCCTGAAGATACCATGGACAAAGTCACCAATGAAGAAGTGCTACGGAGGATGAACACAACCTCAGATTTGGCCAATATCGTGAACGGCCATAAGCAGTACTTAATACATATAATAAGAAATCAAGGCATATTTGAGCTACTCCAATGTATTTTGCAAGGTAAAATTGAAGGAAAAATGGCCACAGGACGAAGAAGAACATCCTGGCTTGCTAACCTGAGAGCATGGTATAGAAAAACCTCAACACAACTATTCTGTATAGCAACCAACAAAATCATCATAGCCAGAATTATCGCCAACGTTCGGAATGGACAGGCACCCTAAGAAGGCAAAATTAAACTTTTATGCAGTGTGTAGGTATTCTCAAATGAGATTTCAAATGGCCTGCTTGTGTAAATTGTTTAAAACATGGGGGAAAGGCAGTTTTTGTTTTTATTTGATTCCTTGGACCACCATCTGCAGATAGCTATTTCTACATATCAGGCGTCATCGGTGGAGCTATGCAGTCACAAGTCTGAATCAAACACCAACAAGCCTGCCTATTTAAGGGAAATTACCGCCATGCAATAATTCCACCTTTAAGACGCAAAACAGCGACATCTTTCGTAAAACGAGGAAAACGAAAAATCTCAGATACAAAGTTTATATATTATGTAATATACAGTCGGAAAAATGAAAGAATACCCATAAACTATCACATCAATCACTTATTTTGTATTTGCTGTCTTTTTCTATAACAAACGTTTGTTATTTATAGAAAAAGACAGCACATACAAAATAAGTGATTGATGTGATCGTTCATGGGTATTCTTTTATTTTTCCGACTGTATATATGTTTATATATTTAATATACTATGTATTATAAAAAAAATGATATGAAAAATTTAGTTTTAAAACCTGACGCTTCTCAAGTTTTGAGAGCGAAGTTCTCCTAGAGGAACTGCTACGCCACTGGTAGTCGGAGGGACAAGTTAACCTTCGGCTGTTCCCAACCGTAGATGCTATCGAGGAGGTACTTTGCAAACGACGAGGAGGTACTCTTCTAGTACCGGAAAATTAACATCCTATTCCATAACATAAAAAACCAATAAAACCAACATCCCCCCAAAACGATTATTCCATTATTAAATTATTAACTTAGGTAATTGACTCAATCTTCTTTCTTCTTCCAGTGGCCAGCGCCCTTAATATTGGAACTAAACCCTGCGTCCTTTCCTCAGACTTAACAAAAACAAAAAAAACTACTTCTTCCAAACGTAAGTTAGCCTCCAAATAACTTAAAACACATTTCGAACAGAAACAGTTTCTTGACAATGGTCACTGAAATGGAAGTTTAGCGTCTTGACTCGACGAAGAGTTAAGAAAGAGTGCTTTTTCATTTCCTGATTTTTGTCAATCAAGGCTAGGCGGAAACTATGTCTTTGACAGGTGGTCAACTGATAAATCCAAAATTTACCCAAAATATAGGTATATTTTGTTATACATAAAACGGTACCCCGTCAAAATAGCCCCGTCAAAAAAGCTCCGACAAAAGAGCCTGCAGACAAAATAGCCGCGGAATAATAGCCCGCCGACAAAATAGCCCCGACAAAAAAGCTCCCTTCAGAATTCATCATGAAATAATTCCTTAAAAATACATTTTTTCGGAAATGGTAATTATCCTCTATACAGATGTTTATCTTAACCACATTAAATAAAAATGGTCTTTTCAGAGAACTCGAGTCTTGTCTTACCTGCCTCTTGGAAGTTTGAACATTTAAGTTAAGCGAAAATCAATGTTTATTTATGATATAAACATTTTTTTTCTGTTTTCGGGCAACAGTAAAATTCATTTTAAATTAAATAAATTAAATACATTCTTCATTTTTGTCAAATAATTTAAATTAAAAAAAAGTTTTTGGACACCTTGTATAAATAATTATGTAATTGTTTATAAGAGGGGTTTTTAGCCGGGGCTATTTTAGCCGGGGCTGTTTTGACCGGGGCTATTTTGTGTGCGATCTATTTTGTCGGGGCTATTTTGTTTGCGGGCTATTTTGTCGAGGCTATTTTGTGTTCGGGCTATTTTGACGGGGCTTTTTTGACGGGGCTGTTTTGACCGGGCTATTTTGACGGGTCACGACATAAAACAATACAACTACATGTATACATTGCGGTGCAAAAAAATCGATCCACTAAAAATTTGGTCATTTTTGATGTTTTGAATTTCCTAAACCTGTTGTCCGATTTAAGTGATTTTTTACCACGTTATTTATTTATTAATAACAGATACAAACAGGTTTCCCTACTTACATGTATCCGTATCTACAATGACAACAGTTTAGTACAACATGCACATAATGTAATAATTCGAGGTAATAGAGACAAAAAAAACGACAGATGTTCACCAGCAAAAACGTTAAAAATAATAAAAAAAATAAAACCTCTCTTTATATTATTCATGCAATAGACGTTTAAATAATTGCAAGTTTATTCCAAATAATTCCAGACAAGTGGTTGTTGTTAAATCGTTGTAAATTTGGCACATTTTATTAAGTGGGCTAGAAGTATTTACAAAAAATAATATGTTTCTGGGACGGGTTCTGTGATCCGCGACATAAAATTGTATTTGCTCCAAAAGATCAGGCGAGTCTATTAAATGATTACATAGTTTATAGAGAAAAATTAAACAACGTTGAAGTCTTCTTTGCTCTAATTTTTTTATATTAAATTATTTTCTTAATGGTTGATACGAATCATATTCTGGCGATATTTTATGCTTTTTGTAAAATAAATATTTAATAAACTTGTTTTGAATTGATTCAATTTGCCGCATGTGACCACGATTTAATAAGGTACTCCAGACAATACTCCCAAATTCTAATTTGCTTCTAACAAATGAATTAAAGAGCCGTTTAATTGAGTCGATATTATGAAATTTATATGTTACACGTTTAATAAGTCCCATTATTTTGTATGATTGAGACATAATATTTTGCACATGTAAGTTAAAACTTAAATTATTTACAAACGTAATACCAAGATCCGTCACTTCATTGACCCTACGTAAGTTATTATTTCCCATATTGTACATAAAATAACTAGGGTTTGCCTGACGACTATATGTCATGATCGTACATTTGTTCAAATTAAAATACAGTTTATTACGTATTGACCAATCATAAGTCTCGTTTAAATCGTACTGTAATTGAAAATAATCATTCAAATCTTTAATTTCTCTAAATATTTTTAAATCATCCGCATATAAAAGGCACCGAGATGTAATTAAAGAAGGTAATTCATTCACAAACAGTAAAAATAATAGCGGTCCTAAACCTTGTGGTATACCTGATTCCACCAGGAAAACCTCCGATTTATCTCCTTTATATGATACAAATTGCCATCTATCTGTCAAGTATGTTACAAAAAGTTCTAGCAATGCATTGCTTAGCCCAAAGTACAATAATTTTTCTAATAGAATATCATGGTTGACCTTATCGAAGGCTTTGGCGAAATCAGTGTATACCACGTCTACCTGGTTCTTGTTGACTATGACATCATTAACATAATTAGTAAATAATAATAAATTAGCTTCAATAGATTTATTTTTACAAAATCCATATTGTTGTGGGCATATCATTTTCTGTACATGTGCATACATTTAATGTAAGATGTGTTCAAAAATTTTTGCTATGCAATTCAAAATTGCAATAGGTCTGTAATTTTTGCAATCATTTCGTGAACCTTTCTTATGGATAGGAGTTACCTTAGTCATTTTAAACAATTTCGGAAAATAATTATTATCTACTATTTTTGGACATTAGTCGCGACATGCTTTAAATATATACCCCGGAATACCATCAGGTCCCGAAGAAAACTTTGGTTTTAATTTTGAAAATGCGTTATGTATATCACGCACTGTAACTTTAGTGAAACTGAGCAAAGGAGAATTATTGTGACTAGAATTAATAAAATTTAAATCGTATGTAGAAGATTTATGATCATATATAGACTTAAAATAATCAGCAAACTCTTGGGAAATTGTTTTACTGTCCGAAATTATTTCATTGTTTCCATTAATTATATATTCAGTGTCAATACTCGCTTTCTTGTTTCTATTTACCAAATTCCAAAATAAATTAGGGCTAGTATTGATACTGTTTTCGGCATTATG